>NC_056738.1:244107259-244424759 GCF_019279795.1 Protopterus annectens
TGAGGTTGTTTCTGTCATGGTCTTTTGTGTCCTAAGTGTGAGGCCAGAGAAAGATGTGTCAGTTATTGAGATGCAGACATAGTAGGATGGTATATGTTGTGACGTAGTTGCTTGTGTATGACTGGTGTCCCATCATAGGGTGAAGCAATACATGTATGCTCAGTAAGTGGTACTGCTGGTGAATCCAGCCGACATTTGAACTGTTGTACCATCTGAAGCTGTAGGCCTAAACAGCACAGTATGGTGTATGTTCACATTCCCTGGTAACACTGTCTTGTGTGTTTCCTGAAGTCTGCACAGATTACATTCCTCAGTCATAGGTATGTATAGGTAGGGGCACATAGTACTGTAAGGTACACAGGAAATGCTCATCTGTGTCAGCATACATTTGTGTGTTGTATGAATGCCTGATGTGTGTGTAATGATGCCTGTACCATGTCTTCAATCACATGTGTGATGCAGGGTTCGCGTGTGTACATAGCAACATGTATACTCTGTTACAGCAGTATGCCAGCTATATTAACAATTGTGCACATATGTTAGGTAGGGGTATGGCATCGACTAGGGTGGATTAGTGGTTATACTGTAACTGTACTTCACATTCATTGCAATGGATGACATATTTCTGCATGCATTAGCTTGATATGTACCCCCCTGGCAAGGCTGTGCATTGGATCCCAAACAGTGAGCTGAGTACTGGTGTATACTGGTGTGTCATATGGAGTGTGGCAGGCACTGTCATCCAGTTGTGGGCTAAGCACTGATATGTGGTATTGAATGTGTGTATCCTCTGACAGACAAACAGATGCAATATATGGGAGTTAACTGATATCTGTACTGTATAATGTTAAGTGTGCCACATGGCTTGCTCACACATATCGTTTACTTGTCTTCCAGGCTTATGGCTCATCACAGGAATCCCTGCTACACAGCTGCAGAGGAACAGGAAATCCACCACAGCCTGGTTCAGCACTATACCCTGCTGTTTTCCAGGGCCAGCCAGCACCAACAGGAGCATACTGTACTGTGGCAAGAACTTGTTCGTCGGGTAAATGACATAGGCATGCATAACTGGATATATGAGCAGGTACGCCATCACTGCAGTGATTTAATTTGACATGTCTGGCGGCGTGCATCTGATATCCACAGACAACAGCTTGCCACAGGTGGTGGGGTGGCCATACATTCCCCACTCACCAGAGTGGAGGAACTGCTGCTAAGTGTGGTGGCTCCTGGCCTACAGCAGCAACAACTTTACACATGTGTCGTCATGGAGGCCGGATCCACTCAGCATGGTGACATGGAGCATGCAGATAACATGCCCTAGCTGTAGACTACTGTTACCTGTATTGTTAGATTATGCATGTGTGAGATGTGTACTGTGTTTAGCAGTTGTGCTGCCAATTGTGTGCAATACTGATAATTTGAATAGTATCTGTACACCTATGCTTGTTGTTCTACTGTAGTTTAGCACACTCACAGTAGCAATGCCACAGTTGTGGCCACTGACAAACTGTGTTATATTCTTGCAGGTCCCTCTGGTGTGACAGCAGGGCAGACGTTACATGCTGGTGAGTGTGTTAACACTTTAAACTTGGTATTAAACTGTGCATGTCATAGATGAGGTGTAGGCCATGCACACATAACACACCTACACATAATGCATGCTGTGCATGTTTGCTGTGAGACGTGAAACATCTCAGTAATGTCAGTAGCTGCCTCAATCGCATGCAATGCACAGAGCATTAGACACAAATGTGGCAACACTGTACTGCAAATTGGATAGGCATAGTTGACACACATGTACACAACATAACACATTTGTCATACGCAGTACACCTCAACATGCTACACATAGTGTAACCGGACACCCGCTGCCAAGTGACACTTCAGTATCCCACATGTCATCCACACACCACACATAACATACCTGAAGGGTAGGGGCCTAGCATGGTGCTGTGCAACACTCCTCAACACATAACACAGTCATGTTAGGCAATGCTCCCTATTGGGCAACTCACACAGCCTGGTGCAACATGGCCGTGTAATTGTGGTTCAGGTACAGCATGCTAGGCAGTGGTCTAGCACACTTTAGTAGCCTTGAGTGACCACATGATGCATGATGATGATGGCAAATGGTACTACACCCCATACTGTTACAATGGCCATGTCCAGGATTGGTATCCCATCATGTATACATGCACCACTCATCCCGTGTGTGTATATAGCATGCATGTGCTACACCTGTGTCAACAATTATCTGCTACAGAAACAGATACTGCAATCAGACATAAAAATCCATTTGACACACACATAACACATGCAGCCATGGTATGTATACCTGTGTGTGATGGTGCACAGGACATTGCTGAGCTTATAATACTTGCACAGAAATGTGTTCTTGTACACATTGTGTTCCAGGGTGTTGGCAATCACTGAACATGTACACACATGCACCACAGCCATGTACACTGTCATTAACTATGGCTGTCTACACTCACACTGCATGGACTTGATCAACACTTATTCGGCATGCTGACACATGTGACGTGACTGTTTGCCTTGTGATACTATCACCCACCTTCAACCAGTATTGAGTATGATTTGGATTTCTGTTGTGTGTGTGTAGCTGCTGTAGGGAGGAATGTGCATGTGTTCCTGTGTGCATGTGTTCCTGTGTGCATGTGTGCATGTGTGCATTTGCAGACCATAACCTGTGTTTCCTGTCTTCCTCTCACAGGTGCTGAGGTAGGGGTTAGCGAAAGCAGCAGGCGACCTGAAGCCACTGCCACAGATAGTGGTGATAATGACACATGTATTTTGGCACAGGGAGATTTGACAGGGTCTGTCGTTGGTTTACCAATCGACAGTACACAGCGTTCAACCCCATCTATGCACACACTCATACTGCCATTACATCCCTCACCACCAATGGCCATAGGGGAGGGACAGCATACAGTTGGCATTCACCAGGAGAGTGTGGTACCCATGGCACTTTCATCCCCTCACAGCAGCCATAGCCATAGACCCGGAGCAGTACCACATAGGTGGAGGTCGAGGGATTCTCAGGGGAGCACCACTGGATGTATTGACCCTGGCAGGCATGCCCTCACAGGTCTTACGATGACCACTATGTTCTGGGCTGTAATGCAGTCTCAGACATGTATGGAACGGTACACCAGGCAGGGACTTAGGGTGCAGAGGGCACATTACACCGCTATCAATGACAGCATCCGTGACCTTGCCGGTGCCATCCAGACATACACAGAGGTCATTGATAGACTTTGGGGGGAGACAATAGATGCCCTTCACAACATGTTTTCCTCGAGCCAGGACCATGCGAGATGGTTTGCGACGTTGACACAGACACATGCCAGCAACAGCTGGCAGTGGTCCCGGTCAGCCCACAGTTCACAGCCACTCCCATAGTGGCAGTACCAGCCCCAGCAATGCTGTCATACCTCTGCCTCTGATGACAGTACCCAGTCAGGGTTGGTACCCGATACTGTCCGTAGCACCCCTGCCAGGCACAGGTACTGTGTCCGTGGCCAGAGACAGTGATCTGTACAGCCAAGCAGGTACAGTCTGTGGCTGTCCCACAAACCACCGTATATGGCAGCCACATGGTGGAGCTGTGTGCATGCAGACACACACACATTAACCAAACAACTAGGGCTCACACATACACACACAAATTACATCAACATTGGCCCATGCTGTACTGTTGTCCCTCACACACACACACACACACACACACACACACACACACACACACACACACACACACACACACACAGACATGTCGATTGGATGGGTCAATGTCAGGCTCTGGCAAACAACAAAATGCCCTGTGCATATGATGATACCTGTGCCGCCTCCTGTCATCTGCATTATCGATGGAGGGACAGGCTAACATGGTACTGATGCACAGGGTGATACTATAGCAGTGTAGCAATAATAGTAAGTTGTCAACAAAGAAGTGTAACTACGTCCTTGTAGGTATATCTGAGCAGACATTATGCATCAAAGCTCTGTTTGTCAATGTAGCATTGTTTACACCACTGTTAGGTCTGAGTATGTATTATCCACCCATGTGCCACTTGGCTGATGTGTGATGTGTTGCCAGCATGTGTTAGTAAGTGGACAGTACATGTGTGATGTGTGCAGTACAGATTAGCAAGTGTACATCTGTGAAGATGGCGGGTGCGCACTCTCTGGATGTACGTGCATAGTGGACACATGGGACATGTGGCATAGCCTGTCGTACACATTGTTAGCATCTCATTGCATCTTTCAATGGCCAGTATGCATTCTACTACAGTTATGTAACAACATGGGTAGACGTGTATATGACATGGGTTGACACTATGCTGCGGGTGATACCATTAATATCGGTCAATGATTTGTGGTCTGGTAGTATACACAACCTCAACAGCATGACTATAAGCAATCATTGGATGATGTCCTGACAAATGACACACAGTAGGAGGGAACCCAGTATCAATTGGATCCTTCTGGTGCTACACTATAACACTAACCAGTGGTGATGACTGCCACCCATTACTGTGACCACACCTGTGTGTCATATAGCCCCCTTAAGTACATGCAGACACACTAGGGATGTGTCCATCAAAATCTGAGAATGCATGGATTGGCCTACAATGCATTCCCTGGATGGGACGCATATCCTACACAAGGGTATCATACAGTCAGATACCTGTTGTGTGATACATGCTGTATAGCAGTATGCCGACTATGGCATAGTCATCCTCATGTGCTAAACATACTATCCCATCAGTACCACACAGGTGGTAGCCCTCAACATGTATGTTGGGTACCATTGTGTACATACAGACCCATGTTATGTCATGTGTCCCTTGGTATCCACATATCCATAGGTATTGTGGAGTCTCAAGGTGTATCACATAAGACATTAGAGGCCTGAATGCATATCCACAAGGCAGTCATACACCTATATAGACTGTCCATTCTTGGCAGACTTTGTTGTGTATGACCATGTCTGGCATATACCCCAGACATATACCCTCACTCACACTACTCTTAAGTAACTGTCATGGGTGTGTGTGCCACAGATGACCCTGGCCACAGAACACGACTGTGGACGGCCGTGTCACATACATACATATGGGACCTACGATCTGAGAAGGAGCGGCACAACCTGTCAATGGAAATAAATGTATTAATGTAGTATGCAGGCTACACAAATATGTACTGATTGAGGGGGCATGTACACATATATATTTGCCACGCAAATACCTGATGTCTGCAATGCACTTACTGTTGTCATCATACTACGTCATACCATAGTAAAAGCAAAACCCACACCACATTGACCAACAGTGGCACGCACACAGTCAGCATTTGCAGGATTCAAACCCCTACCTAACTATGTTATGATACTAGAGAGAGGTACATTTACATGGTGCACTATCTGCTATACTGGCTGGCTTGTTTTCTCCTGCAGTATTTTTAGGATGATGACATCATCAGACTTTCCAAAGAGGAATGTACCTCCTTTACTGTGTTTTCCCAGTCTCCAAAAAGGGAACACCTCTCAAAAGAAACTGCACACATACATCCCCCCCACACACACAATTTGTAGGATTCAAACCCCTACCTAACTATGGTATGATACTGGAAAGAAACACATTAACAAAGTGCGCTATTTGTTTTACTGGCTGGTTTCCCTTCTCCTGCAGTATTTGTAGGATGGTGATATCATCAGACTTTCCAAAGAGTAAATGTACCTCGTTTAGTGTGTTTTCACAGTCTCCAAAAAAGGACACACCTTTGAAAGACAATTGCACACACACTCACTGTTAGTAGGATTCAAACCCCTACCTAACTATATTATGATACTAGAAAGAAATGCACTAACACGGCACACTATTTGCTTTATTGGCTGGTTTCCCTTCTCATGCTGTATTTGTAGGATGGTGACATCATCAGCCTTTCCAAAGAGGAATGTACCTCTTTTACTGTGTTTTCACAGTCTCCAAAAAGGGCACTCCTTTCAAAGACAGTTGCGTACATACACACACTGTTTGCAGGATTCAAACCCCTACCTAATTATGTTATGATACTAGAGAAAGATGCACTAACACGGTGCACTATTTGCTTTACTGGCCAATTTCCCTTCTCCTGCAGTATTTGTAGGATGGTGACATCATCAGACTTTCCAAAGAGGAATGTACCTCCTTTACTGAGTTTTCCCAGTCTCCATAAAGGGAACACCTCTCAAAGGAAACTGCACACATACCCCCCCACACACACAGTTTGCAGGATTCAACCCCCTACCTAACTATGTTATGATACTGGAAAGAGATGCATTAACACGGCACGCTATTTGCTTTACTGGCTGGCTTCCCTTCTCCAGCTGTATTTATAGGATGGTGACATCATCAGACTGGACGTGGTGATGTGTGTACACTTTGTTTTATGCCATTCCAGGAATGGTCCATGTGGGTCAGCAGGTGTCAACAGCTTGAACATGACCTCAGTATCCTTACCTTGTGTGATCTATCTATGGACACATTGACATTCCGTCATATGTCAACACATGTTTATGCACAGCTTCTTGGTTTTGTGGATACTACATGTGTCTGGGATGTTGATAAAGGGCTATTCAAAGTCTATGTGACACGTGTAGATGTGTTCATTGATGTATGTCCTAGGTGGCTGCCTTGCAAACAGTCTAGCATGTTTGGGAACCATGATCCACACATGAACATACCATAGTTGGTAGGGTTGTGTGTGTGACAGCTTCCAATAGCTCTGTTTATGACTGCAACCATGATGGACTCCATGACCTTGCAGATCATACCTCATAGGCATACTGGACATGACTTCCCATGGTGTGTTGTGCACCAACACTTGTGGGGAGTGCCATATGTAGCTGTGACACATTCAACGGTTCGACATCCTGTGTAGGTGGTGCGGCTTAGCTGCTGTTCAGGTGCATGATCTGTTTGTTCTGTAGTTTGTGCATGACACATATTGGGAATCAATGTATTCCACCTGCTGCCATGCTTTTGGCAGTGGGGGTAGCTGCTTATCCATTCTACATGTGATATCTCCTGGTATGATGATGTGGACTGTTGTCAGTGGCGGATGGGTATGTACATATGGGCCTGTCTGTCATGATGTTGGCATTGACACTCAGGTACAGTTGGCCCTGACTCAGGACATATATGGGTGTACATTGATATTTATGACATAGCTGAAGGAGGTGTCATTATTCAGTCTGGACTCCTTCTCAGCTCCTCTTTGCAAAACACTAACGAACATGAGTACTAATCCCTGTTATACTCTTTTACACGCTTAACACCCTACTGATCCTTTGTGATCAGGCTACAGAGTATGTCATGATAATATCCTGGCATGTCCAGGGGTCAGTTTTGTGTGTACTCTTCAGTCCAGCTGGTGGATATTGTGATATTGACACAATGTCACATCTGCGTCATGTACACTGACAACCATCTCTTCCTCCCGACAAACCAGATATATTTGTGAGATACACCTATATAGACATACAGGGAGCTGAACTCTCTCGACCCATGACTGGCACAGTCTATCAGGTGGTGAAGGTAACCATACACACCACATAACAGTCTCACATATCCTCTAGCAACAGCACTCAATCCACATTATCACACACAGACATACTCGGATGCTGTAAATGTACTCTACCTAAGCAGCAGAGACCTCCAAAGCAGACACACACACACCTGCTACCCCACTACAATACCCACATATCACAAAGTTCACAATGTCAGTGTGCCACACAGTCACTGCCCTTCAGTCTAAACAACACACCTAATACACTTGTAATAGGTGACACTTATGTTCAGACACACTGATGTACCACTCACCAGCCCTGACAAGGGAATAGTCAAATCTGCCACATAACAAAGGCAGTCAGGTCACTTCAAAGCAAGTACAAAACTGGCACCATCATTGTACATGCTGGTGTGTGTAACCTCAGACGTTACTCCCTGGACCACATGACATGATACATGGAGGTACACTCTGATCATGTAGCCCAGGCCAGTATGACCCTGACCTTGTCTAGCATCTTACACCCACCAATTATGATGTCACAGTATACGGGCACACATATCACATTTAACAGTTGGCTAACAAATTTGTTTAATTCATAGGGGATACAGTGTCTGTCAGCATATGGTGACATTCTCAACATGCCACGTAGCTTCACTATGAACAGCTTGCACCTGTCACCCTTGGACTTTGGTATGCTGGCTAAGGCTCTTGCTACCACCAGAGTGCCTATTTAAGCAGGGCTCAGAAGAAAAACCCACCTCCATAGACATTACAGGTTAAATGAAACTAAGGGTAATGCTGCTCAACAACAGTTGTGTTAACCTCATATTGTGGCCACTCAGGACTCTCCTCAGTATGGAGGAGAGCAATATCTGTGCACTGACAGACACCTGGTTCAGGCTCGCTTATGCACACCAGCACTACCAGGTTATGTTTCATACCATGCTGTCTGACAACAAGACTTGGAACACACAACACAACTAGGGGGAGTATCCATATACATCACAGATACACACACCTCCAGGTTAGTAGCACTGCACAAAGCATCACAGACCATACATATACAACTACCATTGTGCAATACTGCCTTTCAGTTTGTTGCCTGCTACAGAACACACTCCCATACTCAGGAACCACACTGGGCTTTTGTGGGAACTATGGATATTATGAAGGTCTCCACAGACACCACTATATTGTGTGACTTCATATACACACATATTGACTGGGGATACTACTCAAGCCCCGACAACCTCACCCAAAAGTGACTACAATTTGTGGACTCATATGCTTTGGCACAACCAGTCAGCACAGCCACAAGGGGGAATACATATTGGACCTGCTCATTACCAACATGGGGACTCTATGTTCCACACCAGCGATATACCCCTCATTGGTAAGGTCAGAACATACATGTATCTCACAGGACATACATATACCCTCCACACACCCATCCTGGGTAATCTTGGTGAACTTCTCATGAGCCAACATCTCACTTCACCAAAGCAAGGTGGTATCCTTCAGAGATCCTGAGACAGTGGCATATATGGCTCACACTGCTGCATCCTTTACATACACATTCTATGGACACCTAGTGGACTGCATGGATTGCGCTATCCCAAATAACAACAAGACCCACTACTACAATGGCAGGGGACCTGTCTGGTAGACCCCAGCCATTAATAAGCTGTACAACATCAGGAGGATGCTACTACATGATAGAGCACAATCCCAGACTGGGAAGGCATCTGTGATCTGTACTAGCAGACAGCTACAATCACTCATGGACTTTTCTAAGGGCCGCTTCTACCAGACAATTGCACCTGACATGTAGGACTATCACACGGCCTTCTTCACTTATGTCAGGAACCTGGGTGGACACTCACTGATATGCTGTGAGTTACTGCATACTGACTAAACCTACCCTGAACCCACTGGCATTGCCTACATCCTGGCAAACAGGTTCAGTGCAGATGTCTCCCACCCATCCCCCCTAAGGAGCAACTATCCATCCCAACAGAGTATAACCTCCCTGACATCACACAGTAACAGGTGAGTGCTGCCCTCCCCACAGTGTACATCACAGTATCAATGTGACCAGATGGTGTCCCAGCCTGCATCATACACAAGCATCATGACAAACGCAACCCTCACATTACATCACTGTTCTGTATCAGAGTTACCACAGGATATGTACCCAACGAATGGCATACTGCGACAGTGGTCCCGCTCCACAGAGTTAGTGCCACAATGGACCACAGACAATATTGCCCTATAAGTCTATGTAGCCTGTTCTGCAAAGCTATGGAGCATATTGTCATAGGACTCCTACACATAGACATCTGGAACCTACAGACACTGTGTCCTACTCATTTCAGCATTGTGCATTGTTGTGGGAAGATCTTGCATCTTGAACCTGTAGGTATTCTTTAAATGGCTAACAGGTCAATCGACACAGGGATGGCTGTCCACACAGCCTACCTGAACCTTGCAAAACCATTCAACACAATAACCCACTGTGCCATTATGCATAGGCTCATCATTGTCAATTTGGACACATATCTCACACAATGAATTGATACCTAGATCAGGGATAGCACCCACATGGTCAGAATTGCAGGTGCCAAGTCTGACTATACACCAGTTACACATGGCATCCCACACAGCTTGGTCCTGGGATACCTCTTGTTCAGTATATATTTGTCTTACATACAGGCTATCACAGGGGGAATATGGCTGAACATGTTTGCACTTGACTGCAAACTGGGTGCCATGATCAACTCTCCAGCTGCTACATGCATACTCAATCAGGGTCTCACAGAGATGGATGACTGCATACTCAATCAAGGTCTCACAGAGATGGATGACTGGTGCCTGAGCGATGGCCTACAGCTAATTGCCATTACTTGCATAGTCATCCTCTTTGGGAGTAACAACATGCCCACACATTATCACATAGGTAGTACTCTATTACATATGGTAGGAGTTGTTAGGGGTTTGGGGACATCACTTGTTTGTACTGTCGCCTTTAACATTCACATTGCCAAAGTGGTTGGACACACCTTCTATGTGTGCCACCTTATCCCATGTGGTTTCACATCTAGATCGAGAGAGATCATTGTGCCCCTATACTCATCACATCCATGCATGGTTACAACGCCACATTTGGGGTGTACCTTACCTGACACCTGCAGCAACTGTACTGGCCACAGACTGTCCTCACCAAGCAGATCTAGGGACTCACACAGATGCCGTGCATAGTTCAGATGCAGTAACTCCAGCTCTATTCAGTCGCTTACCACCTACTCAGATATGATGTGTGCCTGCTGTTTACAGCTATACCCAAACCAGAATTACTGGACATGCTCCACCTCAGGATATCCAACTCCCTTGGAGCTGCACACTGCAGGGACGTCTACCTCAGCACAGATGTTAATAGGACATTGTGGAGGGACAGATTCTTATCCGAGAGGCTCCACTCACTACAGAATGTAATCCCAGTTTCACATAGGCAGAGCCACCCACTGACCACCTACTGGAGACATCTTGACAACTGTATGGGTGATTGTATATTTACCCCTGGGATATCTTCTGTGTCCCTGCTAGACAGAGGCACACTAGCATAAACGTACTTGGGCTATCTAGTGTGACCTACTATTCACACACACAGTGTAGTAATCTGACAGGGTTGCAAATGCCAAACACACTCTGGCTAGGCTTGTACATGCCCTAGGGCAGATAGCCTAGTATCGACCTCTGAACCTATGCTAATGTTCAAGATGCACAATGTGTATTGCTGATACTGTTTGCAGGTCTTTATCATCTTTGCTTTACCAGTTTCCATGAAGAACTTCAGTATCTGCAGAACATATTTGATTATGACAGGGTTCCACTATATTATAAATGTGTCTGTTGTCATATAACTGTGTGCACAGGGTGGATTGCTGTATAGTGACAGGTTCCTGGGTTAATACATGCAACTGCCAGATATGCGTGGCCCACTGCTGTACTCAGACATGGCCTAAGTGTGTGAGCATGCCCAGTTCTGACATTCCATGTTTTTTTGCCTGAAATTTGTCTCATTTACTCAAGTGTGTGAGCATGCCCAGTGTGACCCTTCAGTATGTTGCCATCTGAGGTCCACTACATTTGCTGATGTGTGCGAACATGACCAATATTAACATTTATACTGTGTGTGTTGGAAGTCAGGTTCTGTTCTCACTGCAGGACTCACCTTTGTGTCATAACTCAACAAGGATTACGCTGGCAATGCAGGGTTTCCATGGAATACTTTGCATAGACTTATCAACATTCCATCATACAGGTGGACCACTGCAATACTGTCATGGTTTAGTTGTTCAGTACTTTGACTGTAGTGCACAGTATCTTGGGTTCGAGGTCCATCACTGCCTTATATTTTCATACTGAGCAGACCAGACTGCTTAAGGGCCTGTTGCAAATATGAGCATGTTGGGTTTTGTTCAGCTATGCCCTACTTTGACCAGGCTTGTCCGACATTGATCAATATTCACCAACATTCCTGGACGTTGCCCAATATTACTGAACATTGACCACAGTTGTGCTAGTTGGTGTGTGCGATTTTGTATGCATATACTACATGGTGGTAATTGCTGTTTAGCACTGCTTTTTATTGCTTAACACATGGCATTCATGCCTTAGGTGGTGCTGCCAGGCTGCCTATGTCGGATGCACATACTACACTCCCTGCACATGTTTGGAAGTAGGTAGTGTCAACTTAGGCATCCCTTTTACTTTATGTGCAAGTCAGAGAGGGGTATCATTTCCAGAGTTCCTACTGAGCCAGTGTATGTGCTATGCATTGCCTCTTTACCATGGCCAAAGCATACTGGGCATGCCTCTTTCTGCCTACTGGGGCAGGCTCAGGTTGTTCCTCTTCCGAGTCACGCTTTGCCTGTGATGGCCTTGGCAATTGTGGGGGGCTGTTTGGCCCAGGCCTATGTTGGTCCTGCTGCAGCTGTTTTCGCAGGATCATATTATGTAGCATAGCACATACCATGACAATTCGGGTACATGTAGTTGGTGAGTACTGCAAGGCTCCACCAGATGTGTCCAGGCACTGGAACCATGACTTGAGCAGCCCAAATACACGCTCTATTACATTACGTGTTTGTGCGTGTGCCTCATTATGGCATTCCTGTTCAGGTGTGTGTGCGTTTCTGATGGGTGTCATCAGCCACGGCTCCAGTGCATAGCCAGAATCCCCCACTCGGTGACCATGTGGGATGTCCCCAATGGCAAATGTCTGGTACAGCTGCGTCAGATGCCAGATATGGGAATCAGGGTAGCTTCCAGGGCAGCCTGCACACACATTCAGTATTATGCCCTGGGCATCACACATGACCTGGCAGTTGATGGAGGGGAAGCCCTTGCGGTTGAAGTAGACCCTACCACGCTCACCATCTGGTGCTTTGATGCATATGTGCATGCAGTCTATTGCACCCACTACCTCAGGGTATTCCACTATTTGCTGGAAGAGATGCATATTGCTGGCCAATACCTCATGGGAATTTGGGAAATATACATGATTACCGACGTGCTGACATGGCATCCAGGAACTGGTGTAGTACCCTGGATGCTGATGCCTGTGGTATCCCCATCATATCACCAGTTGGTCTCTGGAAGGTACCTGTTGCTAATATTCTTAGGCCAACACATATCTTGGTTTCCACTGGGATGGGTTCCCCTCTGTTCGCTCTGTGTTTGTGGCGTGGCCTGCACAGCTCAACAATTTGCTGCAGGAGATCTCTGTCCACTCTATAGCGCTCCACTATCTGCAGCTCATGTAGCCCCTAGTAGGTTACCCTGGGCCTGTACACTCTTCTCCGTCTCCTCACTGTGGGTTGTCCAGCAGCATTTCCATTGTCACCACCCTCAGCATGTTGCATATGTCACCTTATAACAGCAATGGCAGCCCCTAACATTTCTTTGTCTCAGTAAAACTTTTTCAGTTTTCACTTCTATTAGATTACTGCAGTGTCTGTTGTAAGAAACATAATGGACTGTTGTTTGCAGAGTTTTAAGTGTTAGGCTGGGCTGGGCTAGTGTACTGCCTGTGTAATTGCCTAATTCTGATTGTTTTCACCTGCTAGCTCTGCTAGTACTCCCTGGTAGCTTCCTACTATTTGTTGTGCTTTCTTTTTCCTTTCTGTTTCCTCAGGGGGGAGCACCGTGCACACAAGCGCAAATACGTGCACAGTAGCTCACACACGCGCACACATGCTTACACAGACTAAAACTTGCTTATTCGGGTTAAAACGCGTGCACACCAGTGCAAACACGCTTACAACTCTTTAAGCAGCCTTATACATGCTTACTCCGGCTTAAACGCGTGCACTCATGCTTACACGCACACACTCTGTCTTACTTGGCCCGCACACGCCTGCTTACCTGCTCATCAAGAAACTTTGGTGTTATCCATGCCATACACCTTCCATTTCTTGGCTTTCCCTAGCCTACCTGTTGACACACCTCTTTCCATGATGTCTAAATGACAGCGGACACATGCCACTCTCCTCCAATGAGCTTCACTTCTTTCATACATACCCCCCTCGTGATGTCACCTATCTTCTACTCTGTTACTCCCCATATCCTACTCCTACACTCCACTGACTGTGCTCATTTGCTATGTAAACTAGCAATTCACTATCCTAACACTCATTTACATAGGATTGCCTACTAATGCTTGGTTACATGTCTTAGACTGAGCTTCCCCCCTTAGCAACCTCTACTCGGTGGCCATCTTCTCTTTAGCCTGCCATTCCCTTGTATTGTACATTACCACTTTCAATAAAATCCACATTTGTGGGTTTTAATTTATAGTATTCTGTGTTTTAGAGTGCAGCCCATTTGCGTGGTGCTGCGCTACACTTAAACATTGAAAATCAGAGGAAAAAAAATATTTTTATTTTAATTTTGCATCAGGGAACATTTCCAATGGCCGTATATTTGGCCATTGGCATGCTTCCTGCACTGGATGCAACCTTTATTTGGAGCTGTCACGGCTCCGTTTTGCTATTTGCAGAATGGTACTCAGTTGTCAACTGAGTACATTTCTGCAAATAACACTGCTCTTACTCGGACAGGTTTGGGTTTCCTGAATCGCAAATCTACCTCATTTGCATGCCTTTTGCCTGCAATTGAGGTGATTTGCATGTCCCAGACCTGTCCGTGTAAAAGCCGTTTTAGGAGCTCTCTTATACGCCCCTACAGGCTGTTCCTGGATCGCTCATCGGACATGATGGCTGCATGGAGTCTTACTCTTCTCTTAGACTCTGTGCAGGCCATTGTGAATCCAGCCCATTGTGTTTTAAAAATGAATAATTTATTGGGGTAATATGCTCTCTTAAGTGTTATTATTTTTTACATCACATAAATTTATATGTTATATAATTTATAATATTTTAAGAAATTTTGTAAATGGTATCATTTTTTATTTTAATGGATGCACATGTGTGCAAAAATGTATACATCAAATGGATAAACAATTGATTAATAGAACATTTAATAGGCATTAATTAGTGTTAGTGTTAATTGATAGCTGTATTTGAATGCTGGGTAGATGGAATTAATTTGTTCTGAAGAAGTCCCTAAGAAAGGGATGAAAGTGCTTAACTGTTGGTTAAAATGTGTACATTAATTCAGTTCAATAAAGTAGTGTTGTTCAAGTGAACCTGGCTGCTCGTCCTCCTTTTGATTACTTGGTTTGTCAATAATTATAAATTATCAGTTTGTTATTATAATTTCATCATCAAGGCATCTGCTCATTTGGAAGTTGTAAACTTGCAAAAGAAAAAAGACTTCCCCAAGGACTCAAAAATGTCATGTCTGTTATTGCAAGCAAGTCAACACTATTGACTATACATACTAGATGGGCTCTGAAGCTCATTAGCAATGCATGTGATCATGCAAGTTTGTACGATGAGCTGCTTCTCATCACAGCTACTGTGCAGATCCACAAGAAAGTCATGTTGGAGCTACTTATGGGCAATATAATGAATGACCAGCTATAAACATTTAATGAACAACTGCTTCTTGGGAAGTCAGCATGAAACTGAACTTTGATTTGGCAGTGCCTCTGTGAATGTTATTATTGTAATTCAAGGTTACAAGGTAGTCCCACAGACTACCTGGACCTCGCAAAAGCCTTCAACACAATACCCTACTCGGGCATCATAAATAAGCTCACCAGCTTAAATATCAACCCCTATGTCACAAGATGGGTTGCAAACTGGCTCAGGGATAGAACCCACATGGTCAGAATAGCAGGTGCCATGTCAGACTCTAAACCAATTATAAGTGGCATCCCACAAGGCTCAGTCCTGGGACCTCTCTTGTTCAGTATATATTTCTCCGAGGTACAGGCTAACAGGGGTGGACTATGGCTGAACAAGTTTGCAGATGACTGCAAACTGGGTGCCATAATCCACTCTCCGGCTGACACAAGCATCCTCCAAAAGGGTCTCACAGAGATGGATAACTGGTGTCAGAGCCATGGCCTAAAGCTAAATGCCAAAAAGTGCATAGTCATCCCCTTTGGGAAAAACAAAGTGCCCACAAATTACCACATAGGTGGTAATCCATTAAGTATGGAAGAAGTAATTAGGGACTTGGGGACCCAAGTAGATAGCAATCTCTCCTTTGACAATCACATTGCCAAAGTGGTTAGAAAGACCTTCTATATAGCCCACCTTATCACAAAAGGGTTCACATCTAGATCAAGAGAGGTCATTGTGCCCCTCTACTCATCACTTATCAGGCCCATAATTGAATACAATGCCCCATTTGGGATGTACATTACCCGACACCTGCAGCAACTGGAAAGACCCCAAAAGTATCTCACCAAGAGGATCAAGGTGCTCAAACAGATGCCCTGTGCAGTTCGGCTAAAGAAGCTCCAGCTCTACTCAGTTGCGTACCGCCTACTCAGAGGCGATCTGTGTCTGACGTATAAGGCCATGTCCAGCCCAGAATTAATGGACATGCTTCACCTCAGGAAATCCAAATCCCTTAGAGCTACATGCTCCAGGGACTTGAACCTCAGCACAGAAATAAATAGGACATGCTGGAGGGACAGATTCATATCCCAGAGGCACCCCTCACTCTGTAACAAAATCCCAATCCATGTTAGGCAGAGCCCCTCACCGACCCTCTTCAAGAGAAATCTTGACGAATGGATGGGAGATCGTAAGTTTACCCCTGGGATCTCTTCTGTGTCCCTGCTTGACAGAGGTACCGTAAACTAACCTTAAAAGGGCTACCTTCTGTGACCTACTATACAGAGGCACAGTCAACTAATCTCAAAGGGTGATGAAAGCCAAACACACTCTGGCTAGGCTTATAAATGCCCTAGGGCAGATAGCCTAGTATCAACCTATGAACCTATAAATGCGGAGAACTATCTTGTGGATTACACAGGTGACACCTGCTGAACATGGGAGTGTATGGCTGGTAGTAGGGCCACAGAAGCACACATATAAGGGACACAAGGTTATAAAGGGAGGTGCTGACAAAGTCCAGGGATGCAGAAGACAATGGAGAAGGTACAATGATGCAAAGAGACAAATACTGAACTACCTGATAATACATGGAAATCACACGGGGTAGGTGTGGTAGATAAAGGTAACAAGATGTGCAGAATGAAAACAATTATGGCATCAGTAGTTTGACCATTCAGCAGGCTCATAAGTTCATAGCTAAGTACTAGGGTAGCTGCCTTTGTGGGAGATTTTAAGCATATACAGTTTCTATCTTTGTGCTTGAAATAACCTATCCCATTTGGTTATAGATTGCCATTACCTATCCCATGATAAATAATTATATATTAGCCCTAATGAAAATAAATGGGATCATACCATAGACAGAACCAAAACAAGAATGTAGTTACCATGCAACACAAACCAGTACAAATAACCATTAGTGCAATGATTGATGTTGTCTAAACCCCCGAGCCCAAAGAATACAATAGCAAGATTTGAAACTCGAGATTTTAATCTGTATAGTTGCAAGTACATATACACTGAGCTCTTTCATTCACCAACATAGAACTTCCTTAGAATGTAAAGGCAGGTTGGCCAACAGTGAATATTTAAAGCTTGTTTAATAAAACAATTAATCAATTTAATACAACAATCAAATAATTAAATAAATAGTTATTATAATAAAAACTGTTAAAACACTAGAATAAAAAAAATGACTTGGTCCTAATTGAACAATCTGGTGTATAACAATAAAAACTGAAAGTACAACAAATCAAGGTATTATAATCAGTAAATAATATAGCATTGTGTTTAAAAATAATTTGTTTTGATCAACATAGCCGCTGTCATTTTTAGTAATGGTTGAATTGAAATATTCTCATCTATACCAGGTGGAGTGGTTGCATCCAGTTTAATTTGCCATACTACCTGCCTGTACTTAACTTGCATTTCCCATTGCCCTCCCCTACTGTCTGTAGGATTTTTTTCCAGTATACGAAACTTAAATTTATCAAAAACAGTACAGGTTAAGGAATGTTTGTATAAGACATTATTTATATTTTGTTTCCTAATATCACAGGCAAGCTCATAAAATCTTTTACTAAGTTTTCGTTCGGTCTTCCCCACATAGAAGGATTGGCATGTATCTCAAACTGCCAGGTATATAATCCCCTTAGTTTCACAGTTTCCCTTGACTGGATATATTCTAGAGTGGTAAAGATTTGTCAAAATGATGACACCATGTTCTAAATTAAGATGGTAATAATTACATCTCCCATATTTTGTTGTTCCTTTGCATGGGCATTTGTCATTATGCCTCACTGGGATCACTTTATGACTTTCCAAAATTCTCTTAATGTTCCTGTCTATACAATGAATAAAATTGGGTGTATTGCCTACTACTTTAGATATCTCATCATCTGTCTTGAGAATGGACCAGTTTTTCTTTATAATATTTTTATATGTGTATCCATAGCATTGTATTCAATATTCATGGTATTAGTATAGTTCAAAGTGGTTTAAACACCTGATTGTTGTTCAATAGGTTTACCTAATACTGGACAATATTTTTCAACCCTGTCCTTAATAATCTGTGTCTTAATGCTGTTTAGTAATTCTACATGGTAATATCTTTCCAAAAACATCTCCTTCATCTGATAGATTTCTGTTAAAATATCTACTTCTTCAGAAACCATGCATGCTGCTCTTATAAACTGTCCCTTGACTAAATACTTCATAACACAGGAAAGTGGTAAAATGGTGAGTAAGCAGGGGAATGCATAAAGTGAAATCAAGGTAAGAATGTGTAGGATGGATATAGGGAAAGAATCATAGCTATCCATTTCTTCCAAAATAAAACATACAAATTTTGCTGAATTTGGACTGTTACCTCTAGAGAGAGAGAGGTGACCACAACACAATCTGCTGTATAGATAACTGGACAGAATTATGTGTGTCATGAAGATACATGTGAAAAACTGAGAGCTATGCATGGGACTACATTTCTTTTGTAGGTCAAGTGCTCAATTTTTTTTTTTGATAGAGAGGGGAATGTTGGGGAAAGGCTGTAGGAATGTCTAGGTGAGGTAAGTTGGGCAGGTGAGGAAACAATTGCAGGCAGACAAGACAAGAGACAGCGATGGTGAAAGACACATGAGGTGGGTGAACACCATGATTGGGGTGAGGGCAGGGATATCATGAACCCATGGCCATCAAGTTGGGTAACAGTTAGAATCAAGTCCTCGCCCATTGGACTGTCATCACTGTCAGCTCACTGTGCCAATGGCTGCAGTGTCTGATATCTGTATCTCCTTATGTTATTTAATGCAATGGTGGAGAGCAGTGTCTCCAGCCAAAGTAGGCATGCACCAGCAGTGTGGGTGCACAATCCTATGCACCATCCCTGGCAGTTCATCACAGGTGATAAACTCACCCCCTTCGCCAGTGCTCCTGGAGGGTTCCACAGGCCTGTCCTCCAGGGCAGAAGTATCTGATAGGCCAGGTAGTGCAGAGGAAGCACAAGAGGTGTTGCCAGGTTGCATCTTAGATGTAGTGGGCCTTGGTGGCATAACCAGTGGAGTTTTATTGAACGAACCACAGAATAGAAACCAATATTAAAATAGAAGAAAATGTAAAAACTAGAGTTTTACTAAGCGCTTTCACCCGTAAAATACCAAAGGCTTCATCAGAGTAATACAAAGTACCATAGGAAAAGGTTATTTAAAGACTACATCATTACACACACCTCCCGATTTAACCAATAGCATTCTAAAATGGCATTACAGCTCGTACATCTTGGTTAAAGCTGCAGTACACACATACAAGTTAAAGATACTTAAAAGATTGTGTTTCAAAACGCTGAGTAAATATAATAATTATAGTCAATGCCAGCCAGTTAAATAAATGATTTTCAAACAAGTTTTTGTTCAAAAATGCATAAAACCATGAACTGTTGTGAAAATTAAACTAAACATTTAAAATGTTGTAAATACATATTATATAATACCAAACTGCCTGATTTGCAGTCAAAACAGTAAATACAGTAAGACTTTAACTTTAAAATGCTAGCAAATGATATGGAGGTTTAGAGGCATCCAATCTTAGTTGCCATAAACACTCTTTTACCTCCAGTAATGTTTTGACATCACCCCCTCTGTCACCTATCAATCACAAAGAATATAAATTTGTTAAAATTGGTACATACGTGACTGTGTAAATATAAGTCGTTCGTGGATTTGTTGTTTTTAATATCTCTTGTGTGTTCTTTTATTCTTAACCTCAATTTTCTAATGGTTTTTCCTATGTAGAATGCAGGGCAACTCAAACAGGTAGCTGCGTAAACTACCATCTTAGTGTTGCAATTAACATTTCATGGACACTTAATACTTCTACCAAAGTTGTTAATTGTTACATATGTCCCATTGTTAATAAACGTACACACCCCACAAGCCTCACATTTATTCATACTGGAGCTTTTGAACACACTTGCTCCCTTATCAATTTCCATAAGTTCCTTTAAATTTTTGCCTCGACTATAAATTATGTTTGGTGTAGTACCTAATATGGAAGTAATGTCATTATTAAACACACTCAACCATGTGTCCTTTAAAATCAATCTAATGTGGTCAAACATAGGATTAAATGGTAAAATCATGGCATTTCTGGAGTGGTCATCACTACCATTATTACTGAACATTTCATTACTGTGTGTTTTTAATAAACCACCTTTTAAAATGGGTTTAAATGCTGTTGGCCTTTTAGATTCTACTTCAGTAAGTACTCTTCGCAGAATGTCAACAGGATAATCCCGCTCTTGAAACATACTAACTTACCAGGCGTTGGAGTATGTCTTTTTTCTATATATTCCTGATTGCAGTGTGTTCTTCTCTTTATCATAAATTAACAAAAGGTCTAGATAGTTACAGTTCTCCTTGTGAATTTTGAAAGTAAATTTAAGAAATGGTGTAGTAGCATTGAGGTACTCAATGAAATCAAAAATCTCCATTTCTGTTCCCTTCCAAAAAATCAAAATATCATCCAGGAAATGCAAATATAATTTTATATTTTCGTAAAACCTAGAAGTGAAAACCTGATGTGTCTCCCAATCGGCCAGAACTAAATTTGCATAAATTGGTGCACACTTGGCACCCATGGCAACAAATAGTTCGCCATCAAATGATAAAAAATTGTTCATCAAAATGATTTCAACCAAATCAACTAAAGGACTCAATTTGACTTTGTGGAAGTCACTGTAGTTGATCAAGCACTTTCTAAAACTTTCTAGACCCTGTTCGTGTGGTATAATGGAAAACAAATTAGCAACATCAATCGTAATCATAATAATTTCTTCATCTAGATTAATGTTGTTAATAACTTCCAAGCAATGCCATGAGTCTCTAAAAATGTGCGGAAATCTATTCAAAATCTGTTTGCTGTGGAAATCAACATAGGCAGCCAGAGGTTCCGTTTTCGAGTCTTTTGCAGAAACGATAGGTCTAAAGGGGGAATTTGTGGAATTTTTGTGAATCTTGGGGATTCCAAAAGTTGTAGGTGTAACAGGAAATTCTACAAGCAGATACTCATATTCTTTTTTATCAGTCATGCCCTCCATTAACCATTCGTACAATATCCAATCAATTTTTGCATACGTCCTATTGATCTCATTCTTAGAGACTCTAGTGTAAGTACAAGTATCATTTAACAGATTAAGCATGCTGTTGTTGTAATCAGTGCAAGACATAATGACAACTCCTCCCCCTTTATCAGGTTTCATCACTCTATAATTTTTGTTGGTCATTAATTCATTAAGGCAAAACCTTTCGCCCGAAGTTAAATTGTCTTCGGTGTTCATTTTTCTTTTCAGAGCCCTCCTAATTTGTGTCTCACACATTTCCTCGAATAAATGAATAATGGGGCCTATTGCTGGAATAAAGACACTAGACCTCTTTAAAGTTATACCTCTATCAACCCCCAAGCTGGAATTATTGGAGTTTTTGGGAAAAAACATCTTGAGATTTAATAGAATAGTGTACATTTTCAGATTGATAAGAACTTTTGCTACATCATACCTAAAACTAGGAACAAATTTAAAGCCCTTTTTGAACAATGTCAAATAATCGTTTCGTAACTGTAATGTTGTGTAGTTGTGAATCAACACGTTGTCATACTTAATACATTTGTATTCAATCCCCTTGTTCATTTCCTCTTCAGTGTCACTCAAAATAAATTCATTTGAGTCAAATTTTTCACCAAAATCAAAATTAAATACATCACAAGAGCTTGCGGAAAAAGCACCATCATTGATCTCATTTATACTATCTAAAATGTCTAAATGTTTAGTTTAATATTCACAACAGTTCATGGTTTTTATGCATTTTTGAACAAAAAACTTGTTGTTTGAAAATCATCTATTTAACTGTCTGGCATTGACTATAGTTATTATATTTACTCAGCGTTTTGCAACACAATCTTTTAAGTATCTTTAACTTGTGTGTGTGTACTGCAGCTTTAACCAAGATGTATGAGCTGTAATGCCATTTTAGAATGCTATTGGTTAAATCGGGAGGTGTGTGTATGATGTAATTTTTAAATAACCTTTTCCTATGGTACTTTGTATTACTCTCATGAAGCCTTTGGCATTTTATGGGTGAAAGGGCTTAGTAAAACTCTAGTTTTTACATTTTCTTCTTTTTTAATATTGGTTGCTATTCTGTGGTTCGTTCAATAAAGCAACGTTCGAGTTACGGAATTACAGTCTGTTTTTTTTTTTTATAGACAGTGGAGTGCTGGCAGGTGGATCCTATGTGCAAGACCTACCCCCACTGTGCTGTGGGGGGAAGAAAACATTAAAAAAAGAGAAAATAAGGGTTAGGTTTAGAGATTATACAAGTTATCGTATTTGCTTGTTTAGGCTGAGGAGGGTGGTCTTCCAGTTCTCGGTTCTCACTTTTGTATTTGTAGACAGCAACTTCTTTTGCTTACTATAACCTTGTAATGACAGACATGTGCTTGTCCAGGACAAGATAACAGTGTCTCAAATGTTGGTGTAAAAGGCTCACTCTAAAGTCCACCAGTAGCTCACACACACATACACACACACACACACACACACACACACACACACACACACACACACACACACACACACACACACACACACACACACACACACACACACACGCTCACATATGCTAGTGCGATTGCTAACCACCCCCCTTTTGACTGCAGTGAAAATAGAACCCCTACCTATCTAAATACATGGACTACAAAACACAATACTTAACACAAGCACCACAGCTCAAGTTCAACTTGGAGTGTGTCAGTCAACACTTTATAGATAATTACATCAGCAGTGTCTGTTGAGGACAAGATAGCAATGTCCCACAGGCTGCTCTAAAAGGTTCACTGTAAATTACACACATAAACACACACACACACTCACACACACACACACACAAACACACACACACACACACACACAACTGCATTGAGAATAGAACCCCTGCCTATCTAAAGACACAGGCTACATAACACAGAACTTATCACTCTTACCACAGCACAAGTCTGATTTTCTCAGGACTCCAGGTGAACTTATAGTAGATGACATCAAGAGGCCATGTGGGAAGGCAAGAGGTTGGGAGGCCCACAAGAAATGGATGTATAGGATTGTGCAAGTCTCAAAAAACTGGCATGCCATGCCATTGGGGAGGTAACATCGGGATATATGCTTAGATAGTGTAGTGGTTAGAGTCCTAGCTTTGCATGCAGGAGTTCACAGTTCAAGTACCAAGACAGGTACTTTATTTTTAGGGGCACTGTGAACTAACATCGGGTGGAACAGTGCCTGGACAATTTTTTGGGCTAGGTTTGGAAAGGATCCAGGATCATTAGCCTAGTACAGATCTATGAACCTATGAACCTATTCCCTACTGTGTAGACATGCACTCACACCTAGTTGACTACAGTGAGAATAGAACCCGTACCTATCTAAGGACACAAACTACAGAACACAGTACTTATTGCACTCTTCACAGCACAAGTCTGAATTTAACAGCATCAGGTGAACCTATAGTATATGACATTGGCAGGCCATGTGGGAGACAGCAGGTTGGGAGGCATGCATAGGTACATTGCTTCATAGTGTCATCTAAGGCTAGTATCCTAATAGCAGTAGGCTGTTTGTAAGCCTACCTGTGTAACAACACAATCAGCCTTATTGAGCATACTTGTCTGTTTGAGTTTTGCAGAGCAAGGCTGTCAGCACCACCAAGTGGTTCTGTCCATGAGTGAACACACAACATTATGTATAACACTTTGTATTGTGGCTGATATATGTGTGGAAAAGTAATGAGACCACAGGGTTGTAGTGCTTGTTTGGGGTAGCTTGGGGAGGGGGACAAATGGATGTATTGTAAATATATGACATATAGTTATACTGTGCCTTTAGTTTGCAATGTTTCCACATGTAGTTGCATGCCATACAAAGAAACTGGACAATAAACAGTAATGATAAAATATCATATATAAAATTCTATTATACAACGAGCCTTGCATTTACATGCTGGTTAACAAAGTGCACACACATGTGAGATAGGCCTGTTTGCGCACAGGGAAGCAGTGCACAAATGCAAGGAGCATTGCTAATGCTTTCTTCTAAACCCCAGTCCCTCTGTACTCCAAGCTGGCTTTTCACAATGGCTAACATCATTAATTGAATGTATCTGTTTTCTATTTTTGGGTGTATGCTTTCTAGGAAATGTGGTTTTCCCTTGCTTCCACAATGTTGACCATTACTCAAACAAGTTAAGCTTAGCCAAATGTCTTTTTGGGATGCAGTGCATCACACAAAACTAAAATTAGAAGTCAAATATGAAAAGATGCTAAAACTAAGGAACAAATATAGAAAATCTGTAAAAGCACAGTAAAATGTGATAGTACACATCATATATTTCTGTATATAGTAGCCTTCCAATAGATGTGGGACACGGACACCAAAATTAGAGCTTTCATCCACTTTTATTTTTATGAACTTCTTCAGAAAACCTTCTAACACACCCACCATAATGAAATAAATAATATTCTCATAATCACATGATAGATCTGAACCAATAACTTTTCAAATGCTTCAGTTAATGCAAATATTCTAAAACCATATCTAATTTAAAAAATATATATTTTAAATATATATGTATTTATGTATTTACTAAACAATTTCAAATAAATAAAACTAGTAAAAATAACTATGAAATGACATACACTTGTTATTTGAATTGTAAATAGCATTTTAAACTGATAGTTTCATTCAAATCTGGTGCATGACCAGCTGCCAGGTAAATCTGCCAAAATGACTCTATACATTCAAGTAAAATCTTACAATCACCTGAAAAACAATCATCTGAAACACTGTCAATAACAAAAAATGAAAATTTCTTAAAATCCGTGCATGTTGCAGCATGCCTAGCTAAGGCATTAGTAAAGTTGTTCTTTTTAATAGCTAGCCAATGTTCATATATTCTACATTTCAGACATCTGATGGTCTTCCCAATATAAAAACTGGGACATGAGAGACAAGTTGCAACATATATCACAAATTCACTACTACATGTAAAATACTGTTTGGCTCAAAAAGTCCTATTAATGTGACTAAATCCAACTGAAGAAGAATTACTAATACATCTACACTGTCTATAATTCCTACAAGAGAAAGTACCGTTGGCCACCAGACCATCTCCCTTGTCTATCGCATGTTGATTGGGTCCTTTCTCTAACAAACCTTTAATGTTAGTAACTTTCTTAAAAGTAAATTTCAGACGCATCCTTATAGACATAACCAAATCCCTGTTACCTAATAAAACTTTCCAGTTATCAACAATAATATTTCTTATAAACCACATTTCATTAACAATAGGCAAAGGAAAGACACCAAAGTAATTAGTGTCATTAAATGCCTCATATTCACTTCTCCCAATTGTGTCCAAAACATTTGTATTAGCTTTCAAAATGGGACAAGCTACTCCACTCCTCAATGTAAGGACCTCCTGCTCTATTTTCTTGAGCCATTTGTGGTCATAACCTCTAAGCTCAAACAGAAACCTCAAAAAACTTAATTCATCCAGAAAGGTCTTATCATCTGATGTTAAACATCTCAACCTAACAATCTGCCCCTTAATAACCCCTTTCTTCATATGAAGTGAGTATAAGCTGTGTAAATATTGATTAGCAAAAACTGTTTTTCTATAAATAGTACTTATAAACTTATTAAGTTGAAAATCATATGTTAGATGTATATCTAAAAAAATGATACTGTCACCAAAACCACTGATACTAAACTTTAGAAAATCAGTGGTGTCATTTAGATAGAAAACAAATTCAACAAAATCCTCATACTCTCCCTGACACAGAAAAAACAGGTTATTTATGTAACGCTGGTATAAAATAATTTTATTAACTACAGGATGGTTGGTCAAAACTTTAGATTCCCAACCTGCTGTGACTAAATTTGCAAATGCTGGAGCAACCCTTGCTCGCATTGGCACACATGATATTTGTTTATACAGTTGTTCATTAAACTTGAAGAAATTATTATCTAACACCAAATCCATAGGAGAACAAATAGTATTAATCTTTGTGTCCTCAAAACTTGTGTTGTTTGCTAAGTATTCCCTCAAGTACTCAATACCCACTTCTTGATTAATACTAGTGTATAACAAACCTACATCTAAAGAGGCAAAATAAAAATGTCCAGCTGAAACAACTAGCTTACTTAAAATTTCCAATAGATGCCAGGAATCATGCATATAGTATTTAGACACCTGTACCACAGGTTTTAAAATGTAATCAAGCCATACAGAGATTATTTCAGTCTTAGATTTACTGGCAGATATAATAGGTCTAATAGGTGGATTAATACAGCTATTCTGTACTTTAGGAATACCAAAGAATATGTCCATTTTAGGATAATCAACCTGTAAATAGCAGTAACAATCATTGTCTATTCACCTTGGCAAAATATGTCAAATACAGTTCCATCTAACCATAAATAGATTTTCTTAATGTCAGAAAGCTCCACCTTTTTATAGGTGGTATCTTGATGCAACATACTTTCAATGGACTTCACATAGTCAACTGTGTTCATGACCACTATCTTATCACCTTTATCTGCCTTCATGACTCTAAGCTCTCTGTTCTTACTTAATGACATAAGTGCTTTGTGTTCTTCTTCACTTGAATTATAAATTTTGTGTTCGAGTCTAATATTCCTAAAATCTGACTCACTCAGGTCCTGAAATACCTGTAATGTACTGTGTAAGGGAGGATTAAACATAGTCATTTTTTAGGTTTGTTGTTCATAACAGAATCACCATCCTTCACCACATCATGCATAATGTAGTTTAAATTCAACTTTCTCAAAAATAACCTAAACTCAATAATAACCTTAGCTTGAACAACCTCATTGAACCTCATTGAACAACTGAGAATAAATGAAAAAACATTTTTCAATACTGACACAGCATGTTCAGACAATGTTACATTAGACAAATTCAAAATTTGAAAGTCCCAAATCCATAAATGCTTGTGAAGCTATCACTTTCTCCTGTTCTTCCCCCCTCCCTTTGCCTTTGGTTGTGTGGGGCTAGATAATTTCGGTGCCCGTTTGTTGCCCATTTGGTCCATTAAAAAAGGACCAGTGTTATGGGTAGAATTGGCAGTCTCAGAAGTAGAAACAACTGCTGCATAACTAGTATTCCCCACAACATTAATATTGTTCATATCATGAACGATCCACTGCCAGGTAAATCTGCCAAAATGACTCCTTACATTCAAGTAAAATCTTACAATCACCTGAAAAACAAAACATTCTTCTTCAGTTGGATTTAGTCACATTAATGGGACTTTTTGGGCCAAACAGTATTTTACATGTAGTAGTGGATTTATGGTATATGTTGTGACTTGTCTCTCATGTCCTAGTTTTTATATTGGGAAGACCATCAGATGTCTGAAATGTAGTATATATATGAACATCAGCTGGCTATTAAAAAGAAAGACTTTACTAATGTTTTAGCTAGGCATGCTGCAACATGTATGGATTTTAAGGAATTTTTTTTTTGTTATTGACCAGTGTTTCGAATTATTGCTTTTCAGGTGATTGTAAGATTTTACTTGAATGTAAGGAGCCATTTTGGCAGATTTACCTGGCAGCAGATCGTGCACTAGGTTTGAATGAAGCTATCAGTTTAAAATGCTATTTACAATTCAAATAATAAGTGTATGTCATTCCATAGTTATTTTATTAGTTTTATTTGTTTATTTGAAATTGTTTACTAAATACATATATACATATATATTTAAAATATTTCTTTTAAATTAGATATGTTTTTAGAATATTTGCATTAATAGAAGCATTTGAAAGGATATTGGTTCAGACTTATCATGCGATTGCGAGAATATTATTTATGTCATTATGGTGGGTGCGTTAGAAGTTTTTCTGAAGAAGTTCATAAAATAAAAGTGGGCAAAAGCGCTAATTTTGATGTCCATGTCCACATCTATTGGAAAGCTACCATCTCTGTGCTGTTGAAAATGTTTAGTTGCCTGTTTTTAAATTTCTACATTTGTCAGGATTTGAACCCTCATACCAATTTAGCTTCAGTAAACAGCAGGGATGCCTTAGTTCTCTTGGCCACACAAACAGCGTTCCATCAATGAAATGAAAAGTCATTCTTCACACAACCAACTGGATCAGAATGTACACTGCTATCAAACCATCAGATGTGACTTGTACATTTAATTCTCTTTACTAGATTTGGATATAGAGCAGTTAAGGATCACACAGCCTGTTATAATTATGCTTACAGATATGCAGCTCTTATTTACCTTTCTGTGTTTCTTGATCATTCATCAGTTATCTAACACATGCAGTGTGTAAGCCCTTCAATTTCACTGGCCTTAAAATGTGAGAGGAAATGAACTGAAAATAATATGATATTCAGTTGCCAACAAATGAAGTCCAGGTTGGATGGCACAAATATGAATATACTGTTCTTTTATGGGTAGCATAGCTGAGTTACTGTTATAGTTGAGGCCATGCCAGTAACATCGCAAGGAACATTCTCCCATCATTACCAATGGGGAAACAGTGGAAAAACTGAGAAGCACAAAGTTTCTGGGACTGCACATTGGTAAGGACTTGTCTTGGAACACAAATACAAATGCCATAGTCAAGAAAATGCACCAGAAACCCCACTTTTTGAGCAGGCTGAGGAAAGAGAATCCTCCATCAACAGTTCTCACTACCTTCTACAGAGGTACTATAGAAAGCATCCTGATGAACAGCCTTGTAGTATGGTATAGAAGCTGCTCAACCTCTGAGCGCAAATCCCTCCAGAGAGTGGTGAAGACAGCTGAGAGGATCATTAAGACCACCTAACCATATAACTATGACTTGTACTTATCCAGATGTCTCAGCAGGGCCAGAGGAATAATTGAAGACTACACTCACCCTGCTTACAGACTGCTCCTGCATCAATCATCCAGAAAGTGCTTCCAAAGCATACATTGCAGAACAACGAGATTCAAGAACAGCTTCATCCCTAAAGTCATCAGGCTGCTGAACTCTAGTAACCACTACACTCCATGATGTCCTCCTGGGTCAGTCAAAACTGTCTCAAATAATGCATTAACCTGGTTACCAATCTCATCTAATACTTAGTGGAATATTCACCGTGACTGTAACTTTTAGGCCATCTAGAGCAGTAGCAATGCAATAAAATCTCTCTTCTTTCAGTGCAATGCATGTTGCAAATTTGTAATTTAATGATAGTGCAATACTCTAAGGTCCATAGTGCAATAGTGTAATGTTCACAGAAAGAGACTCAAATGTCTCTTTCTGTGTAAGGATTGATGCAATGTCTTAACCAAGTACCTGTGCAATACTAAAGTCTTATGCAAGTAAGTGTTCAGTTTTTAGAAGTGTTAAAATGTGTTTGTAATTATGTGCAGTATTAGTCTGTCTACCTACATGTCCATGATGTAATAGATACGTGTTATATGTGTAAATGTCTGTGAATATAGTCTAAATGTTGTCTGCACATTGAGTCCGGAGACACAGAATTTTGTTCAGTTTTTGCACTTGTGTGATTTCTGAATGACAATAAAGTTTACTTTGACTTTGACATCAGTATTCTTCAGAGGTATGACCCTGTGAATCTTTCATACCTGAGGCTACTAATTACTAATGGACAAATATAAGTAAAATAAGTGTCTAGTGTCACATGTTAAAGTACTTTCTGTACAAATCCACCACCATTTACTTGCTTATTGTACCAAGTTAGGAAATGCAAGGCTACATCATAATATTATTAAAGAATACACTCTAGATTAAGGACTTACCTTGCAAATGCAGCAGTTGACACACCTTTAGTTCAGGGCTGACTTTGTTTGATGCAAGCAGTACACAGCCATTACATGGGGAGGTAAAGGTTGTGTGATTTGCCTGGCATCAATGTTAATATATGTATGTGAGTAGGAGAAGCTCATTAGATCCCTAGGTGGTCAGGGAATGTGCTGTGCATTGTCTCTTAGCCAAAACAAGGGCATACTGAGCATGCCTACATCTACCTACAGGGACAGCAGCTGGGGGTTCCTCCTCTAAGTCCTCCTCTGACTGTGGCTGTGGTGGCTGAAGCATTGGTGGGGGGATGTGCATCCCTTCCCCTTGCTGATCCTGCAGCTGTTTCCGCAGGATCAGATTGTGGGGAATAGCACATACTGTGAATATTTGTGTACATGTATTACACTGCAGGGCTCCACTGGATATATCTAGGCACTAGAACAGTGATTTCAGAAGCCCAAACACATGCTCTATGATGTTTCTAGTTTGAGCATGTGCCTCATTATGGCATTCTTCCATGGGTGTGTGTGCACTTCTGATGAGTGTCAACAGCCACAGTTCCAAGGCATAGTCAGCATCCCCCAGTAAATGACCCTGTGGGATGTCCCCCTCAGCATTCCTCTGGTACAAATGTGTGGACTGCCAGCACAAACACATTCAAGATAATTCCCTGGGTATTACACATGACTTGGCAATTGATGGAGTGGTATTCCTTGCGTAAATGTAGGTTCTGCCATGCTCACCAGGTGGTGACTTCATGTGTACATGAGGGAAATCTATGCCACCCAGTACATCAGGGTAACAGGCTACATGGTAAAATAGTTCCATATTGCTGGCCATCTCTTCAGAAGTATGGTGAAAAATATGTGCTCACTGGCATGTATGAGCATAGCATCCAGAAACTGGTGGAGGATCCTGAAAGCTGATGACTGTGACATACTCATCATGTTCCCAGTTGGTCACTGAAAGGTACCAGTAGGTAATATTCTAAGGGCTACACATGCCTTAGTTTCCACTTGGATGGGTTCCCTTCGGTTGGCTCTGGCTCTGAGTTGAGCGTGGCAGAGCTCACAAAGTACTTGTGATGGGTCCCTGTCCACCATGTAGCACTCCACAATCTCCAACTAATGCAGCACCTGGAAAGTTACCCTGGAGCTGAACACTCTTCTCATTCTAGGCCTAGGCTATTGTCGGCAGCACTAGCATCACTGGCTTTAGCCTGTAGCACATGCAGATGTAGAATAGCTGCAGCAGCCCATAGCAATGTGCCAGTTAAAATTTCCTGGTCTGTACTACAATGGTATTGAAGGATAAAGGAAAAACCAGGATGTAGGCTACACAAAGGCATTTATAAGCCTAAAACAGCAAAAACACGGACAGCACACAATAAGAGAATTTTTAATAATAACCCGCCTTCATCAGACCTGATGAAGGCGTGTGCATTTATAAGCCTAGCCAGAATGTGTTGGCTTTCACCACCCCCTTACATTAGTTCCCTGTGCCTCTGTCAAGCAGAGCCACTGAAGTGATCCCCGGGGTGAACTTTCTGTTTTCCATCCACTCATCAAAGCTTCTCTTGAAGAGTGTTAGTGAGGAGCTCTGTCTAATGTTGATTGGAATCTTGTTCCAAAGCATGGGAAGTCACTGGGACAGGAATCTATCACTCCAGAATGTCCTATTTATTGTTATGGTGAGGTTTAGATCCCTAGAGCGAGTGGCTCGAGGGTATATGGTTTTCTTTAGGTGGAGCATGTCCATCAATTCTGTGTTGGACATGGCCTAGTATTTCAGGCAGAGATTACCTCTGAGTAGGCGGTATGCAACCGAGTGCAACTGGAGTTTCTTCAGTCGAGCTGCATAGGGCATCTGTTTGAGGCCAGTGATCCTCTTGGTGAGATACTTCTGTGGTCTTCCCAGATAGCCTAGTACCTACCCATGAAACTATGGATACTTTATACATTGTTGAATAGCTTCACTGTGTTGGATTGATTGATTAACATGCAATTCACCTGTTTATGCATTAACTTCCATCTATTAAACACACCTGTTACTTGCTCATTAGTGCACTATGCACAGCTATGTGCACTACCACATACCTTCGCATAAATAAGGTAAGCATAGACAAAACTGATATTTCCTCCTTTCTTGGGATATCACACAAGCATGCACCATAAAAAGTGAAGGAAAGGTTGCACACCTTGTAGTCAAACCCAGGACCATCTATATTGCAGCCCTAACACATACATATTCTGCCACAGGAATAGTAACATAACAACACAGAGAAATCTGCCATTCATTCTACTGATTCTTGGGATTGCACAAAGCACTGCATAGCATAAACAATGGCAAAAGTAAAAAAAATAAGGCAAACCTGATAGAAACTACACATTTTAACAGATAAATAATGAGGATGACACAGAACTTGGAATTGTGCACTGCTTACATGCACTTTCACCCTTCACAGCCCTACATGTTAACCTTTGCAAGTGTAACCTGACACACACCCCTGATGTCAACATTCACTGTTGCCTTGTGTTAGGAAAATGTATAACTGCAATGCAATATGTAGGCTTAGTGTATTGAAATATATAACTGCAATATGCAGGTTTAGTGCATTAAGGGTTAAAAGGAGTTAATACATTTATTCTGCTTATTCTGTGTGAAAATATGCAGCTGCTAGAAGCTCTGAAAAAAGAACAATGGATGTCTGTAAATCCACCATGGTCAGCAGAATGTGTATTGAGGCCAGGACTGAACCTTGAATGTATCATGTCAGAACTAGAGAAAGAATTGTGAGAAACTAAGGAAAGCTGAAACAAGCCCAAAGCCAGGTTGTTTTTCTCAAATATGTTCTTACAAGACAGCAATTATCTGACCATGTCAGCAGCAAATCTAATAATAGCATCTTTTTGTGAACTTGCAGAAAACTGTATAAAAACTGTAGGCTGAACTATGGAAAATCAGACAAACCTTGTACCTACATGCTTTGTCTCCTTGCTGCAAGTAATAAAGGGTGCCTTGCTTGAACCTAAAGTGCATTGATCTTTGTGTTTTCTTTTACAGATTGGTCCTTCGAGCCGGATACCCTCTCTTCACCTTGGATCAGATGGCCAGGTGGCTGAAACCATACGGGAAGAAACCAAATTGGTTCTTCTTATATGTAAAGTCCTCCAACTGAATTGTCGTCAAAAGAGGCCAGACACTTTCTGATCTGTGACTGAAGGACGGGTTTTTCACGAATCTGCGATCAATCATGTGGGCTCAGGCAAGGTGAATCTACTTTTTTTTGTGTTTCAGGATCAGGGACTAGATGTGTATTGTTTTTTGTCAGATTGTATTTTTCTTACAGTCAGGAATAAAAAAGGTACTGTCTTGTCACAGATCTGGAAAAACAGAATAAGTAGACTTTAGGCAGTCATTCTGAAGCGACTATAACAAAATCCATGGTACACGTTAAAAAGGTGAAGTTACGTAACAATCAAAGGTAAAGGAAAATGGGTAATAACTGTACAAAAACACCCCAAGACCCACCGTTAATGGAAGATGCAAAATATATGCAGTCACAGCGCGCAGACGTTAGATACTTTTCAAAATGGGTTACTGAATACGAATTTGACGGAAAATTAGAAAAATCCTCACTCATCAAACTTATTAAACAACTTAAAACTGATTCTAAAGGTCAGGTAAAAAAGCAACGACAGTTAGGAATTCCCCAGGCACACAGGTGGCTGGAGAATGTAAACTGTAGGGACCAAAAGAACAAGGATTCAAAGGCAATGTTTTTAGATAGGGAGGATAATAACCTAGTAATAGCATCAGCACCTCCGCCTCCCCCTCCCTTACCAGAATATGGAGCAAGTAGACAGGTTGATCCACCCCCACTATATCCTGTGGTCACTGAGGATAGGGACACTATAAAACTGAAACTAACTAAAATAAAGGATCCCATTGAAACTAGGTCCTGAACAAAAGCAGGTAATCAAGAGTCATGGCATAAATCTAAAGACACACAACCTGCGGGAGAAGAAGAAGAGGAAATATGTCCACTCATAGAAGTACCGAACCCTCAGGCAGGGCAGAATAATCAGAATCCAACCATCTTAGTATATAGACCCTGGACTCCAGAAAATATCTGGAAAGCTACAGAAGGGATTCCCCATCCAAAAATTAATTTTAGAAAATTTTCAGATGATTTACAAGGAATGATGCTAAGTTATCATTTAAACGGGGAAAAAATAGAAAGGATAGTTCGACAAATTCTAGGGCCAGATTGGTACATGATTTGTGGCAATTGGAATCCTCATAATGCTGAACAAAAACCCCTCCCTCATAGCAGTGCAAATTTAGATGCTAGAGTAAAAGGACTTACAGACTGCATCTCTGAAAAATGGAAACCTAGGGTAGACTGGACATGCATTAATCAATGCATCCAACAGGAGGGTGAGACAGTTGACCGATACTTCGCTAGGCTACTGGAATGTTTTAACAACCACTGTGGGATGCAGGTCCCTGAAGACCAAAAACAAGATTAACCATATGAGCAACAGTTAAAAAATGCATTTTTAAAAGGTAGTAGTGCACCTATAAGCAGTTCTATTACAAAACATATGGTTGATCATCGAACTAGCAGGCTACAATCACTACTCGAATATGCTAAGCATGCTCAAAGGCATTTCAATAGTAAAAAAAAAGAAGGCTCAAGTATTTTCTGTAGAGGATGGAGCAGAAGTTTATGTAGTACACCCCGGGATAAAGGGCAGGAAAAATGCACAGGGAGATAGGCAGTCTGATCAACGATCAGAAGACTTTGAAGGACGTAAAAAAAGGGGTGAATGTTTCAAATGTGGTAAAAAGGGACATTTGGCAAGGGATTGCAGGAAAAATAAAAAAGCAACAACGGAAGACAAGAAAGGTGAAGACTGACTATATAATAGTCAGGAATCATTAGAAGGGGCTAGTGCAGAAAGGACAAATGAAAATGTGAAAAGGGAAATAGAGGAAGTATAGGGAATTGATGATGGTGAAGTAGAAGATAAAGTACTAGACTTGGCTTTATTGAGCTTGAAGCTCTACTTAGCAGATACTAAACCAAAGGTTATACTTTCAGTGGAAGGCAGGGAAGTCAAATTTTTGTGCGACTCAGGGGCATCACGAACCCTGATACACCCCTCCAAATTGCCAAAAAACTCAAAATCGTCCGACTACATATTAGTCAAAGCAGCTAATGGGCAGCTATATCAGGAGCCCCTCTCCCACAATATTACAATAACTGATCCTGTTTCGGGATTGACACAGAAAAGTAAAATTGTAGTTTCTGCAAAGTGCCCAGTGAATCTCTTGGGCAGGGATCTCATGCAGTTATTTGGCATAACAGTAGTCCCAACCATGCAGGGAACAGAAGCACAGTGACAAACTGACACCTTTACGGTGCAATCGGGGGGTGAAATATTTTATTGGTATAGTCAGGACTTGGTCACAACTGGTCCAGGGACTGTGACCAAGGAGCTGATGAATGTAGCCATCAGTAAGTTTCCCCTCCCTTGACATTAATAAACAACACCTGTTACATTGTACCCTATATTTTTGTAATACACCAGGACCCAATAAGGAATATGAAGAAAGATTATTTAAGAATCATACAAATAGATTGGTACTGCGTAACCTGTACTGGGACACAAAAGGGAATAGTGTAGTCAGCTGTTCGCTGCCCCAGGAGTTTTTAACACTTTATAAATCTAATCGATTACCACATGTTAGCTTGACCAAGAATAAAAATATACAGTGGGTAGACCTAGGGGAGAAGGCCACAAGATGGGAGAAACAAACAGATCTGGAACTGTCAGGACAGGGAATACAAGTACAGAAATTGAATTGGGTGACACAGACCAACCCAGCTGTGCACCTGCATTCTCTTGAAGACAGCTGATGGACGCTCCTACTGAAGGAGCTGGTAAGATTGGTACTGCGTAACCTGTACTGGGACACAAAAGGGAATAGTGTAGTCAGCTGTTCGCTGCCCCAGGAATTTTTAACACTTTATATATCTAATCGATTACCACATGTTAGCTTGACCAAGAATAATAATATACAGTGGGTAGACCTAGGGGAGAAGGCCACAAGATGGGAGAAACAAACAGAACTGGAACTGTCAGGACAGGGAATACAAGTACAGGAATTGAATTGGGTGACACAGACCAACCCAGCTGTGCACCTGCATTCTCTCGAAGACAGCTGATGGACGCTCCTACTGAAGGAGGAAGAAAACACCTTGCAAGATATACCAGAGACTCTCTGGTCAACAGGGAAATCAGATGTAAGACTTATCCGTATGGCAGGGCCAGTTAACATCACATCAAAATCAGCATTTAGACCACAGAAAAGACAATACCCCTTATGATAAAATGCAGAGACAGGGATAAAACCTATTATAGCAGCATTACTTAAGGGAGGGGTGCTAGTGGAATCTCCCGATTCTCCGTGTAATACACCTCTATTTCCAGTTAAAAAAGCCAATGGAGAATGGCGTATGGTCCAAGATTTGCAAGCTGTAAATGATACAGTAGTACCAAGGGTGCCTATAGTGCCAGATCCACACACTCTGTTAAATAACTTAAAACCTCAACAAAAATATTTTTCTGTGGTAAATATTAGTAACGCATTCTTTTCAATACCGATACACCCAGATAGCCAGTATTGGTTTGCATTTACATTTCAGGGAAAAAAATAAACATATACGCGACTACCACAGGGATATTGTGAGAGCCCTACGATATTCTCACAAGAAATGTCAAGTAACTTGGCAAGATTTAATCCACCAAAGTGTAGTCAGGTCTTACTTTATGTTAATGACATTTTGTTGGTGGTCCCCACCCTGCAGGATTGTAGGGAAAATACCGTAGCACTTCTATGATTTTTAGCCCCTGAGGGACATAAAGTAAACAAAGTTAAGCTGCAGCTCTGGAGAAAACAGGTTAAGTACCTAGGATATGTGATATCCAAGGAAGGTAGAACTCTAGATAAAGACAGAAAAGTGGCAATCTTGCAGGCACCAAAACCCACCACCAAGAAGGAAATAATGTCCTTCTTGGGAATGACTAATTTCTGTCAAAGCTGGATTCCAAACTATGTCTTGGAAACTGCACCCCTAACTGATCTTATAAATAAGAAGCCTATGGCAGTGCAGGAGTTGTTACAATGGACATCAAAGGCAGAATTTGCCTTTTGTAAACTGAAACAATTAAGTGTCCTCTCTAGTTCTGGGATTACCAAATTATAATAAACGATTTTTCCAGACTGTAGATTGCAAGCAGGGTTATATGACATCAGTACTAACACAATAACATGGGGATAAGCAACGCCCCATTGCTTACTATTCATCACAATTAGACCCAGTGGCACGGTCCTTACCCCACTGTGTGCAGGCAGTAGTTGCAGCAGTGATGGCAGTGTAAGCTTCGGCCTCAGTAGTCTTGTTCCACCCCCTCACTCTGAGGGTACCCCACTCAGTCGCGATTATTTTGCTACCAGAAAAGGTGGCATATCTTTCCCCTGCTAGGCATCTCTCCTGCATGACTATATTGTTGAGCCAACCTCATATGACAATTGAACGATGCATGACTTTGTACCCTTCTACTCTGCTCCCGACCCCTGCAGACGGCACACCGCATCGCTGCCTGCAGGTAATCGAGCAAAAGACATTACCTAGAAAAGATCTCACAGATGTCCCCTTGGAGAATGCCGAGGTGACATACTACGTGGGTGGCTCATGCAAAAGGGGGCCTGCAGGACATAACCTAGTAGGATATGCAGTAGTCTCTGATACTGAGGTTGTAGAAGCAAAATCCTTACCACACAATTTATATGCACAAGCAGCAGAATTAATTGCCCTGACACGGGCATGTACCTTAGCAAGGAGTAAATGTGTAAACATTTTTACTGATAGCCAGTACACTTTTTCCACTGTACATGTGTTTACACAACAGTGGAAAAACCGGGAAATGATAACATCTACTGGCAAACCTATAAATCATGCTCAGTTTAGTTTAGATCTTTTAAAATCTATTCAGTTACCTGAGAAGGCAGCCATTTGCAAATGTGCAGCTCACACCAAGCAACAAGATAGGATTTCAAAAGGTAATGCATGAGCTAATACAGCTGCAAAACAAGTAGCTACAGAAGTATTTCTTTTAAACGAGGAATTCAACCCTCTGAAATTCTGAATCTGGATATGTTAAAAACAATGCAGACACTCACTATGCAAGCTGAAAAACAGCAATGAATAAAACGAGGAGCAATCCTCAAAAAGGGGTTGTACATCTCTAAGGAAGGAAAGCCAATACTACCCTCTAATTTGTTCCGCTATGCGGCATTGTTGAGCCATGAACAGTGCCATGTCTCAACAGGGGGGATGATACTGTTGGTAAACCAGGTATTCACAATGTACGGATTTACAAACTATTCTAAAAAGTTTGTTTAATGTGTCAGATTTGTAACAAACACCATGCACAGGGGGTGATAAAGCCCAAGCAAGGGAGTATTCCCACAAAACCATATCTGTTTCACACTATCTGTATGGATTTCATAGAATTGAACAAATGTGAGAATAAGAAGTATTGCCTTGTCATTGTAGATATGTTTTCCAGATGGGTGGAAGCCTTTCCAACCAAAAACCCAGATGCAGCTACAGTGGCAAAAGTACTTGTTAAGGAAATTATTCCTAGGTTCGGCATTCCGGAGAAAATCTATAGTGACAATGGTACGCACTTTGTAAATCAAACCATACAACAGCTGAGTAAGTTTTTTGCTATTTCTTTAAAAAAATCATTGTGCATATCATCTGCAGTCTGCAGGGATGGTTAAAAGACATAATGGTATATTGAAAAGCAAACTGAGGAAATTGATAGCTGAGACAGGGAAAACCTGGCTGTACTGTTTACCCCTGGCACTGTTAAACATGAAAACCGTCCCTACAGCAAAAGGACTGACTCCTTTCGAGAAGCTGTATGGGAGGGCTTATTATACACCCCAGTAGAAATCTCTCAAGTCATCAGACCAGGAAGCTGGTTTTACGTTAGCTGAATATATGAACAAGTTGTTGAGTTCTGAACATCTGTTACAGTTTAATTCTGTTTCAGATCAAAAACAAACCGAAACATCAGAAGTGGCAGCAACGCCAGGAGACTGGGTGTGGATTAAAATCGTAAAGTGAAACAACTGGGCATCACCAAAGTGGGAAGGTCCCTACCAGGTACTTCTTTCAACACCTACTGCAGTCAAAATAGCAGAGTGAGCTTCGTGGATACATCTGATGCACTGCAAGTTGGTAAAGAACTTCGAGCTGGACAAAGACCTTACCTCTCCATCGGGACCCTAAGCACAAAAGTCTGGCTACAAAGTGGGGTCAGATCAATAGGAACTGATCCATCTTAAACCCAGTGAAGCAATCACCGGTGCTAAGGTCCTATAGGGCAGAGAGTAAGATCATGTGTCCTAGGAGAAGAGGACAGAAGCAAAAAAGATCCAAATACATCTGTTTGGAGGAACCGGAGAAAACAGGAATGCAGAGCAATCATTCCCGCAGAAATATTGCATGACCATCCTGTTAACTGTACTGGTAGCAATAATCTTTTTATTGTGGCCATTGCTCTTCTCTGCCACACAAGTAGAACAAAGTAAACATGCAAAGTGGCACCCAAATTTCAATACTTATCAGGCTATTAAGCACGCTTAAGCAGACACCCTCAATATATCCAATTGCTGGGTCTGTGTAGCTATTCCTACTGCACATGGAGGAATACCCTTAATACAGATTCCCTTAAATATGAACCAAACCTGGCAAGCACTGCTGAAAGATGCAGTGAATGTGACATCAATTAAAAGAGTGACCCTATTCTTACCCAAGGCAAAAAGAGGAACAGTGTGCTTTCAAAACTACAGAAAAACAGAGGTTGAAAATAGCACCTTTAACATGACAGTGTTACATTACTGTACTGGAAATTCCTGCACCACAACAAATGAGGGCCAACAATTGTAAGTTGGCAATAGCAATGACTCCACTGAAAAAAAGAAAATGGTTAATGAAAATCAAATTGTGCATAGTAAAATGTTCTGGGCTATGACCCAACAAAAGCCCGGCAACTATAAATTCAGCAACATCTCAGTTGCAATTCCTGACTGCTACTTCGTGTGTGGTGATAGAGCATATAAATGGCTACCAGGCAATTGGTCTGGAAGCTGTTTTCTGGCATATCTGATTGCAGTAATACAACATGTATCGACACTACCCCAGGGGAAAATTAGAAATGTTCGAGAAATCAAGAAACCCGCTAATCTGGTGGGACAAGTTGATGCATCCTGGATATATCACCATGATTTAGCCCATGTGAATGACAAAGGACTGTCACACATGAATCTGGGTAATGACGTCATATCTTGGCTGGGCATAATACCAGCATATGGAGCAGTGAAATCGATCTGGGAGCTGAAAAAGCTATCCAAACTTCTTGAAACAATGAGTAATGCGACCTTTTCCACCCTAGAATTGGTGACTGATGAACTCACAGCCATGAGGACAGTGGTGCTTCAAAATCGCATGGCTCTCGACTTCACCATAGCAGCGAAAGGAGGTTTGTGTGCTTTAATCCAGGAGAAGTGCTGTTCATTTATTCCTGACAACAAACATGAAATAGACAGCCATCTCAAAATAATTCAGCAAGTGTTGGCTATAACCAAACCAGGACCGAATCCATTGACAGACTTTTTCCAAAAATGGTGCGGGGGTTGGGGCAGCATCTTAATGAACATTCTGATTGCCATCTGTGTAGGGGCAGCCTTACTGATGGTGTGTGAATGCTGCTGCATCCCCTGTATAAAAGGACTAGTTAAAAGTTTCATAGACCCTTCAATTTCAAAGACTTTATATGAAAATGTTGAGTTAGAGGTACTGATGAAAAGCTAAAGAAATACTTTCACAAGCTTGAACTGAATGACTCTCTAACTGCAAATCCTGAACGGGAAATGGTTAAGGGAAGAAAAACTGTTTATGCTTGATTTGAAAGTAGAATAAAGTATTAAAAGGGAGGAAATGTTAGGAAAATGTATAACTGCAAAGCAATATGTAGGCTTAGTGTATTGAAATATATAACGGCAATATGCAGGTTTAGTGCATTAAAGGTTAAAAGGAGTTAATACATTTATTCTGCTTATTCTGTGTGAAAATATGCAGCTGCTAGAAGCTCTGAAAAAAGAACAATGGATGTCTGTAAATCCACCATGGTCAGCAGAATGTGTATTGAGGCCAGGACTGTAACTTGAATGTATCATATCAGAACTAGAGAAAGAATTGTGAGAAACTAAGTAAAGCTGAAACAAGCCCAAGGCCAGGTTGTTTTTCTCAAATATGTTTTTGCAAGACAGCAATTATCTGACCATGTCAGCAGCAAATCTAATAATACCATCTTTCTGTGAACTTGCAGAAAACTGTATAAAAACTGTAGGCTTAACTATGGAAAATCAGACAAACCTTGTACCTACATGCTTTGTCTCCTTGCTGCAAGTAATAAAGGGTGCCTTGCTTGAACCTATCATGCATTGATCTTTGTGTTTTCTTTTACACCTTGCATTGAACACAAACATCGTGGAAGTGCCTACATAAAGTGAACATCTCTACACTGTTACTCCTTTTTGAGATTCAACAATTATAATGAGTTTTAACATCATTTGCATCTTCACCATGCTGACAGCCTGGAATCTACATGGTTAGTAACCATGTAGGCAAGGAAACTGCACTGGAGCCCAATGCTGTAACAGAGGAATACTGTAATCCATCAGCTACATCCTGCATATGCTTACAGTACAGTATAATACTCTGTTTCATGGAAGTTTACACATTTTAGAAGCCTGCATTACTTACAAGTATATTTTTCATTTGGGGTGGTTGAGCGAAGCTGCATTTATGTTGTGGCACTTAAAAATGACATTATTATGATTGTTACACTGATTTTGTATCACCCATCCTTTGTAATTAGGTAATAATATGTGTGGTGTTACATGGTAAGAGCAGTTCTGTACAAATGTAAGAGCATTTACTTGCTCCTGTTTCCATGTAGACTCATTTCTGTGGCTGTATTTGGAAAGTTTTGGAATACACAGCCAACAAACACACAGTCTACAAGGTTGCTTTAGAGGGTGTTGAATAGCTTCACTGCATTGATTTGCTTCATTAGCATAAAATTCATTTACGTATGCTGTAATTTGCATGCCAAGAAAGTTCCTGTATTTGCTTGAGTGTGCACTTCTAAGCAGAATTTACCGAATCTAAACTTTTTCGGGGCTGTGTGCACCTCGTGCCATGACATGCACATGGTAAAAATTATCATGCAAGATTTATTGAAACCCTCCCCCCATTGTTCTTTTAAACTTAGAAATGTGCTAGAATAACAGGGTTTGTTGGACGGATTGGTGTGACAGGGGAGATGATTTTTCTGAGCTATGATACAGGATCGGAATTCCCTAGAAATGGTAAGGCCTTGCTGTGTCTAATTATGGTGCCTGCCAAAAAAGCAATTACTAAAAAAAAAGGAAATCAGAATCTAAACCAACTATATTCGAAGCAGTGAATATAGTAACAGAGATAAAACAACTGGAAATGAGAACTTTAGAAAAGGGTAGGAGCAAACAACATAGGAAAAAATGGGAAATGTGGGAACAATACATACAGGGAAGGAAAATTAGGCAGGACTTAACTGAGCTATCTAATGTTTGACTGGAAATGATTGAATAGACTATAAGTGATGTACAATGTTGCAACTGGAAGTGTGTCAGTATGGTTTGTGGTGTAAAATGCTTGCAACTAGGATTGTGTCGGTGTGGTTTGTTTTCATTTATATAACTGTATGATTGATTGTGTTATAAGTGATGGTTAAATAAAGATTGTTCTTGTTTAAAAGGGGGGCAGAAACTGAATAATTTATGTAATGTTGCTTAGGTTATAAGATATATAGCAACATATGTGAAGTATAATGTTTGTTAATGTAAATTGGTGATACAGTTTGATTACTTTTGTATAAATGTAAATATGCCTATATCACAAGTAATAATTCAGTAAAGGTGTTTAAAATAAAAAAATAATAACAGGGTTTGTGTTACGATGTGTTTTCTATCGATTTGAAGTCTGCAACTCAAATGTATGTAATTATTTAGTGACTTCAGTCTTGAGATCATCCCAGTGATACTGCAAAAACACAAATTTTATGAGGAACAGACCAAATATTTGAGTTAAAAATCTGGACATTTGTAAGGTATGTTTAGTGACTAATCCTCCCTGAATTGCCAGAAAACCACAAATTCTATGAGAAATAGACCAAAACTATGAGGCTAACTAAACAGTTGACAGGTATATTAAACACACACACACACACACACACACACACACACACACACACACACACACACACACACACACACACACACACCTATCTTCTGTCTTATACAGCAACACATAGACACCTACCTTCTATCTCATACAGAAACACACACACACACTTTGTCGCTCATACAAACAGAATGGGTAGTTTAAATTACATACACACATACACATACACATACAAATACACACACATTTTCTCTCTCATATAGAAATGGAATGGCTAGTTTAAATTACATACACTCGCATACACATATATACATACACGCGCGTTATCTCTCATACAGAAACAAACAGAACTGCTAGTTTAAATTACATACATACATGCATGTACACACACATTAACTTACCTTCTCTCTCAAGAGAATGGCTATTTTAAATTCCATGCACAATGCTGGAATGTGTTTACATCTGCATTGGCATGTGTGCAAGCATGCGACTCATGCATGGTTCTCCTTAAAGGAGAAGATACAGCACCCCAGTGGTAAGAAATATTTTTGTTTAAATATATTCTTAATTACCTAACTAAAATGAATGTTTAGGCCGCCTGGCCAGAGTGGCTCCCCCCCCAGCCATGGGGCCTTAAGCGATTGCCTATGTTACCCAGTGCTGGATCCGACTCTGCATACACTCTTCGATTGCTGTATCACTGTATGGAAAACAATGAGGGACACACATTAATGCTACATATTCCTATTTCTACAATATAATAACATGAAAAAAGAAAATGCACACAGGATGCATCACAGTAAGGTGGTAATTCAATTATATGAACCAGCTATGAGTACTACACTGATAGACATACTTTAACACAGTCTAGAGTGGCCTTACTGATGTCTCACATCATGTGCAGACACATGTTGCTCTAGTTGCTCCACAGAGGAAATGGATGGCTAGGGTGAAAGCACCATGTTGAGATGAAGGAGCATGACTGCAAATGGATGGCCATGCGGCTAGTGGGACCACAGCAGATGGGCCAGCAGTTGAACTCTGTGCAGTCTGGACCACAAACAGTGATTCTCGATGGCCAATGGTGGTTCTGCCAACAGGTGGCCTGCCTCTATCACATTGCAATCTGCTGAGAACAGTCATGGGATGTAGAATTCTGCTGACAGTACAACACTGCTGCAGTACTATAGAGGCCAGTGTTTCTACCAACTGTGCCACAGCAAGGAGACTCTCATTCTGAGTAGCCAACTCAGTCATAATCTCATCAAGTCTGCACTCTTGTCCTTCATGCATGACATGTAGCTGATATGCCACACAATCTGTGACATAGGCAAGTGCACAGACTTCTGGCTGATACCATTGCTGTGACCGTGTATTTGCCTACAGCAGGAAACAGACACCCTCTTAACCCTGGCCTTGCATAACATCTGCATCCCTACATCTAATGCGACACCCTGTTTCTGATTGTTGTGTGGAATTACTATCATCAGCAGTCTCAGCTGGAGTCTGTTGATTAAGGGCTTCACCCTGTTCACCATCCACTTTGCCAGTATCCTCTGAATGGATAGACCAGTTGACCTCCACATCTGAGGCTACAGCTGCATCAACATCTCTGCCAACCTCATTGATGAACTCTCCAAACACCTTAAGGTCCTGTGTGCCAGGAGCTATACTATCATGCTGACACACATCATGAATCACATCATAATCACTGGATGGGCTACTGGATGATACAGATAGTTGTTGTGCTACAAGATCCAAAATCAGAAATCAGTACAATGTGCTTATATCACAAATCACATGATGGATGTCAGAAAAGACATATCACACACACACACACACACACACACATATATATATATATATATATATATATATATATATATATATATATATATATATATAAGTTGTTGTCTTTTGGCTTTTCCCGGTTAGGGGTTGCCACAGCAAAACTCCAGTCCACTAATAATTGGCAGTAGATTTTTACGAATGCCGAGGTGCCAGCTCAACGTTCAACCTTCCACGAAGGCACGCCCATTTACGCATGTCTTTCGAACGCCCACCCAACCACGGGGAGGACATGCAGACTCCACACAGAAGGCACTCCCCGCACTCCAACCAAGAATCAAACGGGAGAACCTATTGCTCTGAGGCAACAACACTACCGCTGCACCACCGCTGCTTATATATATATATATATATATATATATATATATATATATATATATATATATATATATATATTATATATATCACTGCAATACTACAAATAAAATGACTTACATGAGGTCTAGTTTACATATGTTTCAAGGAATCTATAAAAGTACTTTGACTGCTGCTCATGATGCATGGTTTGACACACTTGTATGTATGGCTGTTTTCCAGTGATTGATATACTGTGCATAGCCTGCCTAGTCACAGAGTGAATGGTTGTTTGCTGTGTCAGTGTTTGCAGTGCCATTTGCAGACTGTGTAGCATGCCCTTCAGTTCGACATTTGTATTGCATATGCCTCCAGCTCCTTTGCTGTATTGTAGAAAGACAGTTATAGTCTAGGTTTACTGACACTTAAGCAAATAGATATGTAATTGCAGCAGTTCATATTAGTAAGCATATCCACAATGTTTTGATTTTTCAGGCTACTGATTGCTAAAATGTTTTTGTACACATGCAGTACTGTGAGTAACAGATACATTAGACTCTCATATGTCACAAGCTGTGATGATTAAATGTATCACATAGTTTTACTGTTGTAGTCATAATATTGATGTGTGTTCAGCCAATTATCATGCTGCCTGATTCAAATGTTTGCCATATTGCTTGTCTATTGTCCATAATATTGTCATATCACTTGTTCTTCTTTTTAACAATGGCACTTTGTGGCTGTTCATATAAATCATTTAAAGCAGACAGTACAATCTCTTGATCTGCGCATTCATACAGTCTTACAAAGCTAATGACCCATATGGGTGTGTCTAAGCATATAGAATTGTTAAAAAAAGAATACAAATAGGACATATAGGGCCATGCGTTTATGAGGTAACTGTCCCTAATGTATGTGTGTCAGTCCACATGTAAATTGTCATGATAATCATATTCTATTGTGCTAGTATATTCATGGGACTGTTCTGCATGATAGATGTTTACTTTTCTTTTCTATTGTGTTTTGTAATTAATCTTTACAGAGCATGGGACCTGTGGACATTCTGTGATTAGAAGAGGATGACAAGTCCATGCCAGGTCAATGCCAGAGTTTTCCAAGGATGATGTTGATGATGTTGATGATGGTGATACCAAAGAACTTGAACCCACCCCTACCCAAGCTATCATGGCTGCACCCTGGAGGAGACATTGACACATCTGAAATTGAGACAATTATCGGGAGGAAATCTGAGAGGTCATGTCCGATGTGTTCTGAACACAGATGAGGGACATGATGTGGTCTTTGGCTATGTGGGATTTGTTCAAGGTGATAGCTCAGGAGTTCATTTGGGAATCTGAGCCCTATCAGCCTTTTCCCTCCAGTCCATAAATATTTTTCCTGTGCTCCACTTGTGTTATATTGCCAACATGGTAATTGCCATTTCAATGACTGGACTGTATATGCACTGCTGTGCATGTATACCATATATCTGTCATGCGTATGTGTTATTGTCATGTGACATTTACTTCTGTTTCAAAATGTGCATGACACACATTAACACATTACACTTTCCACACACATTCAACTGTCCATGCATTGTGGCAATTAACCTGAAGTTAGTCCTGCAAGAGGTAGCCTGTAAACGTGTGTTACTAAGGCAAACGATAGACAATATATGTTGTCCATACTCCATCACTAACAGTATGACATGCCTTGGAATTGTATTTTACCATATCAGGTATGTGCAATAGGCAGACATGTCATTCTGCATGTGTTTTGATGGCATTTGTCTTGATGTCCTACTGGCATGAGGTAGTGTTGTGTTGTGTGTCATGGGTTGGCAATACTGATGCAATGTGAGATCATATACAGGTATATCCTGTCTATGTGCAGTCCTCATTTTCTGACTACATCAAACAGCAATGTAGCATTAAGCTATACACAGTGTTACAGATAATACATTCTTTAACAGCACATTATGCAATGTTTGTTGTATGTAACATTTCCACATCCATTACTTACTGACATTGGTTTATACCGTCTGTCAGTAGTTGTACACATTAACTAAATGTACATGTGTAAGCACATAGTCCAATACATACTGACATGCAAATATACATTTGGCCTGTGTGCATTCGCTGAGTTACTGCTGATGTGCTGTAATGATGATCACAGGAGTGTCCTCTGCTCTGTAATAAGCAGGGAGGTTGACATATGCCTGCATTTCTTTATTCAACATTTGCATAACAGTGTATCTGTATGTGCTTGCAATTTTTGGTTGCTTACATATGCATGTTTATGTGACATCATTGCATATTACTATGCATGTGTCTTTTAACATGCCCAGTTCTGTGGACATAAGCAATCAATCTGGCCATTTCACATACATTTTTTCATTTGGTTAAATGTATTTTTGTTTTGCTTGTAAAGCGCCCTGTGTGCTGTACACATGCATTTGTATCATCTCAACTTACATTGTCTTTCTTTCTCTGAGGTGGGGCCAGGTTGTCCACCTCCCTTCCACCTTTATATTTCTGTATTATATTTTACATATTTTTTTGACGTTGTTGCAATTATTAACCATTGCCATGTACATGGTGAACATGTGCCAAATGTGCGGTCATTTTATGATACAGGACATCTACATACAAGTCACTGGCTACTGCTTGTAATACATCCTTGTTCTCATTATACTTGTGTGTAATTAGTGTACATTGTTGAAATCCACATGCACAACCTGATATATTTTTTAAGCTGCAGTGTTACACTTTTGTAAATATTCTTACATGTTATTGGTATGTTTGTATGTGTACTGACCTGGATTTCATATATGGTCCATTTAGGCCACCGACAGTCATACTTCTACACCTACACCTGTGTTTTGACTTTGAAATGGCATATGTGTGTAACGTATATGCATTCCATTACTGATTTGTTTGGGTTATGTACACCTACTTGTGTATTTAGCAGCCATTTTACTGCTTTTTCTGTAGTACTGCTGTTTGGCACTGTGCTTGATTGTTTGCCTTTCACATGCATTGTTGTATGTTGGTTCTGTCCTCTGCTGGAGTTATCTAGCACTGTTAGATCTGCATTTTCTCATCAATGTTGTTGCTTGGCTTATACCTGCACTGCTGATAGACTACTTGGATATGTGTTTATTTGAACAATATGTACTGTGATCCTTATTTATTACCCTACAGCACACTTCTAGCATTCATCATACACATCCAGGTATTCCTGCCACATAGTTTGCAACATGTTATAACATGATAGTGTATAGGTAAATATGCCTTTTTGCATTTCACCATGGCTGGTATTCACTTCACCCTGTCTGACAACTTTCCACTGCCGGTGCTGTAAAGTGTGCCATCTCTATAACTTATCTGTCCTTGCTGTTTTTTTCAAACCTCTGTCTGTCTTGTCTTGTGCTATTTGTTCTATGGGTATGCCTAATGTGAGATCCTTCTCTTCCTCTTCCTCTTTCCCTAGGTTTACCTTTTCTTCTGTTGTTAACAAAAATAATGCTCATGCCCGTCTGAGTTTCCCTCATATTTTCCAATTGCAACATCCGTCTTGTGTGTCCCTCTTCTTCACCCATACCCCACATCATTTTTCTATCTCCCACTTTCCTTGGGTGTGTGCGCTACATGTGTTCCCCACACAATTCCAGAACCCATTGCGAGCAAATGCTAGCTATGGCTATGTGGCCATGATTGCCCTTCACCTTTATTTATTTTTTTATAAGAACATTTAGAGTCCATCAGAACCCATGTGTCCAAGCTAGCCTATTTTATTAATATATGTGTTACGAAGATATCCATAGTTGTCTTTGAGCTTACTGCAAAGACTGATCTCAATATGTACCATATTATGAATGGCATTATATGTTTGAAGAATGTATTTTATGTTACTGTATAAATTACAGAAATATCCATACTTATCTGAGACTTTTCTGTCTGTTCCTGAAAATGTATGTTACAAATGCCATGAGGCTAACATTGAGATAGTTGGTATTTTTTTTTTGTATCATAACGGAGTTAGTTGTCCTGTTATACATATGCCTGTATAACTATCACGGTGCTTGAATAATAATTATCTTTCTGTAACTTTGTTACTGTACAATATGATTGACAACCATTTCTAATTACTTACAGATTACTTGCACATTTCTTTGCTGCACCATTCATACTGTGGTACTCCATTTTGCATCAAGCTATTCTGAGATTTTTGTCATACATTTACATATTGCAACATTATCTGCAAATTTCACGCTGATATCGGTGTACTGCACCAGATTCCTTGAGCTTCACAGAATTCAGCTGTATACATTATTTTACATGCACAGGATGGACTAGAAGGGGTATAGTACTCTGTAGTCAGGACATTTTCAAATCTTCAAACATGAAGATGCTCAGGCAAATGGATTAATTAACATCTACATTACAGATGCAGTGCTTTGTAAACTGTATCTGTTCATGTGACACTTGATTTTATCTACTCCCTTTTTCTTGTTTCTAATCAAGTTGTGAAAGAAGACAACATTAAAAAAGTTTATTATCAGTTTCTTTTTTCTTACTGAACAAACTTGAGGATTCTTTTTATTCCATGAAACAAGAAAGAAAATGAACCCATGAAATATGACTTCCTTAAAAAATCTAACTGTTTATGTTAAATGAGGTGTGGTAACAAACCCATTTGTCTAGGGACATCTTCAGAGGGAGATAAATATAGTAGTGGGAATTAAGAGAGTGGGGGGTGAAAGGGTTAAATGGGAATGAGGGAAGTTTGGGAGGAAATGAGGTCAGGGTAGGGAGGGGATTAAGGGGTTTATGTAAGTGTAACTGGGTAAGGAATCACATTTTGGCATTAGCTTGCTATGGCACATTGTACATCTGAGACAACTTGCGGGTGATGGTGTGGTCAGGTAGGCCTTGGAATAGTTGGGTAGTTGGGCATGGATGAGGTGGGTAATGTGTGCTAGCAATGGTCTGGGGGCACTTGTTTTTTTTTTTTCTGTCTGCTCTTCTTCATTGGCTGAGTTGCTTGAGGCAGGATTGTGTGCTGGATAAGTGCAGGGCCATGCACTGCTGGTGTTTGGCTGGTGAGGAATTTCTGCTTGGAGGTGGTTTGAGCTGTTGGGGAGGCTTGCATGGTTTTGTCTCGAGTCCTTGTTGCAAGTTGTTAAGATGTCTGGTGAATGGTGTAATGTAATTCCTAAGTAGCGGTACCATGATTGGTTGTTTTTCTAGCCCCCCTTCCCCTTTCTCTTGACAAAGTAGTCACTGGTGGTGGTGGTGGTGGTGGTAGGATATGGCAGTTTTCTGGTTATTGTGTCTGTAGATGAGCTGTGTAATGGTTTCTCCAGCTTTGCGTTACTTTGCTGAACATTTCCCCTCTGCACTTGCGTTGTAAGGTGATATCCATCACAAGTGGAATAGCACAGAAGGGTTTTTTGTACCATTCTTCTTAACTGTACAGAGTTTCGCAGAATGTCCAGATTTCACCTCACACTTTAGTCTGTTTTCCTACATTAGTGATGCCAGCAAATTAGTGGTGAGTTATTAAGACTGAAGTTAAGAGTCCTTAGCAACCAAAGTATGCCTCGTTGTTTCTACTGTGAGCAAGACATTTAAAGTATGCTCTGTGCTGTTGGGAGTGATAGAATAGTAAATTAGAACATTAAAAACACTTTCCTCTGAGGCGGCAGTAGGGGAGGCTCTTCAAGTACTAGGACCATGTGCTGGTGGAAAGAATTCTGAGTGGCTCAAATGAAGAACTAATCTTCTGTGGAGTGGAATTTCTATATTGTTATACAGCTATGTAAAACAGTAAAAAAAAAAAAACTCCTTTCCTTTGTGACACCTGAATAGGATGAACAGTTAAAAAAAAAATTGTCACAGTCTCCTGGATTTTGGGGTGCACATTGTTGTTTTTCTTGCTGCAGCTCCAGGTGGGTCAGTGTTGCCTTAATTTAGTTTTAGTTTGAGAGCAATGGTAGTCATCTTCTTGGGGCAGAGAGGTTTAATGCCTAACCTGTCTTCACACGAGGCTGTAAAAGAACTTTATTTCTGAAGTAACATCCTCTGTTTGAGTCAACATTCCAATGCTCACATATTTTATTTGTGTTTGCTGTGATTATTTTTTCTGATTAAAACAGCAATGATTGTGGAGGAGTTAACTGTATCATTTAAAAAAAAACACGTATGTTTTAGTGAATTTTGAAATTACTTATTGCATTTGCAGAACGGGGTATACCGCTTGACTGAAGCTAAGTCCCATACTTCCTTTAGTGGGGTCAAAGGTGTGTTAATCCAAGTTCTTGTTGTTTTTACTTTGTTCATAGGATCATAGGCATTTACTAGGTTAATGACCACAATGACCTTTTTAAGCGTAGCCACACATCCCAAATCTCTGACAAGTTCTGATCCCCTCGATAAGTGTAAGCATGGGCCTGGGGGATGAACCATTTACAGGTTACCTCTGTCCATTAGAGACAAAAGTGCCAAACCAGGGATGAATTTCTGGTTTTCCATCCAATTGTACAGGTTGCACTTGAATTGGGTTAGGCAGAAGCTCAGCTTCACATAGATAGGGAGCCTGTTCCATAGATGGGGTAGTCTCAGGGATACATACCTATCTCTCCAGCAGGTCCTATTTATATCACAGGCAAGGTTTAAGTCTTTGGAACAGGTAATTACGGTAATGTTTGTTTTGTGGATATGCAGGAGGTCCAGCAAAGTGGGGTCTGTGAGCAAGACATTTAAAGTGTTCTCTGTGCTGTTGGGAGTGATAGAATAGTAAATTAGAACAGTAAAAACACTTTCCTCTGAGGCGGCAGTAGGGGAGGCTCTTCAAGTACTAGGACCATGTGCTGGTGGAAAGAATTCTGAGCGGCTCAAATGAAGAACTAATCTTCTGTGGAGTGGAATTTCTATATTGTTATACAGCTATGTAAAACAGTAAAAAAAAAAAAACTCATTTCCTTTGTGACACCTGAATAGGATGAACAGTTAAAAATAAAAAGTTGGCACAGTCTCCTGGATTTTGGGGTGCACATTGTTGTTTCTCTTGCTGCAGCTCCAGGTGGGTCAGTGTTGCCTTAATTCAGTTTTAGTTTGAGATCAATGGTAGTCATCTTCTTGGGGCAGAGAGGTTTAATGCCTAACCTGTCTTCACACGAGGCTGTAAAAGAACTTTATTTCTGAAGTAACATCCTCTGTTTGAGTCAACATTCCAATGCTTACATATTTTATTTGTGTTTGCTGTGATTATTTTTTCTGATTAAAACAGCAATGGTTGTGGAGGAGTTAACTGTATTATTTAAAAAAAAACACGTATGTTTTAGTGAATTTTGAAATTACTTATTGCATTTGCAGAACGGGGTATACCGCTTGACTGAAGCTAAGTCCTGTACTTCCTTTAGTGGGGGCAAAGGTGTGTTAATCCAAGTTCTTGTTGTTTTTGCTTTGTTCATAGGTTCATAGGCATTTACTAGGTTAATGACCACAATGACCTTTTTAAGCCTAGCCACACATCCCAAATCTCTGACAAGTTCTGATCCCCTTGATAAGTGTAAGCATGGGCCTGGGGATGAACCATTTACAGGTTACCTCTGTCCATTAGAGACAAAGGTGCCAAACCAGGGATGAATTTCTGGTTTCCCATCCAGTTGCACAGGTTGCACTTGAATTGGGTTAGGCAGGAGCTCAGCTTCACATAGATAGGGAGCCTGTTCCATAGATGGGGTAGTCTCAGGGATACATACCTATCTCTACATCAGGTCCTATTTATATCACAGGCAAGGTTTAAGTCTTTAGAACAGGTAATTATGGTACTGTTTGTTTTGTGGATATGCAGGAGGTCCAGCAAAGTGGGGTCTGGCAATGCCCTGTATACCAGGCATAGCTATCTTCTCAAAATCCTGTAGGAGACAGAATATAGAGATAGGGCTTTGAGGCAGTCTGCAAAGGACATATTACTTATGCCCTGTATTCTTTTAGTGATGAACCTCTGTGGACGTTCCAGTTGTTGGATATGCCTGGTTAGTTACATAGCAAAGGAAGCATTGTACTCAGTGATAGTGATAGGTCTGATGAATGCCAAATACACTGGAACAATGACTTCCTTGGACTTAGATGTCATACCTTTGTTTAAAAGCTGCGCAACATAGAATGATTTCCTCACCACTGTACACACATGATGATGAAATGCTAGATTACTATCTATGTGGGTCCCTAAGTCCCTGACCACTGGGTAAACTCTAAGAGCTGTTTTGTCAGTATCATAGTTACCAGGGATGGATGACATCCCAAAAGATACTATTATGCATTTCTTGGCATTTAGTTTTAGTCCATGACTCTGACACCAGTTGTTTGTCTGTGTTAGCTCCTCCTGGAGAACATTTTTGTCAGTGTGAGATTCAGTGACAGCTCCAAATTTGCAATCATCTGCAAATTTAGTCAGCCAAAGACCACTGACATTGGCCTTGACTTCTGAGAAGTAAATGCCAAAAAGGAATGCTCCAAGGAGTGATCCCTGAAGAACTCCACTTGTGACTGGCCTCTTTGTAGAGGTGGACTCCCTATTTCTAACTTCCTGTGTCCTGTGTGTGAACCAGTTGGCTATCCACTGGATAACATATGGGTTTGTACCTAACTTCTTGAGTTTGTCAACAATACCCGAGTGAAGTATTGTGTCAAATGCCTTGGCAAGGTCAAGGTAGGCAGTGTGAATGACTTTGGGCTCATCCATTGCTTTGGTGACCTTCTCAAAAAAGTCCACCAGGTTGAGTGGGTATAATCTGCCCTTGACAAAACCGGACTAGGTGGGGTCCAGTGTCTGGAGGTTTACTATATCTCTATTGATCATCGTCATTATAATTCTTTCCATGTCTTTACATATAAGACTAGTGACACTTAAGAGTCTATAGTTTCCAGGGTCTGCAGATGGCCCTCCTTTGAGCAGAGGGATGATTGTTGCCTTTCTCCATCCATGAGACACAAAGCCTGTTTGAAGGCTACAGTTAAATAGTAATTCCAGAGGCCCTGATAGGTCATGTTTCATGCTATTAAGAAGGCATCCTGAGATATTGTCTGGGCCCATTAATGAAGTGTTCTTGGTCTTAGAGGGAGCATTAAAGACCTGTTCCCTAGTGATAGCAGGCAGAGTTATATCTGATGATATTTCTTGAGGGAAGGTTGAAGAGGAGAGAGGGGTAAAGTTGGAGATGAATTTATCAGCCAGGAGGTTTGCTATATCATCTGGCTCAGTATAGGTGGCTCCATTTACAATAAGCTCTGCACAAAATTGTGTATTTCCTATGAGGTTGCGGACATAGCTAAAGAATGCTTTGTGGTTGTCCTTGGCCTGGGAGGGCAAACATCTCAAATTTGGCTTTGGTAGACTTTATTTGTCCTATGAGTTGTTTGTTTAGTTTGATGAGAGTGCTTTTAGCCTGCTGGGTGCTGCATCTCCTAATTTTTGCCATTATTTTCTTCTTCCTGTTATACAGCCAATTAATTTTGTTATTCCACCAGGATGGCTTGTTTTTTGAGTTAGTTCTGTAGTTCTTCCTGGTGGGTGCAGCTGCCTCTGTAGCTATTAACATGCTTATACAGGGTTTCTGTGAACAGTTCTGCATAGGCAGAAGTGTTATCAGGGTTTATGGGGGCTTGAAATTTTGCCAGGTTCTCACTTAATAGCAGGAGGTTAGCCTTAGAATAGTTCCTGAACATTTCAGATTTAGCTGGGGGTTCAGGTTTTATTTTTACTTTAAAGGAAACCATTTTGTGGTCTGACTTTACCAGAGAAGGGATTACAGTAGGGGTTATGTAGCAGTCTCCCATATTAGTGAGGACCAGATCCAGTATGGTTGCACCTCTGGTTGTTATATTGACTATCTGGTCCAGGGAGTTTGTGCTTACAAAATCTAGGAACCTCTGTGCATGTACGTTTGGTGTCATATAGGATTCCCAGTTAATAGTTGGGTAATTAAAGTCACCCATGAATATGGTATTGGGTTGGATGGTTAGTGTTTCTAATACATTTAAATACATGGTATGGGTTTCCTGGGTCATAGAAGGGGGACCTATAGCTTGCAAGGAAGTGGTATTGGATTTTACCTATGGTGATTTGAACATGGATCAGCTCAAGAGCATTGTCCTGTTTGACCTACCTTGAAGGATATTTATATTTGATGTAAATAGATGCACTTCCACCTTTAGTCCCTGCCTGTGAAGTAGCTGGCCTAAATGTGTGGAAAGCATTATATCCTTGCACTGTTGGTGTACTCTTTGCAGCTTTAAACCATGTCTCAGTGACAGCACAGACATCAGCATTCTCAAGGATAAAGAGAGCTTCTAGGGAGTGGATTTTTTTTTTGTTTAGACTCCTAGCATTGAGCAGTAACATGCTTAGATTTTCTCAGTTTTGATTTGCTATGTCGGAAGCACTTTCAGTTTGGTATTGCCTAAAAATGTCACAATGTGGGAAGACAATGTTTTAGCTAATATTCTAAAGCCTAGAGAGGAGAGATGCAGACCATCCCTGGTAAAGCAGCATGGTCTGTTGACTATCTCCTTCCATGCTGACAAATATTGCACCCTCTTAGAATGACACCAGAAACTAAGCCAATTATCAAAGTCAATCATTTTTTGTTTATATTGTGGCATCGTCCTTGGAGAAGGTAAAATGCTGCTCAGAGCTAGGTTCACACCAGCCTGAGACACATATTCTGAGAACTCCATGACGTCTCTCTTCATATAGTCTAGGGAGGTACGTCTCAGGTCATTTACTCCCACATAGACTATGACTGAGTTATATTGGTAATTGTGGTCCAGTGATCTGAGTGCATGCGTAATGAGACAGAGCCTAGTCATATCTTGGTATGCCGATGTTATCAACTGTATTGAGTTGGCAGAATGTCTTTTGCCTCATAATTTTGGTCCATTTTTTCCAAAAAGTGTGTTTTTCAGGCAATTCATTAGGAATTATGGAGGGTTAATTTCAGAAAATAACTAACAGGGATCAAAGTTCAGGCATAGCTTTCAACTTTCCATCTCCAAAAGTTTGTTTCTCGTGAGAATGAGTGATTGAGTGAAGATGGTGGCTTTTTTATGCCGGTGAGTGTTGCTACTATGTGTATGCTTCTTATGTATTACTTGAGTTTTGGTAATGTTATGGTTGCTCTATGAGGTGGGGACACATGACTGCAGTCACTAAATGTTGATGTGTGGGAATTTTGGGGAAGGCATGGTGGCGCAGTTACTGTTATTCTAGACATTTCTAACTGGAAGTGCAATATTTTAAATATGTCCCTGATTTAACTAGTTTTGGTTTTGTCCCTAATTTTGTGGTGATTGGTCCCAATTTGGTGGAGAGCTATGGATAGGGTTTCCTTTGGCTGAGTACTGGTTAGCACTACAGGGCATTCATGCAAGTCATTTGCATTCTACAGTGGATTGCTTTCAGGGCAGGCTTTTACCCCAAACTATCAAAGGTGCTAGCATGTGACATAGCTCTTAATGGTACAGGTTTTGCAGTATGTTTAGGGTTAAGTTGTGTGTGTTTTTTTTTTTCTGGGCCAGCTTCATAGTTGTGTGGTTTCTGGGAAGGTGTAGTAGTTCACTAAAGGGGAAATTGGTAAATTGTCAGACAATTGCGAGATAGGCACTTTAGCTGTATTTAGTCATGTTTCAGTGCGGTATTTCTAAGAGGAACATATGAAAGGGACAGAATGCAAAACAATGAATACCCAACTCTGTACCAACAAATAAACCCTGTAGTTCACTGTATAAGGTATCAGCTCAAACAGACCTTGGACAGATATAATAACTTTTTATTATGTAAAAACATAAAAAATGAACCACACTGGTTAAGCGCTTTCATATATCACATGTAGACTTCATCAGAACACCATTGTGGTAATCAAAACAGTTTAAATAATGTTAAATAACCAATAGGAATGGACTATCAATTAAAACACTTGAATTACATATTCATGACCTAATGAATATTCATACTACTAAAGTCCATGCCATCTCTCATAAAACTTCATATATTTCAAACCATATGTAATATAATAAGATACATGAACAATTCAACCATCAATTAATCCCTAACACTTCCTGTACCCTTCTTTAATAAAAAAATATGAATGTATATGTATAAAAACATTTTATAAATAGTTAAAAAAATAAATATATTGGATAATTGTTTGTTTGTGTCTTTCGGCTTTTCCCGGTTAGGGGTCGCCACAGTGGAACTCCGGTCAATAATATCTGTAAAAAAGAAGCACATTAATGATATAATCTGGAGAAAAAATGATAGGTAATTAGTTTGTCTAATGGTATGTATTTCCATTGAATACTCAAAGGGGCTAGTAACTGGCTACCCAATCACAATTTTGCTTCTAATAAGGGCTTTGTGGGAATATAATCATTCAACCTAGGGGCCTTGGCTGCATATAACAGAAGTTGCCATTTAACTTCCTATTCCCCCAGTATAGCCTTGATGTTCCCTCCCGTTGAGTTTAATTTGACCTGTTCTAATATCCAAAAATTTGAAAGAATGACACTCACTGTTCTTTTCTACATGTCTGTATAGTGCGTTGACATGGTCCTTTCTTCTGATACAGTAATTATGGTCATAGATCCTATTCCTAAGTTGTCTGTCCATCTTCCCCACATAAAAACTTGAACAGCTTCACACTTAGCTAGATAAATGACATGCTGGGAATAACAATTCTCTTTCTTAAACCAAATCTTAGTGTGATTGGCATTACCTAAAATGATTGTTCTCTTCTATTATATCTTGACACTGATTGCAACACCCACACCCCGTAGTATACCCCTCTCTCATGTCATACTCCAACGCTGTGTTTCTTCTTTCAGATCTGTGTTTCAAATTAAGACCAGTCTTGTCCACATACTTAGGATATGTACCTAACTTACTATGTATCATGTCATCACTTCTACCGATATTGCAGTTTTTACTTGTAATGTCCTTAACCTCCTTCACATATGGATTATACTCTGCTATGCATGCCCTCTTGTATTGTTCACTATTATCATTATCTAACATACCCGTGTCTTTCTCTAAACCTACACCTAACAGAGGCCTGCATCTCTTCCCCCATTCATTTTTTACATATCTTGTTACGTCACTTATAATAGATCTGGGATACCCCCTTTCCTCAAATAGGGTGCTATGTAGTCAATCTCTCTTATCATCTCACTATATCCAGAAGTCATTATTGCAGCCCTGATACAGTGTCCCTTCAAGATGCTCTTTTTCTGACTGGCCGGGTGACAACTATACAAATAGGCCTTTTAATGGAATGATATGATTCAGCCTGTTTATCATTGATAGTAGTTAATTTGATACTGACTTTTTCAATGCAGAACTTCAAGGAACATGAACTTTTGAAGTATGATAATGTAGGTGGTGTTATGTTAGGTAAAGCCTCTCCTTTATCACGGATGCCACATCTGTAATCTCATGTACAGGCAGAGGTATGGTATGGTTTAAATTTGTCATTGCACTGAATGTTTCTCCTTCCATTACCAAGATGAGGAATGCTGCCACTATAATGTGGAGCAAATGGTAAAAGTGGAACCCTTACTAATGCATTTCAAAGGATTTATATTTGTTTTCTCTTTGCAGATGGTGATACTGTGAGGGGAGTTTCAGTTCCTGCAGCACTACACAGTGAGGTAGCAGATGGTGGAAGCAGGTTGCTGCAGTGGATGCCCCAGTCATTAGTGTGGTGCGCTCTGAGGTCACACATGGGGTAGCGCAAAGGGTGAAACAGTTACTTGCCTGAAGGAAGTGGATTTAAAAATGAATGGATTCTGCTGGGGTGGAACTTCTGGTTGCTGGAGTGGCTCACTATGAGGTTACAGGTAATTTTATTTTAGTTAGTGTGAATTAAGGCATGTCAGGGTTGTTGAGGTTCAGGGTAGGTGGGGTGGAGTCATGACAATCGTAGGATCACAGCCTTAGGGCTCTAGGGCCTTTATAGGCCAGCCAAGTCCAACCTTATTTTCCATGTGCAGTACCTATTGTTCTTGTCCAACAGGGACATGGGTGGAACCCTTGGGGGTGAGTTTATGGTTACCCACTCATTTGTTCAAACTGTGTTTGAAGAGGGCCAATGAGGTGTTCGGTTAACATTTAGTGGGAGATTGTTCCTAAGGTGTGGTATCTTCTGAGGGAACTAATCTGTCCCTCAGAAAGGTTTCACTAATGATACATACCAGGTTAAGGTCTTTAGAGCGAGTATCACGTACATCATTTGACTTCCGCTTTGGGCTGATAAGAGGTGTTTGGTATATGTATGACTTTTTAAAGTAGGTAGGGTTTGATGGAGCATTGTGGGTGTGAGGAATTGAGTCCTTTGCTGGCTACACAGAAGTAGAAGGCTTAAGCAAAGCATTGTTTAGGCTTGCTGCAGGAGTTTGGGGTACCTTTTATAAGGGCAGCGTATGGTAGGGGATTGCCAGATTGGTTAAATTTGTGTTGCAGCTTCTAGTGGAAAGGATTTTGGTGGGAAGATTTAGTTATTTGTCCGGCTTGGGAACAAGGTAAGGGAGCTCAATTGGTCAAGGAGAAGTTAGCTGTGAGTAGTGTAGTTGCACGGATGATAAGGACATGTGTACTTACAACAGTTTGGTCATGGTTCATTGGTTTGAAGGCTTGGGGTAGGTTTGATAGTGTGAGGACTGGCCAACATTGGTTATTGACAAGATAGGTTTTGAGGGTTGGTGCTGGTAATTGGAGGCTATTGGGCCACAGTTCATATGGCTTTTATTTTATGGATGTATTGAAGCCATTCTGAGGGTGGTTTGTTGGTCAATAAATGTTATAATGGTCATTAAATGTTTTCTTGTTTTATAATGGATAGTTGGCATGATGGCTGGATTGCTATTATATTGCTGTTGGAAAGGAAAACGTATTTGGATCATTATTAAGGGTTCGGAGGGTGGCCTAATGGTTAAGGTGTTTGCCTTACAAACACAAGGTGCAGGGTTTAAGTCTCACAAGGGATAATTGGCTAGACTTAAAATGGCTCGCAAGGGCAGTTAGCCTAGTACTAATCTATGAACCTATTATATACATTGGGTAGTATATTTGGGTTGCAGTTAGGCATGATGGTATGCAATTGCCCTTGCGTTGTTTCATGTGGCATTGTGTTTAGTGTTCTGCTGGTATTATTATGTGCTTTGGGCAGTAAAACATGGCTGCAATTAGGCATGATGTGCAATTGTTCTTGCGTGGTTTTGTGTGGCATGGGTTTGGTGTTTGCTGGAACATTTGGCAGGTAATGACCTGGGAATCACTGTGAAGCTACTACTGATAGGTAAGTGAGAATGTAGCTAAAATACAGAAGTTATGCTAGGTTATGGTTTGTTATTTTAGTATTGGAGAGGGATTGGTGGTTTACTTTCAGCTGTTTAGTCAGTTGGCTACTTTGACTATCTAGGTTATAGGGCTTTGGGAGGTGATGACACGTATCTAGTTTAGTTAGAGAGGATGGGGTACACCAAATGATGTTGTGCTTAATACCTTTAATGGGCAGTTAGGTTGTAGAAAGTTTGGTAGGGGAGAGGGGTAACAGCCTGGTCAGGCTGGTGGGTGGAGAAGAGAGGCAGGCTTGCCCTCTTCTGTTCCCCTCTGATGTTGGATGTTTATTTCAATGAGTTGGGAAAGGAAAGTGAGCAGTTGGAGACTGCTTAATAATTAAACTAAGCAAGTGGAGGTAAGTACACTGCTTACTATGTTGGATGTTTACCTCAATGAGTGGTAAATCAAGTGAGCGATGGAATGCTTCTTCATAAGTAAAATAAGCAAGCAGAGGTAAGGAAGCTGCTTATTTGGTTGGCTGTGTAATTCAATAAATTATAAATTAAGTGAGTGATGGGACGCTGCTTCATAAGTAAAGTAAGTTAGTGGAGGTAAGGATGCTGCTTACTGTGTCAGGATAAGCAAGTTCATGCTGTCCTGGTTAACATTACATGGATGTTTATCATGTAATTAATATCAACTATACTATGTTTCAGTTGTATTTAAAAAATATTCATTAGCAAGGTTATGTTATGGAAGTTTAATAAAGGTCATCAAACATCATTCAGTGTGATGTGTTTACTGAAGGGGACCGGGACAACGGCAGTTTGTTAAAGCTATTGATGTATGTGTTTTAGTTTTTGCACTTCATGATTTCTGGACTTGCAATGTGTTTTTAGCTGCAAAGGCAAATTTTTGAATAACTATTTATGCAGTGTGCAATAGCTTGTTTTAACTGAAATATTCTCCTAATTATAATATATTTATTATATCATTGGAAACTAAACAGACTTTTATTTTCTATTTTGTTTTCTATGTTCTGATATAGTTTAAGTAGGACATTGCCTTGACAATCATATGCAAAGTACGACAGGTATTTATGTTTAAACACAATGCACACATTTTCATTTACTGTTAACAAACTGCAGGGTATTGACCATCCAAAAATACAAAACTTTGTGGAATATCTGGCGTTGGTCAAGTAAGTCTTTTAACAAACATTTAACTTTCATATAAGAAGTGTTGGCTCAGTTAACTGATGATTCTTCATAGAAACTTTCATTCAAAAGTAAATTCATTTTGTTGACATACACAGTCCTGTACATAATAACAATTCCCTCCCATCAGGCTTCATAATTCTCAGTTCCCTGTTTTCAGATAGCTCTTTTAATAAATGATGTTCAGGGGGTACAAATTGCATTGTGAATTCCCCACCTTTGTGTTTACAGTTTACCTAAAGTCGAATACATATAATTTTTAAAATAAAATCAGGGATGGATATAATGGGGGGGGGTGTATAAGCTCTTCTTGTGGAAAGTATTCTTTACAAAGTTTACCTTATTTTTTCCAAATATTAACTTAAAATTTACTTTTCTCAAAAAATTATTTCAGATCAATATGTGTACTCAATCCTGGACTATAACAAAGGCACGAATGTAAATCATTTTGCCAGTAAATCTGCATGTTCACGTCTCACTAAGTAATCACTATAATTTGAAACTTTAAAGTCTCCTTTCTCATTGGAAATAATGGTGGGTACACACAGTTCGAAAGTGGTATTGCAGAAATTCAATTCATTATTTGGAGAAATATTTAATATATCGCACTCCTGTTGTTTGTGCTGTAGATTCTCTTCCATTTGTAGTACATATTGGGATCCAAGTTTTGTTGACCCTGTTGTGTATGGTAATGGCTGGTTTATTTCCATAGCCTCTCTGACCACCTCAAAAAGGGCTGGTCTAAGGGGAGAGGATACTCAGCTGGCCCATCTACTGGACTAACCTGTACTTCCATTTGTTTGCAAAAATCATTATTAATATTAAACACTTTTGCAGGTTTGGGATGTACAGTATCATTAAAATATTCACTATGGACTCTCTCAAACATTTTCTGTTTACAATTTTTAATAGTACTAAAAATCCTGTCCACATTAATGAATATTTTGCTGTACTGTTCATAGGTTCATAGGTGTATACAAGGGTAATTGCCCTTGAGCCTTTACAAGCCTAGTCCATAGGATTACCCTGGCATCGTGCCACCGGACCTTAGTTCCCAGTGCCTCTGTCGAGTAGAGCCACTGGAGTGATCCCCGGGGTAAATTTTCTATTTCCCATCCACTCATCAAGATTTCTGTATGTATGGGAAGTCCATTCCATAGCATGGGCAGCCTCTGGGTTATGAATATGTCCCTCCAGCTTCTTCTGTTCATTGTGGTAATGAGGTTGAGGTCTCTGAAGCATGTAGTGCAGAGGGATTGGATTTCTTTAGATGTAGGATTTCTAACAGAGCTGGGTCAGACATGGCTTTGTAAGTCAAGCAGAGATTGCCTCTAAGTAGGCAATATGAGACAGAGAATAGTTGGAGTTTTTTTGAGTCTGTCCATATACGACATGTGATTAAGGCCTAGGATCCTCTTTGTGAGGTACTTTTGCACCATCTCCAGTTGTTGCAGGTGTCTAGTAAGGTACATGCCAAATTGGGCATTATACACAATGATTGGCCTAATGAGGGAAGTGTAGAGGGAGACAATGACCTCTTTCTCCCTGGATGCAAAACCCTTAGTAATGAGATGTGCCACATAGAAGGACTTTCTGACCATAGTGGCAATGTGGTGGTCAAAAGAGAGGTTGCTGTCAACTCGTGTTCCCAGATCTCTTATGATGCCTTCTGTGTTCAGTGGACTACCATTGATGTGGTATTTCATGGGAAACAGGTTTTTCCTAAAGGGGACAATGACACATTTTTTGGCATTGAGCTTAAGGCCATGGTTCTGACACCAGTTGTTGGTCTCAATGAGGCCTTTTTGTAGGATGTCAACATCACTTGGGGAGTTAATTATGGCTCCCAACTTGCAATCATCTGCGAACTTTGTCAGCCAGAGTCCCTTCGTGTTGGCCTGGACTTCAGAGAAGTAGATACCAAACAAGAGAGGACCCAGGACCGAACCCTGTGGGACTCCACTCATGACTGGTCAGAAGTCTGACTTGGAGTCAGCTACTTTCACACTGTGGGTTCTATCTCTGAGCCAGTTAGCAACTCATCTAGAGATATAGGGGTTGATTCCTAGCTTAGTGAGTTTTTCTGTAATTCCTGAGTGTGGAATGGTATCAAAGGCCTTGGCCAGATCAAGGTAGGCTATATGAATCACTTTTCCTTCATCCACAGCTCTGATGACTGACACAAAGAAGTTAACCAAGTTGAGCAGGCATGATCTACCCTTCACAAAACCAAATTGTGTGGGATCCAGAGTTTGGAGATTCCCTATATCCTTGTTTATTAGGTTCATGATGATGCATTTCATAGCTTTGCATATCAGACTCATCAGGCTAATGGGGCAATAGTTCCCAGGATCTGTAGTTGCTCCGCCATTGTGGAGAGGGATGACTGTAGCAGTGTGCCATTTGGTAGAGACAAAGCCTGAGGTCAGGCTATGGTGAACAGAGCACAGAGGTGAGGTGCCAGTTCACTCTGTAGTTCATGTAGAACACAGCCAGGGATATTGTCAGGTGCCATTGAAGCTGTATTCTTGGCCTTGGACAGTGCAGTTTTAACCTGTGCAGCAGTAATACTGGGTGCCTGGCAATCTACTGGTATTGTGATTGGTCCTTTGGTGCTCTTTAAAGTTAGCGAATAACACATTGTTAGTAATTACTTTGTCTAACTCAGTAATTTCATGTACCAGTGGGCTCATCATTCTTTGGTTGTGTTTCACCAGTACCTCCATCAGCTCACATCCTTGTTGGTCAAACAGTGTCAAAAGTTCATTGTGTAGGTCAGAATTTTATACCAAGCCAGTGGGAAATTTCTAATTTTTCAACACTTTTGGCACTCATCTAATTTTGATGCATTTCACAAAGTAACTGTTCTCCATTTGTAGTTTTCTCTACTTAGACAACTTGTTTTCAAACCTAGCTAACAATTTGCTTAAGTGTCCCATAATAGGTAGCTGCAGTTGTGAAAATATTTATTTATTTGTAGAGCCAGGTATTGACATTGTATTTGTGCCCTGGAATATGGTTGTCACTCTGCTCGCATGTCTCCATTACTGATTGATTGGCAATAGTGAGCAACACTAAGCTCTAGTACAATGTCATTTATTCATTCATTTATTTGTTTTAATAAAGTGTGTTTTTACAAGTTTTTGGCCAAGATGCTTATTTTAAAGCAGAGGGACGTTGTACTAGAGCTTAGCGTTGCTCAGTTTCACTTCTTTTTGTGTTAGTTAGTTGGAGGAACGCTTGGAATTATTTTATTCTTGACTGGTAATAGTGTTATCCTGTAGTGAAACTGGTGTAAATTAGTTGTTGTAAATCTCTGTAAACAATGCAAGGTTTTTAGTTAAATCCTCACTCTTGACTAAGGATCCAACCGAAAACTTAGCATCTGGTTCTACCAAAGACATTTTGGCTAACCTTAAACTGAGAACCAGTATTGAAAATGCATGCCATCTAGATAAACACAACCCATTCCATAGTCACAATCCATGCACAGTGAAGAAGAAAATAAATCACAGCAAAAGTCTATTAAACACTTTTGTCACAATATACCCAGCAACTTCATCAGAATAACATAATCTATCCATTATCTCCATCTCTGATTTTATTTGAAAAATTATGTGAATTTGACTTTATGTCAATATTAAACATGAAGGTAGGGAATTAACAATATAATTTGCCCCCCTCCCTCCAAACATTGTTTGTTAAAAGAAATATCTCAAAACAGGGAATTGAAAATTATGAAACCTGATAAGGGGGTTGTTATTATGTTCAGGATTGAATATGCTAACAAAATGAATTTACTTTTGAATGAAGGTTTCAATGAAGAATCTTCATTAAACTGTGCTGACATTTCTTATATGAAAATTAAATGTTGGTTAAAAGACTTAATCAACCAAGACCAGATATCCCACAACATTTTGCAATTTTTGGATACTCAAAACCCTACAGCTCTGTCTATCTTTAGAATTCTGAAGACACACAAGTATGTTGAGGACTCCCCCTTGAGACCGATTGTTAATGCAGGGAAATCTAAAATTCATCATCTGGCAAAATACATTGACTATACCCTTAAACAGACACTTTTTTGTTTATTTAGTTAAGGATTTGTCAGATTTTGTTATAGAAGTTTAAATAAGTGTTTTTACTGAAGACTTGTGTTTCCTCTCTATTGATTTTGTCAACCTATTTAATGTCATCTCCCATGATATTGGACTAGACTGGTTCCAAGAGTTCCTTTTTGAATCGACTAATTTTTCACCAAGTAAAATTTAAGTACTAATGGTACTTTACTTATGGAACTAGTTTTAAAGAACAACTTCATTTTTTTCTGATGGGCAATATTACCTGCAGATGAAGGGAGTAGCAATGGGGGACAATTGTGTCCCAGTGTCTGATAACATTATTATGATTCAATGGGAAAAGAAGCTTTTGTTTAATCACTTTAGCCAGTTTCTTTGGGTTATGTATATCTGTTTTTTAGATGACATTTTTATAGCATGGAAAAACCCTATGAAAGATATGCATGAGCTTCTTAACTACATCAATTTCACTACTTCTTTTTTAAAAATGTACTTATGTATGTGATATGAACAGGATTAACTACTAGATGTAGAGATTACCAAAAATGTTCAAAGGAAACTGTAGGTAACCAGCATTTACAAGAAACCTACATATTCAAACTCTATTTCATTATTTTACCAGTTGCCATCCTTTCCAAGAGGTATAGTTAAGGGCCAATTTGTATGCTTGGTTAGGATTGTTTCCTACGATGATCGTTTTTAAAAGAATATAACAATTTTTCGAAAATATTTTTAACTAGGGGCTACTTCATTTATTTGATTCAAGAGAAATGCAATAAAGTAATACATAAAAGAAAGGGGAATCTTTTACCTCCTTATGCAATCTAGTGAGGTGCACAACACCAACACTTTTAACATTGACAAAAAAGAAACAGGTTCTTCTCCTTCATTACAAATTTCACTATTGACCATCTTGACATCAAAGAATTCTTAGACAAAAATTGTAGTATTTTCATTAGTTTTGACCAAATTATGGAGAAAATAGGTGATAAGCCTCCTGATGATTTTAGAAGAGGTACAACTATGAACAATCTTCTAGAAATTGGTGATTACTTTTGTTCTAACAATAGAAAAAGAGGCACATTAAAATTTGTTTTTTATAACCAATGTACATTTATTTTGGAGGGTGAAAGGATAACAATAGCTACATTTTACATATAATCCCCTTTTTGTTGTAATTTCAACTCTATGAATTTGATTTATTTAGCTAAATTCCAAAAATGTAAATGATTTTACTTGAGGAAAACAGAGAGAAAATTCAGAGTGCATTAATGAACATGTGTATCACATCAGACATATGAATGTCAACGGTTCCTTGTGTAAACACACTCAAAAAAATCCACCACATAGTTTTCTTTTCTTTGGGGTTGACAGAGTAGAAAAAAATCCATAGGTGGGTGTACCTTGGTCTGAATTAATGGAGCTTAGAGAATGGGCAAACTGTACATCAGCACCCTGATTGGAGAACAAATGTTCTCCAGCAGGGTGTTAATGTACAAGTAATGCCCACTGAAAAATGAGTCCACCACTTTACGGCAGCATATCCAGCTGCCATGGAGCTCGGACTGAAAAAACTAACAGCTACCATTATTTTACACTCACTAAGCAGCACTTTTGCTGTTTAGCGAATGTAAAATATTAAAACAATTTAAAAAAAATGTGTGCATGTGTTTATGTCTCTGTGGAACTATTTTACATCAAAACTATATAAAAAAATAATGTAGTTCTTGAAAAAAAATATGCAAGTAAACACAACAATTTTACAGACAGACCATTCTCTAAGTGCAATAATGCCCTCTAGGGTGTGTATTAATGTGAAGTTAATGCAATTCCAGGGGTGTAGAGGCCCTCCGCCCATGAAGTTGGGCCTCATAACACCCTTGGGCAGGCATTAACTACACATTAACACAAACCCTGTAGAGCATAATTGCTTACTTAGAGAGTTAACTTCGCAGATTAGAGTGAATGCCTGCACTTATCCTGGACTTAATGAATCTCTCTATTTCCAGTGTAATAAAATTACAGTCAAACTTTGTTCAGTCTTCAAAGACATCTAAAGTTTTTATCATTCATATTTTGAGTTAAGGTATGTTTGTTAAGCTAAACAGATTTTATCATTTTTTTTATATATGGCATAGTAACTTCTTAAACTAGTAATATGTTTTCTTGGCTATAATTGATCATGTGACTTGGGCAAGGAGTTGACATTTTTGGTTTATTTGATTATATTATTCTGACAAAGCTGATGGATATATTCTGTCAAAAGTTCTTAATAAACTTTTGGTGTGATTTATTTCATTCTTCACTGTGCGTAGATTGCTGACTTGGGAACAAGATATGTATATATCTGAATTCGTAGGGCTGCATATATATTTGCTGACCTTACAAGATCCAAACATAGAGAAAGTTTAAAAACAGGACAACAAGTCTAAGATGATCTCCCTGCTTAATTTAGCAGAAGCATATCGGTGTCAAGCAGGAATGGAAATCAAACCAGAAGCGGGCAGCATATGAATGTGTCAAAAACAAAATAAAGAATATAAGGTGAAGGATCAGATGAGAAGGGAAGATATGTGGAAAATGCTTAAATATAGTTGCAAGTATAGAAAACTCATAGAATGACCTCATATTTTTCAGGATTTAATGCAGGAATTGTTAAGGAGAGGAGATTAAACCGAAAGACTCAAGGTTAATATTGGTGGCCCAAGATAGTGGACTGTGTACATGTTAGTTTACAAATTCCATTGAACATGTCAGAGAAACAGACAAATACAGGTTTTGTAAAACAGAAATGGAAGCAGTCACACATCTTATTGCTGGGTATGCTATACTAATGGCAGGAGGACTGTATACTGAAAGGTATAATAATGTAGCATTGGGGATTGCCCAAACATTATAATATTGAAGTAGCTATGAAATTTTGGATACATGAGCCACAATGCATTATAGAAATGAAGGTTATATCACATGGGATCACCCATTACCAATAGTTTAAAAAATAGATGTGAGAAAAAGTACAGTTTTGTACCTACCATAAATGTAGATGTCCGATAGATATGCAACTGCAGTCATAACATATGGGTTGTCCTGCCTCAGGCAACCCTCCGTCGGCCGAATTCAAAAGTCTGGGTCCAGCGTCAGCTGGTGTCACCTCCTCTCCGACGTCACAATGGCTGGAGTATAAAGGCATCGGCCGATACCATCTTCTTCAGTGTTTCTTGCCCCAGATGCCAGGTGCCCTCCTAGGAAGGCTAAATTTGGTAAATGGATAAAATAATCCAAAACATGCACAACAGTAATAAACAGATACACCATAGGAGATACCCCCAGCTGAAGGGAAGAGGGGTAGGGACCTAAAAAGAAGGATACAGAGGGGTAGGAGGGTGGGAAAATCCGACTGCAGTTGCATATCTATCAGACATCTACATTTATGGTAGGTACAAAACTGTACTATGTCCTTCAAGAATGCAACTGCAGTCATAACATATGGGTTGAGTACCATAGCCAAGCTGGGGGTGGATGGAACTAAGATAAGGATGGTGTAGCTAAAATCCCCTGCAGGACTGCTGTGCCGAAGCAAAGCCTGCTCGGGATCTGGAGTATAAGGGCAGGTTGTAGTGCTTGGTAAATGTATGCACGGAGCTCCATGTAGCAGCTTCTAAAATGTCCTTTGTTGCCACTCCTCTTAGGAAAGCTGTGGAAGTGGCTATAGCTCTGGTGGAATGTGGCCTGATATTGGCTGGCACACCTTTTCCATGGAAAGAATAGCAAAATCTGATGCAATGTCCAATCCATTTTGAAATTGTTTGCTTGGAGATTGCTTTTCCTTGTACTCCAGCAGCATAGGCTACAAACAGCTGATCAGACCTTCTGGTGGCCTTAGTTCTGTCCAAGTAGTAGCGTAATTGTCTGTGTATGTCCAAAGTATGCAGTAGTTTTTCCCCTTATTTTGAGGATTGGGGAAGAATGCAGGTAGATGAATAGCTTGATTTAGAGACACCCTGGAAATTACTTTTGGCATGAATGTAGGATTGGTTCTTAGAGAGACTCTGTCTTGATGAAAATGAGGAAGGGGCACTGCCATGAGTGCCTGTATCTCGAAACTCTTCTTGCAGAGGTGACTGCCAATAAGAAGGCCATCTTCCATGACAGAAATTGCATTTCTGAGGTTGCTGCTGGCTCAAATGGAGGGAGAGTTAGTTTTTCCAACACGTAGTTGAGGTCCCATGCAGGTACTGGCTATTTTCTGGGAGGTTTGATATTCTTTATCCCTCTTAGAAACTGTCTTAGCAGAGGATGCGAAAACACTGGAGGGTCACAGTTGTATTTTGCTGAGATTGCTGAGGCATGAATCTTTATTGAGGAGTATGAGAGTCCAGTATGAAATAGTTCTGCCAAGTATTTTAATATTTGAGGTATACTCAGTAATGTGGTGTCCTGACCCCTGTTGGCATTCCAGATACTGAATCTCTTCCACTTGGCTGAATAGGTTTTTCTGGTGGAAGGTCTGCATGCTTCCAGCAAGATCTCTTGAACAGATTTGGAAAGAGAGTTTGGTGTTGAAGTCATGGTAGCCTCCAGGCTGTCAGATGCAATGTTTTCAGGTCTTGATGTACAGTCCTGTAATTGTGTTGAGTTAGGAGCAGGGGCCATAGGGTCAGAGGCCATGGCTTGGTCCGAGTTATGGTCAATAGCAATGGGTACCAGTGTTGCCTCGGCCAGTCTGGAGCTATCAAGATGCCTGTTGGTTGTTCTGCTTTGATCTTCAGTATCACCTTGTTCAGCAGAGGCAGGGGAGGGAATGCATACATTTTTAGAGAATTCCAGCTGAAGGAGAGAGCATCCGTTTTCCAAGCTAGCGGGTGGTGAGTCCTTGTGCAGAACTCTTCCAGGTGATGATTTAAGTGGGAAGCAAAAAGGTCTATGTCCGGTCTTCCCCATGTCCTTGCCAGTTGAGAAAAAATGTGAGGGTGCAGCATCCATTCATGTGGATCCATGAAATTTCTGCTCAGATTGTCCGCCAGTACAATGTCCTTGCCTGGTACAAACTGGGATTGTAAATGTATCCTCAGGCTCAGGGATTTTTCCCAGAGAAGCACTGTTAGTCTGCAGAGGGGGTAAGAATGAGTGCCTCCCTGCTTGTTTATGTACCACATGACAGTAGTGTTGTCTGTCCTTATTAGCAAATGTCCTTGTTTTAGTGTTTTTTCGAAAGTCTCGATGGCATGTATCACTGCCAACATCTCCTTTTGGTTTATGTGCAGATGTCTTTCCTTTGGCGTCCAAAGACCTTGAATGCATCTGCTCTCCATGTGCGCCCCCCATCCATGGTCTGAGGTGTCTGTTGTTATCATTTGGTCTGCTTGAGGTCTGTTGAAAAGCATTCCTTCGTTTAGTTGACTGGCTTGAGCCCACCATAGAAATTCCTTCTGCAGACATGGAATAAGTGGGATTATGTCCTCTAGGCTGTTGTTGTGTTGAGACCATAAGTTTTTTAGATACCATTGCAGCTTTGTCATATGAAGTCTTGCCAAAGGTATCAGAAGGATGCAAGATGCCATGAAACCCAGGGCCTGCAGGATTTTCCTTGTAGTCAGCTGGGAAAGCTTTGCTAGGCCTTTGAAGTACTCTGGTAAATGCTGCTGCTTTTCCTCCGTGAGGTAGGCCATTTGTTTTTCCGTGTCCAGTTTGGCTCCTAGGAATATAATTTGTTGGGATGGTAGTAAGTTTGACTTCTGAATGTTGACTGTGTATCCCAAGGCCTGCAGTAGATGCATGACATAGTCCAAATTCCCTTTTAAGGTTTGTTTGTTGTCTGCTTGTATGAGACAGTCATCCAAGTAGGGGTATATTTGAATCCCCTGCAGTCTGCAGTGTGCCACTACTGATGCCAGGCATTTCGTGAACACTCTGGACGCAGTAGATAAGCCAAACGGCAATGCTGAGAATTGATAATGCTCTGTCCCTGCAAGAAATCTGAGGTATCTTCTGCAGCTTTGTCTGATTGGGACATGCAGGTATGCCTCCTTGAGGTCCAGAGTGACCAGCCAAGACCCCTTGCCCAACATAGGAAGAAGTTGCTGCAACATCAGCATTTTGAACTTTGGCACAATGAGGAAAGTGTTTAGAGTTGACAAGTCCAGTATGGGTCTCCACTTGTTTTCTTTTCTTGTAACAAGGAACAATCTTGAATAAAATCCCTGGCCTTGTTCCTGAGGAGGAACCCTTTCTATTGCTTTTATACTTAATAGCTTGGAAACTTGAGTGAGTGCCTCTGCCCTTTGATGATGTGGCAGGTTTGGCATGCCTTGTTTTATTGGTAATGTGTGGAAGTGGAATCTGTAACCTTTGTCTATCAAATCCAGAATCCAATTGTCCTTGGTTAAGATATGCCAGTTTTGTGAGAATAAGGCTAATTTTCCGCCCAAAGGTGCTTCTCTTTGAACCTTTGTAGGCGGTACGAAAGTCAAGTCATTGTGATTGTCCTTGTGGTGCAGCTGAATTGTCTGCCACTTCTTTGATTTGAAGGTTGCCATTGGCGCCCCTGTAAGATCCTCGGTATTGCCCTCTACCTCGGGCATGTCTGCTTTTCCCCTTTGAAACTTGTCAGAGCCGGGAAGAACCAATTCTTGGAGGGCCAGTTTCGCTGAATCTGGGTGGCTGAACCTGAAGGAAATCCTTGACTGTCTGTACTGACTTTGCTTTTTCCTCTATGGATTTCAATACATCTTGTGCAGTAGCACCAAAAGCTTTGTTTTTCCAAAGGTGCATCCAGTAACTTTACTTTAACATGGTCAGGCAAAGACTGATCCTTCAACCAAGCATGTCTACGTATTACAGCCCCAGTCATAGCTGCCCTACATGAAGCTTCCAGTGCATCATAACCACACTGCAGAAAATGGTTATTAACCTGCTGAGTGTTATGAATATGATCCTGCAGTGCCTTTTTATCAATAGGCTCAGGAGAGGCTAACTTTTTCTGTAAATCATCCAGGAGAAAATCTTGGTACCGAAACATGTGAAAAAGGCAGTTAAGAGACCTCATGGCTAAGGTAGTAGAGGCATATACTTTTTTACCCCATCTCTCCAGGGACCTTGCTTCTCTGTCAGCTGGCAGTGGGTTTTTGGCAGAGGAGGAAGCCACTCCCTTGGGGCCCTGTGAAATAGTTTCTAGGTCCACAGAGTGAGCCTTAAAAAGGTGCTTGTGAGTGTCAGGGACCCTGTAATATCTGTCCGGCTTGACAGGAGCAGGAGGAAGAGAATCAGGGTTGGCACTGGAGTCAGAGTAAACATAATCCAAAACATCCATAACTGGAGGGATAGCCAAGGGTCTGTGCTGGGGAAGCTTGAGGAAAGTACGAAGCCTTTTCCTGGAGTCAGAGAATTCCTGACCCTGCCATTGAAAATGTTCCCTCATGGAATGCAGGACTTCACCAAAAGAGAAATCCTCTGGAGGGAAGGCAGAGGGAATTGATTCCTCAGCATTAGAGTCCTCGTAAGCCTGGAAGGGTTCTTCTTGGGCATCAGAATGCTCAGAATCCCCAGAGGCTTTATCCGAGGAGAGGTCGTCCGCCTGCTCAGTTCTAGGCCTTTTTTCTGCAGGTGGCTGAGAATCCCTGTCCGGATGAGGCTGAGACCCCCTGATAAGGGAAATAAGATCTGCAGCCAGAGACATGATCTGCTTATCAGATGAGGGGGCCTGAGTAGGTTTAGGATGGGCCTTGGCCTGACTGGCGGCCTTAGCACGTGCAAAGGCCTTGATGGACATGGACACAGGAGGCCTAGCAGCCCCACGTGCAGGCGTTACCTTGTCCACAGAAATGGTGTCGGGTAGATCCCGAACTTCAGTTTCCAGAGGAAAATCCACAACCGGCAACAGAGAGATCTCCGAGACCGAAGGTCGTGTTAGCGCTGAGTCGTCGGCCTGGAGCGGTTGATTTACCACTTCCGAGGGGACTGGAGCGCTAGCAGAGGATTTGGGAGTAGAATCAGTAGTGGACGCGGGCTGAGGATGTCGGTCCCGGTCCTTGCATTTTTTAGCAGATTGGGTTGTCGGTTGATCCGACGGCATGATATACACAAAGGATTCACCAAAAAAGTCCTCGGCAAATTCCGCCCGGTGCCTGAGAGTGCGCTTATTAAAGCAAGCACAGGCAGCACAGGCCGAGACGTCGTGGTCTAGGCCCAGGCAAGGAAGGCAGAGAGAATGGAAGTCCTTATGAGGTATTTGTTTACCACAAGACAAACAATTATTAACTTTCTCAATTTGTTCTGACATCAGCTGAGGCAAGAATAAATGTTCCCCAATGGGGTACTTAGCTTTTAGATGACCTCGGTACTGAAAATACAGGAGCTGACTGACCATCACTTGCGAACTGCTTCTGCTTCGGGCACCGTGTGGCAAGAAATACTGAAGAAGATGGCGTCGGCCGATGCCTTTATACTCCAGCCGTTGTGACGTCGGAGAGGAGGTGACACCAGCCGACGCTGGACCCAGACTTTGGAATTCGACCGACTGAGGGCTGCCTGAGGCAGGACAACCCATATGTTATGACTGCAGTTGCATTCTTGAAGGACATCCAGATATAGCAGTCCATGAAAATAAGACAAAAGTAGCATTGATCTTTGAAACTGCTCCATACAGTGACTACAGTGTCTTACATACAGAGAGACACAAAGTCTTAAAATACCAGGATTTGCAGGCAGAAACAAGGGCAATGTGGAAGGAGGATATCCACATAGTTTCAACAGTAGTAGCAATGGGTAGCACAAAAAATAATTTACTGTCATATTTAAATATGCTACCAGTACATGCAACTCCATGTCCAGGACGAGTCAGTTCTAGGCACATTGCAGGTGCTGCGAAGATCACTTCTGGCTAACATGAAAGACTGTTAATTTCATGAACTTTAATCATACTTTGACTTAGGAATGGGGTCTATTCACATCATGGTATTAGAAACCGAAAAGCCTTGGAGAAATTAAAAATATGTACCTTGAGCATTGTGATATCACTAATTATATTTTAATTATCAGGCTGTTTTCTTGGGGATGCAGCTGCAATCAGTTTCAAATATGGAACATTCTAATACATGCAATACAGCTAGAACATCTCTAAAATTAACTGCTGCAAAACAGTTTAATGTATGAAGCAAACAACTATATTTAAGAGATGTGAAACCATAACTGTAGATACAAAGATATCCATAGCCTTACTACACTTGCAATAGGGACATTCCAGAGGCAGACTGGGGACATGGTGGGTATCTCACAGACTTCTGCTGTGAGGATACTGTCGTATTCTTTTACCTTAGAAAGAAGACGCGGGACAACTGTGTGCAGTTGGTACCAACTCCAAACTTTATTCACCGGCCAACATACCTTACAATACACAACAACTTCCTGTCTCACGCCCTTGCGTCATGCACTTTCCCCCGCCCCCAAAGAGCACTAGCTAAGGCAAGACAACACAGTCCATTGAATACACCACATCTCCTTTTCCATAAGGCCCCTTTTCACTTAACACAAAACCCAGATCTATTCAATTTCTTCCACTTCACTCCGAACTTGGTACATTGACACCAAATGCTCACTTAGCCACATTCAGATTACTATAAACCCCAAATGACATTGTTATTTATACCCTGATCTTCACAGATCCAAACGGTCCGGCTTGTTAATAACTCTTCCTGATCTGGTCCTCACAACATCACTGTGTGCCCGGGGTTCCGGCAAGGCCATTGCAAAATGGCAAGGCCTCATCGGTCTTACTTAGCACACTTTCCGGACACCCAGGGTTTGATTCACAGTCAGGCTCAGATAAGGGAATCAAATGCACACGGTTTCGCCGCACAGTCCCTTGGGGCACATCTACCTTAAATGACCTCGGCGAGTAATGTTTTTGATCTACAGTACCTGGGGTCTTCATATCTGTCACCCACACCTGGTCACCGGGCAACACATCCCCCAGCGGCCTTGCCCGATGGCGTCTGTTGTAGTTTTCGCCATTATACACCCTCTTCTCCCCCTCTTTCCCCATGAGCCTTCTCCAGTCCGGCAGCACAGGGTCCAACTGCGAAGGATGAATCGGAAGAGAGGTCCGCAACCGTCGTCCCATAAGAAGTTCCGCAGGGCTATAACCATTCTGCAGTGGCGTTGTCCTGTACGCCAAGAGAGCCATGTACGGATCAGCACTTTTTTTTAGCAGGTTCTTCACCGTCTGCACCGCACGTTCTGCCTCCCCGTTACTCTGCGGGAACCTGGGGCTGCTTGTGACATGCTCGAAGCCATAAGCGGTTGCAAAGGCCGCAAAGACTGCCCTGAAAACTGAGGTCCATTATCAGACACAAGTACCTCTGGGATACCATGGCGAGCGAAGAAAGATTTTAGGTGGGTGATGACCTCGTTGGATTTGCTATGTTTCAACAATGCGATCTCAAGAAACCTGGATAAGTAGTCCACAGCAAGAAGGTAAGTATGACCTTTAGTTCAAATAAATCCGCGCCCACTCTTTGCCATGGTCGGTCAGGACATTCTGTTGGGATGAGGGGCTCAGGAGGATTCCTTCTCTCTGAGATGCACGTCCTGCATCTTAAAACCATGTCATTTATCTGCTGGCTAAGTCCAGGCCACCAGACGGTCTGACAGGCTCTGGCTTTGCACTTCACAATGCCTTGATGTCCCTCATGCAATTTCAACAACACCTCATTACGCATGGCAGAGGGGATAACAAGGCGCAAATCTTTTAAAAGCAACCCATCTTTCACTGTTAGTGTGGACCGATCTGGCCAGTAGCTCTTCAGTAAGGGTTCCTGGTTCACATACAGCCACCCTGGCTGCACAAGTCCATGACCAGACACACACTGTCCGCTTTCAGCTGCTCCCGTAGTGTTTGGAGGAAGGATGGCTTCACCTGCATGTTTTCCACAATACTGTTCACGTAGATATCCGTGTCCTCCATTAACTCCGTTTCCTCCGGGGTTAGCTTGGTTTTAAGTGGAGAATGTGACAGGGCATCTGCCACCCACAGTGATTTCCCTGGAGCGTACTGCACCGTGTATGAGAACTGCATCAATCTCATCCTAAAGCGTTGGATTCTGGGCGGTAGAAGATCCAGCGCCTGACCTCCCAGCAATGAAACCAGGGGTTTGTGATCAGTCTCTAGACAGAACGATTTGCCTAATAGGTAATCTCGAAAGCGTTCACATGCCCAGGTAGACGCTAGAGCCTCTTTCTCAACCTGTGCATATCGTTGCTCTGTGGGTGAGAGTGACCTTGATCGTATGCCACGGGTCTCCAGCCGTCCTCCCATTGTTGCTGCAACACACTCGCTAACCCAAAGGAAGAAGCATCCGCGGAAACCTTCGTATCCCTGTCCGGGTCATACAGAGCCAAAACTGGAGGTGAGGAGATTGCCTCTTTAAGTCCTTGAATGCCTTTTCCTGGTCCCCACCCCAGTACCAGCTGTTCTTTTTTGATAATAAGTCTCTCAAAGCTCTGTCCCTCTCAGCCAAATGAGGGATGAACTTCCCCACCTGATTCACCATGCCCAGGAAACTCCTAAGTTCTCCTACTGTAGCAGGTGCCGCCATCTCCGTGATGGACGCGTCCTCCTTGGGTCCGGGCTTATACCAGCATTCGTAATGACATGGCCCAAGAAAGTCACTGTGCCCTCGACAGGTCACATTTCCCTACATTCAACGTAATACCTGCTTCTTCCAGTCTCTTTAATACCGTGAAGCCGGGCATCGTGCTCCTCCTGGCAACGCCCCAGACCAACACATCGTCCATGTGACAAATCACACCCTCTAATCCTTCAATGACCTCTGCCATCATGCGTTGAAAGTGTTGGTGCAGAATTAATGCCAAAGGGAAGGCGATTGAAACGGAAACGCAAAGGGGTTATGAATGTGGTAAGCGACCGCCTCCTCTGACAAAGGAATTTGCCAAAATCCCATATTGGCATCCAGTTTGCTAAACACCTTCGCCCCAGCAAGCATCCCAAGACTCTGCTCAACCGAGGCAGCACGAACCTTTCCCTGCATACGTATTCATTTAGCTTAGTGTAGTCTACACATAGTCTCAGCCTGTTACTGTCTTTCTTTGGGACTACCACCATGCCTGCACACCAATCAGTAGGTTCTTCCATTCTGGTAACGACACCCAGCGCCTCCATCCTCATTAACTCCTCTTTCACTTTCCCCATCAATGGCAGTGGTATCCTCCTGGGGGTCTTCAGAGAGTATGGCACCGCCTTTGGCTGATGCTTTATGTGGTATTTCCGCTGCACTACCCCCAACCCAGAGCATAAGTCCGGGTATGAGGTCTTCAAAGACTCCATGGTGATAGTGTCAACACGCTTCAGGAGGCCCAGCCCCAAAATAGCAGGAAGGCCTAAAAGCGGCATGCGGAGTCCTTTTACAACATACACTTTCTCACATGTCTGTCTTTGTCCATAGCCAAGCTGAAGCTCCAAGGATCCTGTAACCTCCAGTGGCATCCTCCAGGACCCAACAAGGGTTTCTCCGCTGCTGGAGCACAGGAGCATTCTTCCCACTGAACAAGTTGTGCAGGTCTGACTTGGAGATAACAGTAACATCCGCCCCCGTGTCAAGCTTGAAAGTCATAGGTGTGCCCTGTATTTTCACCTCCACAATCCAGGAATGGTTCCCGGAGGAGACAGAACCAAGGAAGAACCCTGTTCTTCACGCCACCCGGCTCCTCGTCTTCCTCAATACTCTGCACCGCCTTGAACTGTCGGCAGACCGCTGGTAGTGGCCCTTCTTCCCACACGGGCGACATCTTGCAGCAGGCGCCGGGCATAGGCGTCTTGGGTGAAATGGCCCCCCACACCTGTAACACTGCGAGCTCGGGCGTCTTTACTCTTTGCGTCTGGCGCTGAAAAATCGGTGCCAAGGGCTTGCCCCAACCTTCGAGGCCTCTGGTCTGCGTCTGGCGCCCAGTGGTGTCTGCACAGCATTCACGTTATACTGCAGGGCGGTACTGTCGCACCGCAAGGCCGTTTGCTGCTTCTTGACCTCCTCCGACTGTCTGGCCATATTTACAGCTCTCTCTAAGTCCAACTCTTTCTCCATCTGCATCCGCCGACAGTCTGGTGTCTGCCAAGCCCACAACAATTCTATCCTTATAAGCTTGTCGTGCAGCGTCCCATAATTGCAATGTTCGCTAAAGCATGCAGGGCAGTAACAAAACCATCAACAGTCTCGTTCAGTTCTTGTTTTCGCATGTTAAATCGTGCGTTAAGTAAACAATGTTCTTTTGACAATAAAAATCTTTGAAACCCTCCTTCACTTTGGCATACTCCTGGTGCTCTGCCTCGGTTAGCTTGAGGCCTCTCAAGACATCGTCAGCCTCATCGCCCATACAGTATATCAGGGTGTTCACCTGGTTCCCTTCTGGGTTGGAAGATAAATTACTGGCCTGCCGGAACCGTTCAAACCGCGTATCCATCGTGTCCATTCGTGGGGTTTGGAGAAGTCAAAGGGCTCTGGCGGCTGAATACTGAATGTAGCATGGGGGGCGCTAGCCGCCATGTTGTTTCTAGCTCGTGGCTGCCGACCATTCTCGTCGTCCGACATGTCCGCTCTCCACGTCACTTGGCCACTCGTACGGTCTTCAGCAAGAGGTCAGCACTCCCAGGCACAGCCACACAGCACTTCTGACACCATGTCGTATTCTTTTACCTTAGAAAGAAGACGCGGGACAACTGTGTGCAGTTGGTACCAACTCCAAACTTTATTCACCGGCCAACATACCTTACAATACACAACAACTTCCTGTCTCACGCCCTTGCGTCATGCACTTTCCCCCGCCCCCAAAGAGCACTAGCTAAGGCAAGACAACACAGTCCATTGAATACACCACAGATACTTTAGCAGTTTCTGGATGTATATTGGCACATGTGGTCAGTTCATCTATTGCATGGTGTCACCTCAGAACTGAGCCAGAACGTTGCATACATTTTACAGGTGCCACATTTTCTTGAGGTACTCAATGAAATAGATTGTACTCATGTTGCAATTAGAGCCTCATTTTTTGCATAGTGGAAGTGGTACTACAGCAGGGAGGACTACCATTCTATCAATTGCCAGGTAGTGTGTGATGAATGAGGGTACATCACCAACATCTTTACCAAGCATCCTGTCAGTGCACATGACTTTACATCTGACACACTAGCTCAATCTACTGCCTCTTCTTGCTTGGTCAGATGTCCACTGGTTATCATTTTGGTAAGTGTAAAATATATATATTTTTTTATTTAAGGATTTATTCATAGAAAATGTATTGCTTAATACTACATCAGCTTTCCTTTGTTTTGTCTCCCCCCCCACACTTCTCTCTCTCTCTCTCTCTATATATATATATATATATATATATATATATATATATATATATTTATACATACATATCTCTTTTCTTTTTTTATTTTTTAAGTGATGCTGGATATTCACTGGAGCCATGGTTCATAACACCAGTTGGAAATCCAAGTGGAGCTGCAGATGATAATTATAATGGAGTCCTGTCCCAGACTGTTATTGTCATTAAAAGGATTTTTGGAATGTTTAAGAGCAGTTTCAGATGCCTGTATGGGTCTGGGGTGCCCTTTAGTATGACTCAGCTACTGCTTTGCGGATGTTTTCTGCATGTTGCATTCTGCATAAAATGATCATGCACTGGTCTGGTGGTGAAGTGACCCATGCTATGACTGCAGCTCCCAGATCCAGTCCTATTATGACCAATCATGATGAGCAAGCAGCAGCAGTAGTAAAGGACCCCATGCAGCAGCCTTTGGCACATCAAGTGGCTGCGCAGGTCCAGAACTATGTACTATGAAATTCAGGTTAGTGTTTCCTTTTTTGTAAAAAATGCATAGAGTATAATTGATGAATGCAGTGATATTAGTGGGTTATGCTGTGCGGTGCATGGTCAGCTGTCACTGTTCATCAGATATTTTCTCTTATCTTTAAATACATTTTTAAGTACAGTAATTAGTATATATGTTTATAAAACATATTCCTGATTGTTCATCCAATGCAGGAAACAAACTGGCTCTGTGTGACAGTCAAACCAGACTTTAAAATGTTCTTCAGTTTTTGAGAATGAACATAGCAATATCTGTGATTATCATTTTAAATTTATGAATGAACATAACAGTAAGTGTACATATCACTGTAAAGTTATGAATGAACATAATGACTTCATGTCACTGTAAATTTATGAATGAACACAGTGATTGCACACAGTGTAAATTTATGTGAACTTAATAACTATATATTGGTGTGAATTTCTGAATGAGCATGACAGTGACTGTGCATATGAATATATATTTATGATTGAAAATAGCAGTGATTGTTCATAGAATGCATTTATGAATAACATCAGTGAGTATGCATAGTGTAAATTTATGACTTAACATAACAGTGACTGTGCATAGTGCAAATATATATGAATGAACATAGTGATTGTACTTACTGTAAAGTTATGAATGAGCACAGTAAATGTATACATCTATGAAAATGTATTAAATTAACTATATATATTAGTGTACGTTTATGAGTGAATGTTGCAGTGATTTTATATAGTGTAAGTTTATGAATGAGCATAACAGTAACTATACATATCAGTGGGCATTTATGAAGGAACATAGTGATTGTACATTCCATTGCAAGTGTATGAATGAACATAACAGGAACTGCAGATATCACTGTACATTTATGAATGAACATGACTGTACAAATTAGTGTAAATTTATGAATGAACACAGTGACTGTATATAGTGTAATTTTATGAATTAACATAAGAGTAACTGTATCTCTCGGTGTAAATTTATGAATGAACGTAACAGTATGTATACATATCTGTGTATATTTACAAAGGAACATAGCAACTGTAGACACCATTTTATGAATGAACACAACAGTAACTATACATATCAATATCTATTTATGAATGAACATAGCAGTAACTATATTTATCGGTGTAAATTTATAAATGAACATAGCAGCACCTGTAGATATTAGTGTATATTTATGGTGAAACATAGTGACTGCAGCTACCACTGTCACTCTGTGAATGGACATACTGTACATAGCATATATTTGTAAAGTGATTGTTGGTGGATCAGTGTAACTTTGTTGAATGCAACTGGCAACTGATTTTGTGCTTTCTTGTTGCTACTAAACTGAAGTGATTGTTTGTGGATCAGTGTAATTTTGTTGCAGTATTTAGTCTACTTCTTAAATCCTAGACTCTGTACAAACAGCCTACTTTTCAATGGTAGTAGCATTTGGGCTTTATTTTCAGGCTAAAGTGGATCAGTGTAACTTTGTTGCAGTATTTAGTCTACTTCTTAAATCCTAGACTCTGTACAAAAAGGCTACTTTAATGGTAGTAGCATTTGGGCTTTATTTTCAGGCTACAGATACAAGATGCTGTATGCAGAATAGTGTGACCCTGATTAGCATTTCATCTTATACGTGCTATATCCTGCTTACTTGTTCTATTTAGCTACCAAATACTTGAAACTGTTTCTTAGGGCAGTGCAGTGTACTATTAATGTAAGGATTATGCTTTTTCTCTCAGTCGCTGTGTTATATATGGCATGAAACACTGTTCAATCAATTTTTTTTGCTATAGTTTTATTTCTGCTGATGAACTAACAGTAAATATCTATTATTAGGTATTATCTCTTCTCACGGCTCCCACCCTGAAAGGCTTGCACAGTTAGAAGGTCTGCATCCAGTTGGGAATTTTTAAAAAAATAAAAATAAAACCGACAGCCACACTGGTCTACCCTCAATAACAAACTTAACTAAGGTTACTACTTTTTCTAAAGTCTTTCTGCTTAAACTGTTTAATTCAGCCATACTGGGTCAACAGCACCAAACTTCCCAGCCCTTAAATAAGGCTCCTAATGCTAAAAAGTACCACCAAATTTCATTGTTAAAGTTGCTGTCTGTGTTTAAAAACAGAACATAGATTAGAGTTTAAAGCAAGTACAAATGCAAGAAAAAAAATCTTACTGTTGTTGTCTGTGTTTAAAAACAGAACATAGATTAGAATTTAAAGTAAGTACTGTATACTGCTGACTTGGGTCTAAAGGCACCTTTTAGGCTGTCCCCCACAGTAATTTGGTTCCCTCCATATTGTTAAAATTTGCTAGTTTGCCCCAGTATCTTCTTTCCTATACCTAAAATAATACCCTGAAAACAATAATTTCACTCTTCTCTCCCTCACATAGCCCTGAAAATTATACCCTGCAGCTAGAAAATTAACCTGCAAGTGTATAAAATTCAGCTTAAACATAGTCTATAAATTGGTGCTAAAAACAAATTAAAAATACAGCCAAACATACAACCATGCATACCAAAAGCCTAAGGAAATACTTGGAGTCAATGTTAGCCTCGCTCTGCTCAGGTATGCTCCACTCCCCTCCCTGCCCCCAATTAACACCTGCCCCCACTAGTGTTACATTTAAACTAAATTTAGCCACTCCCCTCATGCTAAGTACCAATCAGCACCTCATACATCACTGAAAAGCCCTCCCCTTAACCCATTTCCTTCTCTTCCATTCTTCCACACCCTGTTAGCACACTCAACCATCAAAATTGGCCTATCCCCCGTAACAAAATGCAAACAAGCAAAAAAATACTAATTACCCTACTGCCTATACTATTTCTATTTTATACTCTTACTGCATACAGACAAAAACTTGACCATGGTATTCACTACCCAAATGGTCAAACAGCCACACACGACTTCACACATAACACCAAACACTTTACCATCCCCAGCAAACTGATTCTACCACCCTCAACAAAATATCACCCCTGTAAAGCCACAAAACATAATCCTAAAGACAAAGACTATATAAAACTTATAAACAAACTCCTAAAGATTAGAGCATCCTGTCACAATAACCTTATAACACATGGGGACATCCATCCCAACCCTGGCCCACCCATACCCAATAACCTTCACTCCCGTACCACAAACCCCATAGTCAAGCTACCCCCACTAGTTCCCTCCTAGCATTTCACCTAAATATTAGAAGTATTAACAATAAGATTCCCAACCTACACGCCCTCCTAGCAACCCACTCCCCAGACATTATGTGTCTTACGGAAACCTGGCTAAAACCTAGTACTACTGATAATGAGATACTACCTCCAGGATATAATATTCACCGGTTAGACCGTACTAACCTAGTACTACTGATAATGAGATACTACCTCCAGGATATAATATTCACTGGTTAGACCATACTAACCTAGTACTACTGATAATGAGATACTACCTCCAGGATATAATATTCACCAGTTAGACCATACTAACCTAGTACTACTGATAATGAGATACTACCTCCAGGATATAATATTCACTGGTTAGACCATACTAACCTAGTACTACTGATAATGAGATACTACCTCCAGGATATAATATTCACTGGTTAGACCATACTAACCTAGTACTACTGATAATGAGATACTACCTCCAGGATATAATATTCACTGGTTAGACCATACTAACCTAGTACTACTGATAATGAGATACTACCTCCAGGATATAATATTCACCGGTTAGACCATACTAACCTAGTACTACTGATAATGAGATACTACCTCCAGGATATAATATTCACCGGTTAGACCATACTAACCTAGTACTACTGATAATGAGATACTACCTCCAGGATATAATATTCACTGGTTAGACTGTACTAACCCAGTACTACTGATAATGAGATACTACCTCCAGGATATAATATTCACCGGTTAGACCATACTAACCTAGTACTACTGATAATGAGATACTACCTCCAGGATATAATATTCACCGGTTAGACCATACTAACCTAGTACTACTGATAATGAGATACTACCTCCAGGCTATAATATTCACTGGTTAGACCATACTAACCTAGTACTACTGATAATGAGATACTACCTCCAGGATATAATATTCACTGGTTAGACCATACTAACCTAGTACTACTGATAATGAGATACTACCTCCAGGATATAATATTCACTGGTTAGACCATACTAACCTAGTACTACTGATAATGAGATACTACCTCCAGGATATAATATTCACTGGTTAGAACATACTAACCCAGTACTACTGATAATGAGATACTACCTCCAGGATATAATATTCACTGGTTAGACCATACTAACCTAGTACTACTGATAATGAGATACTACCTCCAGGATATAATATTCACTGGTTAGACCATAGTGCAAGGAAAGGAGGTGGAATAGCAGTCCTTTACAAAAATACTCTAACTGTTAATAGAGGCACCATTCAACCACCCCAATTCAATAATGCAGTACTCCTCATAACCAAACTACAGATTAACCAGAACAAATGCTTGAACATCGTCTCTGCTTACATTCCATCAGGCAACAACAGTAATACCCTAGAGGATATCCTATACTGGTTATCCACTACCTATCCTCAAGAAACCATAGTTTTTGGTGACTTAAATACCGACTGGCACCCCTGCTCCTCCAAACCCCCCCTCACCCCTATAAACTTATCTGGGTTTAAACAGACCATAACCTCTCCCACTAGAATAAATAAACTGACTAACAGGAAAAGTATCCTAGACTGGATCCTAGTTAATAACCAACCCCAACTGTACACAGCTGGCACTTTCCCTGATGACCTTAGTGACCATTTACTAACCTATGTCATAAAACATAAGGCAAGAAACCCTCACCAGACCAAATATAAAACACTTAGAATCAGGAAAAATTGTATCACTGCTATATTCCTAAATGAACTAAAAGCAGTCAACTGGTCAAAACTAAAAAAATCTACCATTAGAAGAGGCTATAGCTCACTTTAACACTAAATTCCTAAGTATCCTTGATTCACATTCTCTAGCACGTACAATAAAATCTAGATCAAACACAGCACCATGGCTCACAAAAAATACCAAATCTGAAATCAAAACTAGAAACAGAGCCTGGGTCAGCTGGAGAACAACTAAAGCCCCCTTGACCATCTAAAACATTGTCAACTCAGGAATGATACAAAAAAAAATTTATTTTACTAGATAAAAAAAGCTTCTACCAAAATCTCTGACAAAAACACCAAAACAACCCTCAAAAGTTCTGGGCAGGCTTAAATCAACTACTTCATCCAGGTCATTCTACCACCCGAACCGCGGCTAACCACACCCATAGTTCCCCAGAGACCATAGCTGGCGCTTATAATAACCTTTTCACTGAAACAATCCAATCCTTAGCAACTCAACTAACCCCCACAAACTTAAACCACACCCCTAATCTACCCACTAATCACCCCCAATTTAGCGTCCAACCGATATCCACTAGTTTTATCAAAACACTTATAAAAAAAATTAAAACCTACCACCCTCGCTGCTGACCTCCTCCCTGCAGAGTACCTACAAATAGCTGCAGATGCCATTGCATATCCAATATCTATCCTTATCAACAGAACCTTATCCAAAAGAGCTATCCCCTCCCTCTGGAAAATATCCCATGCCATCCCATTCCATAAAGGTGGTAGTTCTACAGACATATCCAACTACAGACCCATTGCCTTTCTTTTCCCACTAGCCAAAATAATGGAGAAATATGTACACATGCAACTAATGCAATACTTTACACAGAATAACTTACTATTCAACTCCTAGCATGATTTCAGGCCATACCACAGCACCACCTCTGTTCTCCTTTCCTTTACTAGTATCATAAACCAAAACAGAAATGACAATAGGCTATCCTCCACCCTCTTTCTTGACCTATCAAAAGCCTTTGACATGGCCAACCATGAACTTCTCATTCTTTCTTTAAAATCTATTTCCCTCAACAAGCACGCAATCCAGTGGTTCCAGTCCTACCTGACTGGTAGAGAACAGGCGGTACTATGACAGGGAAAACTCTCCAGCCAGCTACCTCTCACACTTGGCGTCCCTCAAGGCTCCATACTAGGTCCACCACTCTTCTCTATTTTTATCAACAACCTTCACACTGCTCTCCCTAAAGCTACCTGTATTCAATATGCAGATGATTCCACTCGGATCTGCTCAGCCACCTCCCCATCCGAACTGCAAATCCTAACCCAAAATACATTTAAGACTATTGAGAACTGGCTCACCAACCAACGCCTACTGCTGAATGCCAATAAAACTAAACTTCTAGTCTTCACCCCCACTAGTAGATCTGCCACACTTTCATTCTCTGTCACGTCTAACAATAGTATCACTATCTCCCCAGATCAACACACCAAACTTCTTGGGGTTATCATAGACAATAATCTCAAATTTGACCTACAGGTCAACAAAACCATACAGACCATCAAACAGAAGCAGTTTGGATCATTGTATAGAAACAAGAAATTTTGAACCCCACTGGCTAGGACTGCAATCGCCCAGTCACACCTATTCTTTACTCTTTTATATGCCTCGCCTGTACTTTCAAACCTCAACAAATCCAAACTAGGTAAGCTGTCCCATAGCTACAATCATATTGCCAGATTCGTCACGGGCTCCACTTCTGGAACCCACCACTGCCAGAACCTGAAACAACTACAGTGGCTAGAACTGCCCAGCTTAATTCAATTCAATCAGCTCTTAATAGCGCACAAAATTCTGTACCACCCTGAGGATACCCCCTCACTTAAAAATATTATTAAGCCATATAGCAGCTTGAAATCCATACGGTCAGCCAACAAACTACTGGTCCAAACCCACAAAGCTAATAACTCCGCTGGTGAATCCCTGTTTGCCAATTTTGTTGGCAAAACCTGGAATTCATTGCCAAACTATATAACCCTAAAATTCTCCAAAAGTCTCTTCAAAAAAACCTCAAATAGTATTTCAAACTGAACTGGCTTTGCCCATGTACCAACCCTGATTAAGTTATAAACTGAAAGCATAATCTGTAAATATCATAACATGCAACTACGTCACCAAGCTCTATATCCAATCTGACGTCTCTTGCTTTTGATTGTGTCTGTCCATGAGAACTGTGAGTCCCTACTAGGGAACACTACTAAGCCATTGTACATATTAACTTTGTTTTATATTTTCTAATGTTATCCAACTTCTTGTCTAATCTATGTAAGTTTGTCTATTTGGAGCTTTTCTCCCAGGGCCATCACTGAAAATGGACATGTATCCAGTCGGATTATCCTGGTAAACAAATGTAAAATAAATAATAAATAAATAAAATTTATGAATGAACATAATAGTAACTGCGCATATCGGTGTATATTATGAAGGAACATAATGACTGTACACACCAGTGTGAATTTATGAATGAACATTAACTGTACCTATCAGTATACATGTATGAATGAACATAGCAGTGATTGGCATTATCAGTAGGATCAGTAGAGATGAGTCTATTGTGTTATGCCGAGTAATGAACAAACATTTAAAATCACAGACTACATAGTAGTGACCATTCTTTTATGAATGAATGAATTTACAGCTGTAGCACCTTTTGTATGCCATTTGTCAGTTCAGATTATAAAGAAGCTGATAATTCTTTGTAGTGCATGCAGCACAGTGATTAAAAACATGAAAGGTGTCAAAACACAGCGTGCAGTCCTTGTACCCCCCCCCCCCCTCTTTTTCCTTTTCTGTAACTGGTAGAACAAGGAATAAATGAAGCTCCTTGCACTTCATAAATTATGATTGCATTTCTTATCATAACCATATTATGTGTTGTGTACATGGATGTTTTGCTCTTGAAGTGAACTAATTGGTAACCTTGTCTTGACCACACGATAAGGGGGTTATGACTGAAGGCCAAATCACAAACCCCTATGTTGGGATGTAGTGCAAAAGTGTAACAAAGCTATCTTTGCTTAGTACACTGCAACAATGATGTTGATTAAAGCATTGTAGTAACTACCTTTTTCATGAACCATGTATTTTAACAATGTGGAGTTAACAAGATCCCATGGTTTACCAGGCGTCAGCTGCAATGTTATTCTATATTATTCCAGAATTACAAGTTTTCAACTCCATTCTGGTTTCAGTTGTTTTAGAGCATATGTTTTTACCAATGTTTCTGTTTTTTTCCTGTCCAGTAATTTCAGTAAATTTCTCCAGATCCTTTTAAGTAGTATGGTAAAATCTGGATTAAATCCTAATCTGCATGTCCTCTAAATATAATTATAAAATGCATATTGCTCTATGTAGCTCTTATCTTTTCCAGTTTGTAAATCTTGCAGCTTTTATGTATCTGGATACTTGTTTAAAGCTTCCCTGCCACTTTCTCATACTTTTCTTATACCTTGCGGAGTACAAAATCAATGAGAGCTTACCTGATTGAGTTCATCTTGAAGATCCTGAGTTCTCAGCTTTCTGTTTTCCACAGGATATAATTACTGGTACAGTTTCTAAGTGTATGTTAACAGTAATTCATTTGCTCTTCTCTCACACATTCCCTTCTGTTGTTCATGTTACTTTTACCTTGGACTGTGGCAAACGGGTCCACATATAGTATGTTGCAAGGAGGGCTTAGCCGGCATAAAATGTAATTTTTTGTTGGGTTGAATTCCTAACCAGTTGCATTTGATGATTTGGGTCCTTAATGATTTTTAAGTCAAGAAGTTTTAGACTAAGTGTTTTCCTGCTTGTTCTCATTTTTATTCACATCTTTGTTTTAGATTTTCATGCATTTTAATAAAAACATATTTGCAAAAAAAAAATCTTATGATATCTGGATTCCTTTTCAAAAACTGAGCATTTTAGTATCTTATTGGCCTTCATCAAATCAAGTAAGAGTATATACAATGTCTGAGTTATAATTGAAAATGACCTGTACATAACGTTTTCTTTTCAGCGCTGCATAGCATCACCAAACCAAGTGTACATGATTTTCATGGGTTTCCTCAACTTAACTTCACAGACTTGAAATTTGATGGCAATAATTCTCAGTTGCTACCTTTTCAACCATAATATGAATCATGTGCAAGTCTCTGGAGAGACTGATTCACCTGATTGATGATGCTAGCCTTTTTGTCATCAGAAAATACTTGTATGTTACACCCGCCCAATTCAGCATCTGAATGAATCCTCTAAACAGAATGGCATTGAAAATCTAACTTTGTATACTGTACAGATAACATTTCCAAGACAGTTTACTTTTGATTGCAGTCTGTCAAAAAAGGCAGTTTCCTGCCTATGTTACCATTAACAGCCATGAACTTCCTAATTTTTCTTACAGTCTCCTGTGAGAGTGTCACAGCCTTTTCAAAGCCATGATGCTCCATATCTATCTATATTGCCCATCTTTCCTTCCTTTCTTGTGTCTACATGCTTACTTAATCATGATGTGTGAATCATCAGAATGGAATGTGTGTTACCAGAAAGATCCCTTGCTGTGTAGCTGCAGCTACCGTCAAGAGAACAAACATTACTTTATCGGAAATTTGGTTGCAACTAAGAAAATGACTCCTTTGAGCTGGGATATAGGATCTAAACTGGCCAGACATAGTAAGATTTTACTAAGTATAATACTGTTGGCTGCTAAAAAGCAAATACTAGACAATGGAAATCAAAGTCTAAACAAGCTGTAATTGAAGTACTAAATATTGTAAAGGAGATAAAATAACTAGTGATGGGAACATTAGAAAAGGGAAGCAACAAATTAAACAGAAATAAATGAAATTTGTGGAAGCAATACATGTAGAATAATGTTCAGGACTGAGGTTTAAGGGATGACAGGAACTAAACTACTTATATCATTATAGGTTCATAGGTATTTACTAGGTTAACAACCACAAGGGCCTTTTTAAGCCTAGCCATGCATCCTGAATCTCTGACAAGTTCTGGTACCCTTGATAAGTGCAAGCAGAGGCTTGGGAGATGAAACATTTACAGACTGCCTGTGTCCATTAGAAACATAGGTGCCAAACCAGGGATGAATGTCCTGTTTCCCATTCAATTGTCCAAGTTACACTTGAATTGGGTTACAGGGGAACTGTGTTTCACATGGATGGGGAGCTTGTTCCAGAGAAGAGGTAGTCTCTGGGATACACACCTGTCTCTCTAGCAGGTCCTATTTATATCACAGACAAGGTTTAAGTCTTTAGAACTGGTAATTCTGGTGATGTTTGTTTTGCAGATATGCAGGAGCACCATCAGAGTGGGGTCTGACAATACCTTGTATGCCAGGCATAGATCTCTCCTCAGCAGTCTGTTGGAGACAGAATACAGGGATACAACCTTGTGGCAGTCTGCATAGGACATGTTATGTATGCCTTGTATTCTTTTACTGAATAACTTTGTGGACATTCCAATTGCTGGATATGTCTGGTTAGGTACATACCAAAGGGGCAATGTACCCCATAATAGGTCTGATGAATGTCAGATGCAGTGGAACAATTATTTCCTTGGACCTAGATGACATGCCTTTGTTTATAAGTTGCACAACATAGAATGATTTCCTCACTACTGTAGACACATGATGGTCAAAGCCTAGATTACAGTCTATGCATGCCCCAAGTCCCTGACTACTGAGTCAGATCTTAGGTGTGTGTTGTCAATATGATAGTTACTAGGGGTGGATGACTTCCCAAAGGTTACTATTATGTATTTCTTGGCATTTAATTGTAGTCCATAGCTCTGGTACCAGTTGTTTGTCTCTTTCAGCCCTTCCTGGAGAATAATTGTGTCAGTGGGTGAATCAATGACAGCTCCTAATTGGCAATCATCTGCAAATGTTGTCAGCCAGAGGCCATTGACATTGGTCTTGACTTCAGAGAAGTTAATTCCAAAAAGGAGCAGTCCCTGGTCTGATCTCTGAGGGAATCAGCTTGTGACTGGCCTTTTTCTAGAGGTTGACTCCCCAGTTCTAACTTCCTGGGTCCTGTCAGTGAGCCAGCTGGCTATCCACTGGGTTATATAAGGGTTTGTACCTAACCTCATAAGTTTAAATACTCCAGCTGCTCGAATCAATGAAGGCTGTCCACATATATAACCACCAATAATTCCAAATTCCAATAGACACACGAAAGCCCAAAGCAAGGTAAAAAGTCCATTTATTCCAAAAACGACAAAAGCACTGTGTACGACTGAACGCTTTCGTCTCCTCACCGGAGACCTCTTCAGAATATTTTAGTATTTTTTAGTTCTAGTTTTCAAGTTCTTTTTGTGGTAACCTCATATGTTTGTCAACAATGCTTGAGTAGAGGATTGTGTCAAATGCCTTGGCCAGGTCAATTTAGGCAGTGCAAACTATTTTGCCCTAATCCATTGCTTTGGTGACCTTCTCAACAAGTCCATCAAGTTGATTAGGCATGACCTACCCTTGATGAAACCAATTATGTTTGGTCCAGTGTATGGAGATTCCTACATCATTATTGATCATTTCCATGAGAATTCTTTTTATGGCTTTGCATATGAGACTAGTGAGACTTATGGGTGTGTAGTTTCCAGGGTCTGTAGATGGCCCACCTTTGTACAGAGGGATGACTGTTGCTGTTCTCCATTCATGAGGCATGAAGCTTGTTTGGAGGCTACAGTTAAACAGAAATTCCAGAGGGCCTGATGGATCATGTTTCATTCCGGAGTGATATTTGTTAAAAAGCAAAATGTTACTTTTTGTTTATTTAAGTGCATCTATGTCATTACTTAAAATTTTGTATAGTTGCTTAAAGTTGTTTAAAGAGAGAGAGAGAGAGAAGAGAGAGAGAGAGAGAGAAGGGGAAGGAGAAAATAACCATTTCTTAGTGCTTCCAAGCTGTGCTGTAAAATTTTCTTCATCACCTTCATAGTAAAGAATCGGGCACAAGCAGGGTTAAGGTAATGAATTTTTCTTACACACTCCAGTGTGAATGAAATCAATTTACTAAGAAGAGATAACATTGTACAGCTAATGATTCAGAAAACATGGCCAAATATTTTATCAAGCATGGAAGTCTAACAGCCCAGACTTGTTTCTTATCTCCTAAAATGCTCTCGAGTTTGGTCTCCGTTACTTCCCTGTTCACATTATCCTGCATTTTCCATTTAAATGGAACACCATTGTATTTTCCAGTTTTGCACAACTTATTCAGTCTTTCTGTTTTACCAGGATTATTTTCAAATACGACTATTGTTAAAGTAGTGTCTTGCCAAGTTCACCTGCAGTTCCCAACATATCTTAAAACGTGTTTTTTCTTCTGCCATTCCTTTAATCAAGATATCGCATTCACTGTAACCTTCTTCACCTTCTGGATGACTTTTGTTATCTTCACTATGGTATCTCAAAAAATATTTCACTGATTAATTTCTACTTTCCACCTTCTATGGGTGTTCTTCTATATATCAGTCATTTCATACCCCTTTATTTATTTTTTATTTATTTATATTGCTTAATTGGGTAAGTGACGCAGTCAGTTGACATTTTTCAACAATGACCTAAGTCCAATGAGCAAGAATGTTTCATTGTGAGGCAGCCATAATCATGAAGATATCATATTCACACAAAGTTGACAAGTGACAAGGTGCAAGTGTGGTGAATGCATTGTAATCTTTAACAAGAAAATCAGCTGACCATAACAAGGTTACAGGACTGTGTTCAAACCACAATCAACCACTATGATACAGACATTAGACAGGCAATAATTTATACTGTATACTTATACAATTTACAACAAAGCAAGTTGTGCTTGTTATATGAAATTTGAAAATATTATGTACTATGTAAAGATAATCCTACATCATTTTTCTCTGAAACACTTGCATGCATTAGTGTGAATCTGGTAGTCCTTAGCTTACAAACAAAAAACATTCATATTGAGTGCTATCCTTTAGCACTCTTCAAGAAAAATCTTGATGAGTGGATGGGAAATAGGAAATACACCCCGGGGATCACTTCTGTGGCTCTGCTTGACAGTGGCACATGAAAATAACTTTCTTGGGTGGTGTAAGCCAGGGAACCTTGTTGGCTAGGCTTACATAGGCCCTTGGGCCGATAGCCTAGTACCTACCTATGAACCTATTGTTGACTCCTAACTCAATAGTTCCAAATGGCTGGTAAAATCCTTGAGTAGACTTTTTACCTATTGTGAATGCAATGCATGGTGTTAGTAAAATGGCATTTGCTTTAGGATTATATGGATGTTCTCTAATGTTTAGTTTGTTTCTGACAGAAGGGAAATATCCTTTGTTTATAATATTAAATATTTTTATAGATGAATAATGTGGCTGCACTTTGAATATTAAAAAACTTAAACCTTCTGATTTCATGTTATATTAGCCAAGATAGCTGCCTCCCTCTTAAAATCAATTTAATTAAATGTTCAGTGAAAAAAGGCAAATGACTGCCATTACAAAAAAAAGATGAAGTTCAGTATGATAAAAACTGATGTAGTCATATTAGTGTCTTATTGTAGTCTATACTCATGATTCAGCATAGACAAAAATAAGAGATTTACTGGAAACAAGAACAATTGAGTTATTTACTGGTCATGCAATCCTGATGAGTGTCTGAGAGCCCATAGGGGGTACATTTGTTGCAGTCTAACAAGATCGTTAATAAGGAGAGCTAGAAAATAAACACAAGACTGGTCAGCTGATATATAACATTTGCAGGAACCCCTTAATGCTTTAATGAATAACTCATGGCAAGCAGTCTACAGAATATAATGCAATTACAGCCTCACAAAAGGAAGTCTATTTGAAAGATTGTCTAAGCAGATTTTTTTGAAAATGAGCAGGTTTGCCCTCTGTACCTCCAAATATTGTTAACAGAACACTGCATGAAAATATGCCAAAACTAAATGAGTGACCATTGCTAAAATTCCATGAATCATAAAAAGAAAAAAAATTGTAACACCGAAGGCTATATACAGAAAGATGCTTTTAAAGTACCAACCTAAAAGACTATAAATCAGGAACATATGAGAGGTAGAAGTGTAAATTGTAAAGCATTCTATAGGTTCTTTGTGTAGATACTTCTTTAACTATATATGTGTCACTTTTCACAAAAAGCAACAAACTTAGTTAATATAACAATGTGGTGCATATAACTTTGACAGCTAAAACACAGTAGAGAAACAGAAATGCAATAAGGCACCCATATAAAGATACATCACGTATCATAATTTTGTCTAAAGCATTAGTATACTGTGTAAAACTGCCATTGTGGGCATCATGGATTTAGAAACTTGCACTTTAATTTTATATATAGTTTCCATTTTGTTTAGTAAGCTAATTCAAGCACACTTTAGATATTCAAAGATATCTGTAATGTGTCATGCATGCAGAGTCTGAACAGCATTCCCATTTGGAAATATAGAGTAAGTTTAATCATCACATCAGAAAATTCTATATTTCCTGCATCTCAGAATTCACACCAATATCCCAAATGGTATACCTGACAAGACTTTACGGTGGGTGAAAGGAAAATGTTCATCTTTGATGTTCTTAGAGGTTACTTGTCACATGTAAGCAGTGGTGATTCATTTACCTGGGCTTTGTGAAGCTTTATCAGCATTCATAAATAGTACAGTGCAGTATAATATATTATACAATGACAGGATTTTATAACACATTTCATTCCATGTATATGTTATATTCTGGTATCCCTCATCAATCAGTTTAGGAGGCACACTGAAAAAAAAAGAGTGGCACATCTATCAAATAAATAAATAAATAAAAATGTAAGTGAAATGTGAAAACAATTTTAATTGTGGTGAAATTGTAAGCCTGACTGGAAGGTATATATATATATATATATATATATATATATATATATATATATATATATTTGTATTTGTAAGAAATCACATACTGTTTTCCACTGGGCTTTCCCACCCTCTGTTTTGCCAACCATTAAGCCACTCTAGGCATGACTCAGGCTTCTTTGTCCCCTTGCAGTGATGACCAGCATTGTCCATATAGACTAAGAAAAGTCATCCAGAAGAGTCATCCTACAGGCAGACATCAGTGAGTTTGCACTCTCATTAACATCTTGGCAATAAGGGCAGTTTCAGTGACATAGTTCCCCTCTGTCTCAGTGGTGATAAGAACACTTGCATCACCACAAGGACTACATGTATCCCTCTGTTCCTACATGCATTCCGCCTCACACACATTGATAAGGGCTACCATCACTAGCTTCTGAAAGTATGTCTACATCTTCTGAGCATCAGTTCTGTTTACAATGATGAGCAACCATTTTCCATGTGAGGCACCAACATTAGAACAGTTATGTGCCCAGTGTGAAATGCCACCTCACCACAGGATGGGCACATTCATCCTCCATGTCTGTGCCATTAACATCCAAACCACTGTTCAAACTCAGAGACATGGGCTATTGTCAATGTTTTATACCTTTATGCCACTAAAACAGACTGAAGTTCTCAAAGTTTAATAAAAATAATTTAAACCGATAATCCCTCAAACATTTGTAAAATACTAATTACTTTCTACCACAGTGCAATGAAGCAATTCTACCCAGAAAAAGTTAACAGATGAGATGAATGGAATGACATGTGGTGCTATAATGGACAGATTTGACAGAATATTATGAAATACATGTGCTGGCAGTGAGATTCTTCAGGTTCATATGAATTTATATAGATCTGCCTAGGTTCATAGGTAAGTACTAGGCTAGTTAATCTTGTGAGCCATTTTATACCAAGCAAATTTCCCTTTCATTTCATTGAATTAACCAAACTCTTTGGTGTTAAATTGGACTTACCTTTCCCATGATAGATATACTGTATATTACACTTAGTGAGAATAACAGGGATCATACTATAGATCAGCAGAGGAGACACATGCATGGGTTAAAGCATTTAGGGGTTGGCTATATCCATTAGTAAAACATGATGTAGTCGGGGGATACATTTTCTATTCTTTTAGTAAGGTGTCTCTGTGGGCATTCCAGTTGTTCAATGTGCCTAGACAGAGACATACAAATGGGGGCACTATATTCAATGATTGGCCAAATGATTGCTGAGTAAACAGGAACAATGAAAGCTCTAGATTTTGTCACAATCCCTTTGTTTACAAGCTGCATAATATAGAAGGATTTTTTTTTTATGACAGTGGGCATATGTTGATCAAAGGTTAGGCCATTGTCCCCATAAGTTCTTATATCCTGAACAAATGGGTCAACTCTCGGGGGCATATTGTCAATGTGATAGTTCCTCATGATGGATGACTTCCCAAAGGATATGACAATGCATTTTTTGGCATTTAGCTTCACTCCATGATTATGGCTTCAATTATTTGTTTGGGACAAACATTCCTGAAGGATGGCTAAGTCATTTGGGGAATCAATAACTGTTCCAAGCTTGTATACATCTGCAAACTTAGTCAGCCTTCCTTTGGTGTTAGTTTTTACTTCAGAAACTAAGGTGCCAAATAAGAGAGGTCCCATCACTGACCTCTGTGGGACTGCATGGGTGATCAGTCCGTTTGTGGAGGTAGCTTCCCCTAGCTCGATCTCCTGCATCCTATGTGTGAGTCATATTGCAATCCAGTGGGTGATATAGGAATTAATTTCAAGTTTATTTAGCTTTTCTTGCATGCCTGAGTGGAGGATTGTGTCAAAAGCCTTGGTCAGTTTGTGGTGTGTACAGCTTTACCTTCATCCATTGCTTTCCTATCCTTTTCAAAGAAGTCCACCACACACTGAGTATGACCTACTCTTGACAAATTGAAACTGAAATGGGTTCAGTGTTTGGAGCCTCCCTATGACCTTATTAATTAGTTCCATGATAAGTCTTTGCATGACTTTGCATGTGAAGCTGATCATGCTTATGGGTCTGAAATTGACTTGGTGTGTGGAAGGTCTTCCCTTGTGTGAAGAAAAGATAATAACTATTTTCCATTCTCTTGGTACGAAATCTGCATGAAGGCTGAGGTTGAACAGGTTGTTGGACTTGGTGACAAAATCATGCTGCATGCTAATTAAGATGCATCCTGGGATGCAGGATTTTTAGCTTTAGATAGGGTTTTCAGGATTTGGTCTGTGTGATATTTGGTGGTGAGCCAGTTTTAGTTATATCATGTGGGATGGACTGAGGGTAGACAGGGATAACTTTGAGCTGAATTTAATGGCCAGTAGGATTCCAATATCTTCAGTCTCAGGGTGGGCAACATTGCACACAATCAGCTCAGCTCATTGCTGCATTGTGCTTCTAAGATTATAAACTTATCAAAAAAAGGCTTTACGACTGTCTTTGGCTTGGGTGGTTATTTTAACCTTTAACTTGGCTTTGTAAGATTTTATTAAGCTCTTGAGTTGTCACTGAGGAGGGTTCCATCAGTCTTCAAATTACACTTTGTAACTTTTGGTTCAATTTATTTTTATTACAGAGCTTGCTGTTGTTATGGTTGAAGTTATGATTTCACTGGGGAGGAAGGGGTTGTTATTGTGGTTTACACTGCACTTGCTTCTACAGGACAAAAATGCATCTATGCAGCTGTTTACATGCTGGTATAGCATGGTGCTGTATGTTTCCATGTATTCAGTGAAGATAAATGAATTTGCTGGGAATTTGAAACTTACTAATGTATCACTTAGGAGTAGTTAGATTATCTTAGAGAAATTTCTAAACGTTCTTTGGGTGGAAGCGGGACTGGTTTCAATTTTATTTTGAGGGAGATGGCTTTATGTTCAGGCATAACAAGTGACAAAGATATGCATGGAATGGTGCAAAATGTCCCCATATTAATATGGAGAAGATTCAAGATGCTGTCCTTCGTAATGGGTACTCTGAGTAGTTGTTTCAATGCACTTACATTGACAAAGTCCAGGAATCTCTGTGCTTGTGCATTAGTGTTGATATAGGTTTTCCACTCTAGAGTTGGATAGTGTAGATCATCTAGGAAAATTATCATCATCATCATCATCATCATAAATCCCCTTTTCCCATTTTCTACACAGGGTCCGGTGTGTTTTGTCAACTTTCCCCATCTCTCTCAAAACAATGCCAAAATCCTACCTTCTTTGACAGTCATGCCTGACAGTTGCATGTCTTTTCATCGCACAATCCATCCATTTTTTTTTTGCTGGATGCCCTCATTCCACTTGTGTTCTTCCTGTCTGTCACAAACATTCATCACCAGATTGTCTTCTGATTTTTTACATATGTGCCCAGACCACAATAATCTGTTCTCTTTGACCTTCTCTGCATTCAAAGCTACTTTGGCTTCTGCTCAGATGTCATGATTTCTTCATCTGTCATACAGTGGGCAACCTACCACCTGTCTCAGGCACTTCATTTCCATCACCTCTGGCTTCCTCAACTGCTCTACCTTTACTGCCCAGGTTTCTTTACCATACAGTAGTACTGGTTGTACACTTGTCACATACTTTCTCCAAGTCTATGAATGGCCATTTGGACTTGTTGCTCAGTTCTAGTTTCTTGTAAATATCTGTCTTACATCAAACATTGAATCAGTTGTGCTGCATCCCCTGATTGGAATCTGAACTGCTCATCTCCCATCTTACTTTCTACCTCTCTGCATATTAATTTATCAATCACTGTCTCTAGGACTTTCATGCAGTGTGACAGGAGTTTGATACTTTTATACTGCCTACATTTATGAATACCCCTTCATACATATACACTGGTATAAATATGCTTATTTCCCAGACTTCTGAGATATGCCTTTTTCTCCATACTGCTATGAATACTCCCTGGAACCGTTTCTCCTCTAACTTGCCCAATATCTTTATCATATCTGTTGTGGCATCATCTGAGCCTGCTGTTTTCCCTCACTTCATTTCCCTTACTGCTTTTCTTACTTCTTCTGCTGTGGGCTCCTCTTCTTCTGTCATTGTAAGTTGTGTCTGAGGCAGTACAGCTTCTATGGGGTTTGCGTCATTAAGAAATTGCTGGAAGTATTCTTTACATCTGCCTTTGATGTCCTGTGATTGGCAAGCAGGTCTTTGCTGCCATCCGTTATGAAGGGCATCTTATGACAATCTTCTTCATCTTTCTGGAAAATAGTATTGGGTTTAATCCAGAGTGATTACAGTTCCTGTTTATAGACATTATTGCTGTCGTTGGTCATAGAGGGAGTTCTATACCTAACTAATATATGAAATAGGACCTTTCTGGTAGTTATTTTGGCATGCAAAAGCTCTAGGGCATTATACTGCTTTACTAGTCCTGATATGAGTATCTTATGGATGAAGATTGAGACACCTTCAATTTTTTTCCCCTCCTGTGCAGTTGCATCATAGCCCTGCACAGCTGGAGTGCTTTTCACAATTTTAAACAATTTCTCAGTCACTACACAGATGTCTACTTCCTCCAGGGTTAGGATGACTTGTAGGGAATTAAGGTTCTTATTTCAGCTCCTAGCATTGGCCAGTAACACCTGGGTATTTTCCTTTTCTTGCTTCTTTAAGTTTATCAGGTTGGCATGACCTAAAACAAAGCACTGTGGGGTGGACAGTGTCTTTGCCAATAATTGAAAATTGAAAGGGGACAGATACAGGCCATACCTGGCGAAGCAGCGTGGTCTATCAATCATATCCTCCCAAGTTGACAAATAATGGATCTGCTTTGAATTTCATCAAAAGGTAGCTAATTATTGAAGTCGGTTATTTTTTGCTCATATTATGGCATCGTTCTTGAAGAAGGTAGAGTGCTGATCATTGCTAGGCTCATACCTGCTTGGGACACACGGTCTGAGAGCTCCGTCATGTATCTCTTCACATATTCTAGGCAGATACATCTCTAGTCATTGACACCCACATATACTATAATAGAGTCATAGCAGTATTTGTTGCTCAAGGATTGTGTGTAACTGATGGATCCTGGCACCAAGCAAGTAACTGAGTGTCACTCTTTCCTTGCTCTGCCTAGTAAGAGGTACATCTGCATATCTTACAATGAAGTTACCTGTAACTAGAATAGTAAATGTTTGCCATAATTACTCAGCGTCCATGACTTTTGGACTCCTTGTACTATGAGGTTGTATGCTTAACTTGCTAATTGTCCTTTGTGTCTCTGTTGTGTTTTGGAGGTCTTTGAGGTTTAGGGAAGTTAATCTTTAGAACCTCAGCATATATTGGATTATGTATATTGTGATGTCCTTGGTGAGGTGTGGTGTGTGATGCACTGCTGACGAGTATGCTGTTTCCTCCAAGACATTATATATTCAAATCTCTCACACATTTTGTTGTGCTGTTTGAGAAGATGATTGCCAAACAGTATGGGACAATTCTTACACTGTCTCAAGATATCCATCTCAATCAGGCTGGGTACAGAAGTTATGGAGAAGTGCTGGTCCATAGTTTCAACAGTAATGACTCAGGGTGGGTAGGGGGTAACTATAACTGCTTGCAGTTTGGTTTGTTTAGGACACCATTGAGGTAAATGTACTGCTAAGGCATGAGGACATGCCTAGTTATTTGGTCAGGGGTGTACTTCAGCTCAAGGTGTGGTTATTTGTACTTGGCACCTGTTATATGAGCCTCAGACTTTGGTTTCTAAAGTTGTATACATTTTGCAGGTCTCTTATAGGGAAAAAAGGTATTGTGTACACAACCCACTAAAGAGCAAGCCCAATGGCTGTGATGTACTGATTTCTTCCCTTTTTGATGAAAAGCTCATTTCTCACAGGTCATGGCTTTCCACACTTCTCTGAGTCTTGAATAAAGGGCCCTGGGGTGGGGCATAGCTCTGCACTTGTTACAGCATACTAACTTCAGAGGGATCCAATCAAAGAAAGCCAGTAGAGGAGCTCTGTGACTTCAAAACCTATAGTCATAGTTTTCTTAAGAATATAACATTGACATGCAGGCCAATCACCCCAGTTAGTTTAGAATTTCAGAAACGTTAGCTTTTACAATAGGGGCAGGGAAAATGTAATTAGTGTGCAAACAGTAGGAAGCAACAGGGAGAGCAGTACTTAATGTATCAGTGGTGGCTGGGATAGGCACAAGAACAGATGAAAAAAATAGTAGCAATGTAACAAATATAAAAGCACTTCAATGCATCCTTAAGTAGACAAATGTTAATCAGAATATAAGATGCCAGCAACAAAGTGGGAGTGTGAACAGCTATGGCAACACAGAAGCACAGATCCTGCAACAAAAAATACAATACTGCCACTATTCCAATAGAAAAATGCAGGTGTACATAACTAAATGAGGTACAGATACTGCCGTAGCTTACAATTCTCCCACAGTTGTGAATAAAACTACAAGAGTAAGGTCCGAGATTGAGTTCAAAATACTAACAGCATGCTTTTAGAAGTAATTCTACTTATAGAGAAATAAGTTCAGTATAATGTATAAAGGATGCTCAGATCTTGAAGTTATTTACTATCATCCAACAATTGAAAATGAAGCTGCAAAACTAAGATCTCAGAACAAAGACACTAATCAAGAATCCTGACTTGCGGTATAAGACAGACAGAGAGAGAGAGAGAGATAGAGAGAGATGCTGTAGCAACCTGCCAGTATTAGAAAGCAATGCATTCATTTGATGCCATGGTTTTAAACAGAAATGGCTGATGGCACTGGCCTGATGGACTATTGTTTGTTCAGTTTCATTTTCTAAAAATAAAATGTTTTCAATAGTTTTGCTATATTTTTTAAAATATATAAATAAGCTATCCTTGCTTGCTGGACCTTGTGCAGCACATTGTTCCTGAGTAGAGCTCTAATTCTCATCTTAAAAACATCTGGCTTGATTCAGCTGAGCTGTTTTTTTTTTAACATACTGACAGCAGGCTTACTCCCAAATGCCACCATAAAAGCTCTGCAGTTATGTTTTGAGACAAACTCCTTCTCCTGCTTTAATGGAAGTAGAGATGGTGTCAGCATGGGTGGGGTGGGGGGGGGGTTGTTTGGGCTGGAAGAGAAAGAGGCAAGCAGTCTTTACCTCAGTGGCTGGGTACAGCAAACAAATTAATGACACTGCTTGCTACAGTATTGCTGAAGTGAAAACAAAATAAACCCAGTGCTGTCTATTATTCATGTCTGGAGTAGACCAGTGTGATCGTAAGGATTCATCAATCCATGTCCGACTTATATAACTGAGTGTCTCCTACTAGCTCCAATACTCCCAGGGGCAAGTAGGCTATATTTATATTTCCTATGTTCTGGGCTCACCACTACTTACCTAGTTGGTGAGTCGGCTTTTCTTCAACCTCACCTTCTCTGACAGGGCAGGTCATTATATTATTATTATTATTATTATTATTATTTTTTTTTTTTTTTTTAGGTCTGAATAGTACTGCATTATTTGTGTGCAATCGTTTGTTTATATCATCTTAGCTTTCTGGTTTCTGGACTGTAACTGGAGTTAGAACTGGCTGAAATGCCATATTCACTAGTCTCTAATGACCACTGTTTTTGAAGTGCCATAATAGGAACAGTAAGTGTCAGGACAACAATGTGGACGAATGGGGCAGTCAGACTGAGTATGACATGACGAATCAGAAATATGTATGAACAACAAATTGAAAGGCCTTTAAGTTTATTTTTCTTCTTTCCTTTTTTGGTAGTTTTTTGTTTTCTTTACTTGTTTGTTTTACTTCTTTGAAAATTATAGTATCTACTAACCTCCTTTCTACTTATATTCTGATAGTATAGGTTTGTTTGGCTATCAAACCTTAAGGAATCTGCTTGGTCAATGTCTATTTTAGAGATATGAAGTTACTGCACTCCTTTCCTGCTGTGTGATGACTTCCAGGTTAGTTATGTTGTATAGGGAATAGGTCACTGCCTGCATGTGGGAGTGTGGGGGTCTGCCCTTTATAGCGAATACTTTCTTTGAATGAAATCTTCTTTTGTTGGAGTTTCATTCCAATGTCCTGATATTTAAAACAATGAGTGAGAAGGACACTGAAAAACCAGTTAGTAAAAACAAAATGAAAACTCTAGCAAAGCTAGAACTTTCACTGAGTGACCTCCTAAACCTCTTGTATCAGAGGGACATGGGATATATGCAAATGATCCTTCTGAACATCAGGTGTTTCAGCTAACTGGCGATTCCGAATGCCCATGACTTGTTTGTCATTTTACTGGACAATTCCAGGCCAATAAAGCCAAACCCCACTAGCTGTGGATATGCATATTTCGGCCTGCCTGAAATTGTCCAGTAAAACAACGAAACAAGCCATGGGCATTCAGAATCGCCAATTAGCTGAAACACCTGATATTCATAAGGATCATTTGCATATATCCCATGTGCCTCTGATATAAGAGGTTTAGGAGGTCATTCAGTAGAAGTTCGAGCTTTTCTGGAGTTTTCATTTTGTTTTTAATCACCTGATATTTAAAAAAGGTCTGCAGAGCAAACAGCCTACAGGGCAAGGTAGCTGAATACTAAAAAAGACTGGAATTATTTCTTCTTCTTCACATTATAAGTCACTGTTTGAGAAAAATAAAAATTACTGTGTCTTGCTGCATCTGCTACCTCCATCACCATCACCACAAATAAAAAGCTCACTTAAAATTATTAAAATATTGATAATGATAACATCAACAACAATAATAATAACAATAATAATAATAATGGTAATGCTAGTACTCTTACTACTGCTACTAATAATAATGACAGCAATAATAATAATAATAGTAATAATAATAATAATAATAGCGATACTAATAATAATGTCAGTAATAATATTACTAGTAGTAAATGTGAGTATTAATAATGTTACTAATAGTAATGATGACAATAGCAACAATAATAATAATAATGGTAATGCTAGTACTTTTACTACTGCTACTAATAATAATGACAGCAATAATAATAATAATAGTAATAATAATAATAGCGATACTAATAATAATGTCAGTAATAATATTACTAGTAGTAAATGTGAGTATTAATAATGTTACTAATAGTAATGATGACAATAGCAACAATAATAATAATAATGGTAATGCTAGTACTCTTACTACTGCTACTAATAATAATGACAGCAATAATAATAATAATAGTAATAAAAATAATAATAGCGATACTAATAATAATGTCAGTAATAATATTACTAGTAGTAAATGTGAGTATTAATAATGTTACTAATAGTAATGATGACAATAGCAACAGTAATAATAATAACGCATTTCTAGCTATGCAGTCAGAAGAATGCATTACTTTCCAGTCATGACATGTTGCAGTAATCTGTGTGACTCTCTTATATCGCAAGTCTGAATCCCATATCCTTGATTTGTTTCTGTGCTTTCATTTCTGTTCTACATCAATGCACCAGCCTCATAGTAAGAGATGAAGCACAGATGGCTTTCATTTTGTCATTGTACATACCAAACCTGCTGTACAGTTATGTAATAGGGTATAGTTATTGGGTAAAGCATGCTCCAGTTAAATGCATAGAATCCATTCAGTCACAATGCTAGTTAATGGAATTGTGTTGTGGTGTATTCCGCATTAAAGCATATCTGATAATTGCATACTTTGTTTTAATGCATAGCTGTCTCAAATCCCGAGTAGTTCACTGCTATGTTATTTACTCCACATAATTGCAATGCCTAGTGTGACTGAGTGCTGTAACTGTGGATGAATTTATGTGTATGTGCTTTGTCATCATGTGATTATTACATGACCAAAAAGTCTTTCAGATATCTAAGAGATACTGTATGCTTTTGCTTAACAAGTAAGAGTTATCTAAATATATTACAAGAATGTCGAAGAAACTTAATAAAAAGACTATTACTTTAGCTGAGTAGGCCAACTTTATTAAAAGGCTTGATAATTAAGGAAGTCAGATGTCTATTGCAATGTTGTTAGGCGTACAACAAAGCATAATTTCAAGAATTCTGAAAAACAGAGAAAAAATTATTAAAGAGTGGCAAACAAATACCAACCCTAATCACAAACGTAAGAGGTTGAGTAAAGCTGAAGACATTGAGGATGCCCTGTTGCGCTGGTTTTCACAAACCAGAAGTAAAAATATTCTCATTAATGGTCCATTGGTTAATGGAAAAGGCACAAGGGAAGAAAATGACTACTGACAAGATATTTGCTTTGGCAGCAAAAGGGAGAAATTGGAAGAAGATGAGAACTGGGATAGCAGTGGAAATAATGGACCAGGTTAATGACTTCAAGTATCTGGGGTGGGTGGTTGGACTGAAGGGAGTTGGAAAAAGTAGATGAAATATAGAAACAGAGATTTTACACTCAACTGGCATAGAGTGTCATGGGTCGTATATGACATAAGAATGTCAAAGAAGGTGAAAAGTAGGTGTACAAAACAATAATGCTACTATTCTTTTAAATAGCACAGGCACCTAGGGTGGTGAAGACACAGCAGATGATGCAGCTTGAAGTGAAGGAGATGTACTGGAAAAGATGGTTTGTAGGATGTATACTGCAAGGCAAAAGAAGAAAAAGGAGAAGAAGAAACAAAGATATCAGAGCAGAAGCCAAAGCATCCATAAGTGAAAAAAGGTCAAGCAGAACAAATGACAGTGGTTCTGTCATTTGTGCAGGAAAGCAGAAGATGATTTGTTGAAGGAGATTTAGGAAAGATTTAAAGAAGATGAGAAAAATTATGATGTCTAGCCAAGAGCTTGCTGGACTGTAAGGAAAGATCTGTGGTTGCCAGCCATGATGGTTGAAGAAGGTAGAAGAATGTTACTAAACTGAGAGACATGCCAACAGCTGATGTGAAATCCCAACCCCATGTAGAAAAATGAGGTTGAGGATGATGATGATTATTTAATTATTGGTCCTAATTTCATATGAGGATGGGAGAGGAGAGAGGCGTATATGTGTAAATATAAATTTCAGAGTGTGTTTATCAGAACATAGATTATAAGTTATTATACAACGACCCCTCCCATTAATATTCCAAAATGTGCACGCTGGTTGGTCAGCATGCACGTTGTAAATCAAAGACTTATACTAATGTATAAAGGTCCGATCTTTTTTTTTTTTTTTTTTACAGCAATGGAGAACGCAAGATCTCCGTTGCATTTTATAAACTGTCTCGCTATGTTAAAGGAGTTTAACATAGCAAGACAGGTTTAAAAAATGTAACGGAGATCTTCCTTTTCTCCGTTGCTTTTTTTAAAGCTATCTCGCTATGTTACTCTTTTAACACAGCGAGACAGTTTCTAAATAGCAGTGGAGATCTTGCTTTCTCCATTGCTTCTACACACAGCTCTGATGTACTGCGTAAGCATAAACATGCGCAGTACATCAGAACTGCCACAGAATACCGGACAGTTGCGGAAGAGCAGCACGGAAGCATTATACAATGCCATTATTTAAGAAAAGTAAGTTGTTTTTTTCTTAAATAATGTCATTGTATAATAGCAATAACCCACTTTTGGGTGTGGGTAATGCTGGATTTACCCACGGTTGTCTTTGTTTGGCCACTCGGGCTTCGTCCTCGTGACCAAACCACATCAACCATGGGTAAATCCAGCATTACCTACACCCAAGCATGGGTTATTGCTTAACTATGACTGCTTACAGATATATAAGTTGTTTCCTTTACTTTGAATACTTTCCTTATATAATTTATTTATAGTGTTCATACAATCCACTGACTTCTGTGCATATATTGGTACATTGAGTCCAGTTTTGTCATTTATTCTCCTACTTACATAAAATATGCAAAAATGTCTCTGTATATCAATTCTAATTTGGTTCAAATTATAGTAATTATAGTAAATTGTTTTGACTCAGAGGTCTCACAGTCTCATAAAATAAGTGACAGATTAAATGATCTCTACCTCACATGGTTACAGTGATCATGAACTAAACAAAATATAAATGAAAGAAGATGCAGAGGCTTATTTATAGTTTTATCATGTTGTCATTGTATGAAACTCAGTTATATGACAGTAGAGTGTTTGTGTTTATTTGTATTGTGTGTGTATTAAAGTATGGAATTTCATGCAATCAAGACCTACAATTTTTGTGTTTAGAATTATTAGGATTTGTGGTTTCATAGTGGATTCTTATACTAGCAATATGTGCCTGGTGATTTCCATGCAGGATGTGCTTGAGAGCCATGGCTAATGACAATCATACAGAAACCACAGACCATGGCAGAGAATACACAGACCATCACACTACAGCAGATACACACCATTGTCCAATGTGTGCTTGGATTGATGAAGCCCACTTCCACTACTTAGATGTCTCTGCTGGTTGCCTGCAGCAAGATATTTGTCATGGAAATATGCAGTATGATATTTACAATGAGTACAGTGCTTCACAACATGCTGGTACACAAATACAACTGAGTATTGCCATTGGGTAAGGGATGCCGCGGTGGTACAGCAGTAGTGTTGTTGCTTCACAGCAAGAGGTTCTCCTGTTGGAGTCTCGGCTGGACTGCCTGCTGTGTGGAGTCTGCATGTCCTCCCCGTGGTCAAGTGTCCTCTGAAAGACATGCGTAAATGGGTGCGCCTTCGCTGAAGGTTGGGTGCTGGGCTGGCAACTTGGCACCATAAAAATCTACTGCCAATCATTAGTGGATTGGAATTCCGCTCTGGTGACCACTAACCGGGAAAAAGTTGAAAAGACAAACAACATTGCCATTGGGTAAGAGAATATGCAGTGGAGGTGTTGCCTGCTGATTGGTCTGTACAGTAGCTGACTGCAAGGGATGACCATGCACGCAAAAGGCTATACATCTTTTACATTACTGCTTTCCCTATAGAGCACCCTAGCCTGGAGAGTACTCCCTTATATCTGTCAAAGTATGAAGCTGAGGTGGACCTTCTAAGCAAAATCATCCAGTGTACCATGTTTTTACCATCCCCTTATAGGGCCAAGTCTGATGGTTCATATGCCAGCATCCAATTAGTCACATTATTCCATGGTAGTGGAAGCCAGTCTTCCTCAGTTTAAGTTAGAACCATATGGCCCATTTGTCCCTACCCATAAATCCCAATCTGACAATCTGCTCATCTGCTCCATGGTGAGAGTTGAGTGGTGGGGAATAGGGCAGCTTGCAGGTCCTACTGGATAATCTCTATTTCCCTCTCTCCAGTGCAGCATACATACCCCTTCAACAGCTCTTCTGAGTTCTGTTATGTGCTGCCTCTAAGGAGAAAGTGTATCTCCACATGCTGGATTCCCTTGGTTTAATGGATGACTGTACACAGCAGTGCAAGCTCAGGAGGCTCTAACTTATTTGGTGAGCTAGAACAACCTCCCTCCCAAAAGATAGGCAATCATGCAATGGCTGCTCCCTCCCATCCATTCTGTCTCTCATTTAATGTTCTGTTTCTTTCTGCTTCCCCTCAAACTTTCTACCTACCCCTACTCCCATATTCTAACCTCCCTTGCCAAGCATATCAACTTTAATCCACCTGAAATTGTTGAAATCTGATTAATGTGAGAGATACATACTCCACACTCTGTTTCAGTATATAACCTGTCATTTACTATCTTTTGTCTTGTTCTTGTCTGGAACCATTTTTCTACACCTAACCCTAAATCATTCAGCCTACGACCTTTTGGATTGTTTGACATACACTAGACAACAAGTAAAACTAATGAAAATAATGGAAGCACCATTAATGTGACCAAGTTCATTCACCCTAATAGGATGTTAAACCTATCCTCCCCTTTACTCAGATTGTCATGGGCACTTTTCTCAAAACGTAGATTCTGCAAGACTGAGCCCTCTAATGAGCCTCCTACTATGTACCCTAAATGCATCTTTTGCATATCATTTCCCACCCTGTTCTGCTACTAGTATATCCTTGTCTCAATAGCCTTGGTTTCTTTGTACTGCACTCTAAATGTCCCAATATGCTTTCTACTGCTCTGCATATTCATTTATCAATCACCCTCTTAAGAACGTTCATGCAGTGTGGCAGGGGTTTTACACCTCTATTTTGCTCACAGTTGTGGATGCCCCCTTTCTTGTTGCACACTGTCACTAGTATGCTTATTCTCCAGTCATCTGGGAATATGCCTTTCTGTACATACTGCTACGAGTACTCAGAAGCCATTTCTCCTCATCTTACCCAACAGCTTGATCATATCTGCTGTGACCTCATCTATGCCTGCTGCTTTCTCCAACTTCATTTTCCTTAGTGTTGTTCTTACTAATTCTAGGGTGGGCTCCTCCTCTTCTTTTTTCATATGCTGTGTTTGAGGTAGAACAGCTTCTGTGGGGGGTTTTCTTCATTCAGAAGCTTCGGAGAGTACTCCTTATATCTGCTTTTGATTTCTTGTGGGCTGGGAAGCAGGTTGTTGCTGGCATTACTTACAATATGTTGATGTCTAACCATCATCTTTATCTTTCTGTCTTTGCCTTGCAACCTGAGAGAGTTTATTTGTACCATCTACTCTGCCATGATTCCTTCTTAGCCTGGTCTGTCTTTTCTAGTTCCTGCTTTTTCATGCTCTCCTTCTTTCCTTTGATGACTTCCTGGGCTTCAGCATTCCACCACCAGCTTTTATTATGTACCTTACATCCATACCTGTCTTAGACACTTACCTTTTCTATAGTCATTACACATGCTGTTTTGAGGCATTGCCATTCTACTTTAGCTCTAACTATTCCCTTTTCTTCCTGAGGTGCTAGATCCTTTAGTCATTCCTTAAACCCCTGTGTTTTCTCCCCAGTCAGCTTCCATGTCTTCAGTCTAGTATCTCTTGACCTTAAAGCCTTCTTTAACCACTGGTTGCAGCTGATTGTGGCATTCCATCTACCTCATTACTACGTTGCTGAGCACAGATAATGCTCTACTGTGAAGAGCACTGGGACAATCTATCTGCTTAGGTTACATTAAGGAGTTCCCCATTTGATACTTATGGTATTCCTCCCTTCCTCCTGTGAGGTTTCATTAATATTACCCAGACACATCTGACAGTAGTTTGAATTTTATGCATTCTAAGAGTCTGGAAAGCATATATGTTGGGACTGGCATTGTTGTCCTACTTTATGGAGGAGTTTGGAAAAGTGAGCTGGATACAATGGAAGCAGAATTAAACACTGAGGTTGATAAAAGGTTCTTCAGACTCCAGGTTACTCATGAGATTCCCCTTGCATAGACTGTTTCATTGAAGAAATTCCATTCCAGCAGAGAATAATGTTATTATTAAAAAATAGAGACAGGAGGACCCCTAGATATGGTGTTATTGGAGACTTCAGAATATTAGCTGTATAAACCAATGAGGGAAAATGCAGTCTACCTGTTACAAAGAATACCTAGCATGCCAACATCTAACATATCAGCCATATACTATTGAGAATTTCCATATAGCTGATGCTACATGGAGATAAATTGCTATTTCAATTTGTTTTGCTGCACAGGAACATTAACTTCTGCAACACTGATATTGATGGTCTGCCCTTGTACCAAGTCAATAGAAAGGGAAATACATTTGTTTTTTTTTTTTTCCAAGTTGCTGTAACCATAGTTGTGTATATTTTGAGAACAGTAGGATGTAAAGTAAAGGCCTGACACTGTGGACTACATGGGGTGGTAATACTTTTAAAACTCAATGTATCAGGATGGTGCAATTGCTAGTGGTCAAATAATTTCTTGCAGAGAGTGGACAGTATATTAAATTTAACCTGTTAACATATATCAAAAAAATGATTATGGCTGAAGGCTGTCTTATTTAAATGGGATTACATAAAAGAACACACCATAAACCTCTCAGAGCAAGAACATTGGACAAAGCAATAAATACAAGTGGGACAAAGGCTCAAAAATAGAGACAATTTTAAAATATTGCTCTTATAAACTTAGAAAGTTGATAGAATAACAGGTTTTGCATTAGCATGAATTTTCTGAAGGGTATTAAGTCTGAAACTCAAATGTCTGTCATTATTTTCTAACTTCAGTTTTAACGACTTGCCACTAATTTGCCAGAAAACCACAATTTTATGAAAAATGGACCAAAAATATGAGGCACAAATCTGGACATTCTGCAAAAATCTGTACAGTTGAGAGGTATGCCATTGTGACAGGCAGTAGTGTTAGTAACTGGTTGCTTGTTGTAGTCGGACATATTTCAAATTATTTTTACTTTCCTCTAGGGGTGCTACTATAACTAGGCTTGAATATATTCTTTGATATCACCATATCATTTATATACATTAAGCCAGTGAGTACAATGTGGGTTAGGGAACAGTGTGCAAAATACCTCTGTCACTCTTACAAGTAAATGGGATTTGAATATTGTGGTACATGAAATGCAGACCTATTGTTACCGGATAAGTATATGTATCTTTTCTCAGTTTACATTTATACTTGTTTACCTTTTTAGTGAGATTTAACTTCCTGTCCTTTTCTTTTTTCCTTTGTTGACCTCTTTTCAGGGGAAATCCAAGGTGTCAGTTACACTGTTAGAGGAATTGGTAAGGGCATCAGCATAGCTGCTCTGGGATCCTTTTCATCCACCTGAGCTACCACCAACTGTAACAGATGGGACTTCAGTTTAATATCTCAGCTGAACAATGACACACTCAGGAATGCAGTACTACCTTATGTTGCACTGCAGTGACAGCAATCCATCTACCTGGTGTGGGAATCGAGCCTACAACCTTCTGCACCAAAGGCAAACATGCTGCCTGTTACACCTCTGACACTCCTGACAAATATGTCCTTCTCTGCCATACCCCACTTGGGTGAAAACTCAAAAATAAAGATTAAAAAAAAGTGTTTTTTGTGTGTGTGTGTGTGTGTGTGTGTGTGTGTGTGTGTGTGTGTGTGTGTGTGTGTGTGTGTGTGTGTGTGTGTGTGTGTGTGTGTGCGCGCACATATATGTGGGTGGCCACATATTTTTTGAGGAATTAATACATTTTATGAGTAAACTATCAGCTCATGACAGGCTATCACTAATCTGACTTTCGTCTGAAGAGAGTGCTTCCCGGAAGTTTCACAGCAGAGCACAGATGAGTTATACATTTATGCTGCCTTAATCACTGGGGCTTATTCTTAATTTTGTTAAGAAATAAATGCATCTCTAGATAAGTAATGCCTTTCTATAGAGTTTATTGAGTTGCATGTTATTGCAAGGCAATTATACAATTTTTAATCTGGAACATTGTGTTAATGGGCTGTTTTTAAGGCATGCAGGAACATACATTTTGAATATTTAGCCTGCCACTAAAATGTCTTTTGAAGAAGAAAGCAATGAATACAGAGTCATTGCTAGGGAATTACTTTAGAAGTTTGAATCCAGACATGGTAGAATGTAGTATTCCAAAGCAATTTTAAAATATATTTATTTTTTTACGTATTTATTTTTTCATTTATTTATTTGTTTGTTTATTGAGCCTTCACAGCTGTAAGCTGTCACACATTTCTTGGAGTCCATCTTCAGTCCTCTACTCTAGCTTCTTCCTGACAGTGGTCTGCCATACCCACTTTAGATATAGCTAACACTACAGCCAAGGTAGGTGAGATTTCCACTGTTCTTGGGGGAAGAAGGATATAGAAGAGGTCAGGATATCTCAGTATAGTGCTGTATGGGGATTGTTGCATGCTAAATCGAGGAACATGAATGCCAACTCAGTGGAGCTTTCTGACGTTAAGTGTATCGCTACACATAGTGTCAGAAAGCTTCAGCCCCCCTCCCCCAATACTCATTGGTATCCTGCTGAGGATCACAGTGAAATCCCCTGGCCACCAGGGAGTACTTCCCAGTCACAAACAGAAACTCTTTCCTCCCTCACAAGTTGTGCAAACTGGCAGATGCCACTCATTCCAGCTCCCGCACCAAAGCCCCTTCACTTTCCAAAACATTCATTAAATGTGGGGCATCTGGTCAAAAGCTGGGTTGCATCACTCTACTGCATGGAAACAGGATGTAGAAAAAGTCATGTATTAATCAGAATGTCATTATCTGCAAGAATGTGTTGGGTTTTTAACTTCTTTTATAACAGTCTCAGTTGAGAATGACAGTTGGAAGTGTGCACTTAAAAGATTTTATGCAGGAACATCTTCACTGTAATGGGCCAGTATGAATAGGGTTACCACATTTTTAGATGAACAAAGGGAAACCTTTTCTAATGAAAAAATGTAATTTTCAGGAAACCATACCTGAATCTAACACAAAGAACTGGATTGCACTTTGTTGCCAAAAATCTCACTTTTATAGAATTTGATTTGTTTCAGTTGCTTCAGGTCACATTAAGATGTTTCAGATACAAAATAACTGTTTATTCAGTTATTAGAGAAGACTTAGGAAGTAATTTTTGTCCTAAAATCACAAGACATTTGCCATTTTTTAAAGTTTTATTTCTGCCCAAATAGGAACTGTCTTGCATAAAAAGGGATGGGTATTCATGAAATGGGTCATAGGTCTTCAAATCTGTGTACTAAGAAAAAAGAATGAGGTTTGATGACATTTGCAGGCCTTCAACTCAAGTCTGAAAATGTGAATCAGATTACTACATAGAAATGCCTTGGAAAGGAGCCTAACATACCTTTTAAGAGTTAAGAGTTAAAATAAAATTTCAGTTACAGCTTAGTGAAGTATGTAAAATTGGTAGATATATCAACCACATTCTTAATATTGAGAGGTCCCTAGAAAATTGAACTGATTATATTCCCAGACTTTAATATTGAGAAAGTAGTCCCTAGTATTATTCAGACTAGAAATCATAACTATCAAATGCTATATTTCATATGGAATGAATGGAAGCTGAAGGTAAAAGACAAATTCGTAGACGTTTAACATCAACAGCAGCCATTTAATATAATTAGGACTTCCTTTGTTCTTTCTGTTTATGTTTTAATGTTTGGTTCCTTACTCTGTTTGCAGCTGCTCCTTGCTCCTTTATTTTTTTAAAGAAAGAATACAAACATATTTATGTAGGTTATATGTTTAATACATAGCAGATATAAACCACATCTTTATTTTACATAAGTAATTCTTTGTCATATTTCTAAAAAGACCCACATAAAATCCAGGTTTCATCCTTATATCTTATACACAGAGCGACAGAAATGTATTCTACGTCGTATTTTGTGTATTTTGTCATTCAAAAACAAGCTCACAACAGTGATGAGTATGTTTGCTTACTGCATCACTATTTGTATACACTGAACCAACTGTGGGGTCAGAATATTCCAGAAGCAGCATATTCACCTGTGTGATACAAGTACGAGTGCAAACAAGTTAAGCAGCTTTCAGCTTGGAACATTTAGCAATTGATTTGTATGCTCTTCTCTCTTTGTAGCATACCCATGTCAGTTACCAGCCGTGTTAATTTGAATGTAAAACTTATTATCTGAAAGCAAAAATCACTGCATATGCAAATACATATCTTTGCATTATGGCATTAGTTGTACAACCATGCAATCTTGTTTGGCAGATGGGGCAGATGCCTAAGTCATTGAGCTGAAGGTCCTTTAGTACAGTGTTTTGAGTCTGTTAGCTCATATTTACCTACTGTGTGATCTTGAACAATTCAGTTAACCAGACAGCATTTGGGACCACTGGGCATTTAGGCTAGGCTCCTCAATGATCTCCTGGACTACAGCCTTTGTAACTACCTATGATCCATCACATGTTGTTTCGATTAATTTGGAGCCAGGATCATTTATTCAGCTGTAGACCATTTGCACAGTAGGAACTGCTGCATTTGAAACAGGAATGCAGTCTTCACCATTTACTGTATTTCGCACTGACGTTAATGACAAACACATGCACTGAATTCAGTAATTAATGCAGGGCAAAATATAGGTAGCTACTAAAGTATATCAGCTAATCAAACAACTATAAAACACGTCCCTAGACATGAGAAATTTACAGGTGACATGGAGACTCTATTAAACCATATAATGGAATGCAATCTTGGCATTACTGACAGAGGAGTATTTTTTTAAGGTAACACTAGAGTTTTGAAAAATGCATTACCTAATGTCTGGCAATAAAAATGGCCCTATTTTGTTAGACAAAAAGCTTAACAAAGTTATAGAAAGAAAGCACAGTAGTTAAAGCTGCGAGATAAAGCAAAAAAAAAAAGTGAAAATCTGCAAAATAAAAAGAGGACACTTCTAAATCTCTAAATCAAAGAAAACATTATCTCTCACAAACCACAATTTGCAGAAAAGAAAGCCAAATAGGAAGAAAATGACATCAGTGCTCATAACCTTACTTAAAATCTATATGGCTCAAAATATATATTAGCCTTAAGTTTCTGCTCTGATTCTTACAATCCTTGCAGCTCAAAATGTATAAAAAACGTAAGCTTCGTTATCTGACTTCCAGTACAATATTTCAAGATGTAAGCTTAAAATCTGAGATATAAATGTCCGGGAAATGTAACACCATGGTGGAGAGTTTTATAGTGTCATATGAAATGTTAGAGAAATTTATACAAAAAAATAAGTTCTTCTACAAAATTAATATGAAGTCATCAGTTAATGCAAGAAAGTGGTGTAGTAGTTTTCTTTATGGTAGTTTGTGAAATACGGTACAGTTAGCTGAACTGCTTGTTCTTCATGCAGGCTTATTACTCTAAGGGTATAGTCTGTCAGTGCAGTGGCTTCAGGTTGATAGTTAAGCAATAATCCATGACTGTGTATGAGCATGTCAGGATCTACCCACAGTTGGTGTAGTTTTCACCCATATGATCACCTGTGATTAAATCCGGTTATACCCACACACGAGTGGATTATTGCAGTTATGCAATGACATTATTTATGAAATAAATCGATTACCTTTCTTGTCTTTGCATGAGGCCACAGTGGTGCAGCGGTTAGCATTGTCACCTCACAGCAAGAGGTTCTCCCGTTTGATTCTCGGATGGAGTGCTTTCTGTGTGGAGTCTGCATGTCCTCCCTGTGGTCGAGTGACATTTAAAAACATGCAGGTAAGTGTGTGAGTGCATGAATGGGTGTGCCTTCTTTGAAGGTTGGGTGTCGGGCTGGCAACTCAACACCGTAAAAATCCACTGCCAATCATTAGCGGACTGGAGTTCCTCTGTGGCAACCCCTAACTGAGTAAAGCCAAAAGACATTACTTTACCTTTCTTATCTTTGCATAGCAGTGCTGTGGTGTTCCTCCATGTTCTTCCTTCTATACTGAAGTACTGCACATGTGTATAGGACTTACATTCCCACACTTGCACAATACATCAGTACACTGTAGGAGAAGCAATGGAGAAGAGAGCATCTCTGTTGCTGTTTTTTCTGGGTTTTTTTTTTTTGTTTTTTTTTTTGAGATTTTGTGAAGGACAGTGCAGAGATATGAGGAACATCAGTTACAATTCTGATTCTTTAGTTTTGCAGAGCATACTAATTTTTTTCATTTGTCACTCTGTCCCTCAGCATATACCAATAAAACTTTGGCTGCTCAATGGTACTTCAGCAGACTTTTTTTCTATTGCTATATGCTTGATTTGCAGTGGACACACTTGTTGGGGTGTCCAATCAGCGTGCTCGTTTTTGAATAGTAATGAGCTGCTATTGTATAATAATAAATATGATATTAAGGGGCAAACACCCCTGCATGCTAGGATGTCAACTTGCTAACTGCAAACAATATCCATTTCTCAAGTTCACTGTAAGCCATATTTTACATTTGCTTTCATCTGGCATGACTTTTAAAGAACTGGACACAATAGATTTGTCTAGGAATCACAAGCCATGGCTTTCCATTATAATTTTAAAGTGATGATTCTGTCCTCTGTCCTCAGCACCTGCAAGAATATACAAAGAATAGAAAATGCTGCACAGCAGTAATACCTGTGCTGTGTGCAGTTATACAGCACCTAATGAAAACGTATAGCAGCTCATAAACTAATGTTATAATATACATGTTAGAGATTAAAGCACAGTAAAACAAGGCCATGGAGAATTACCACATAGATGCAGAATTACCTTATTAACTGACAACAGCCTAGAGGCAGCTATTGTCAAACTTACAACAGTAGCCTATGTCAACACAAGAGTGCAGTACCCTACATTCCCAGCCATATGTCCCATGCTACAAGAGAGCAAGTTCCCATATATTAGGCAGAGTTGAGTTGCAATACACAGGTAAACCATAATATAATGTCACGGGTAATTATTTGCACACAGGGAATGCTCAGTACTGAATGCATGGCAGGTACAATACTGAAGTCCTGCTCTGTGACAGGAAGAATTATGTGATCACCATTAAGTGTAGTGGATTGTATAACAAGTCAATTTAATGGTGTATGTATAACATTAAATAGGTATTTGCATGTATAAAGGTATCATGAACCCCACATTCATTTATGAGAAGTACAAATACTGTAACATGAGTAACTCATAGATAAGTAAAATGCATTTGCAAATACATATAGTTATGTGAGTACATATGACTGTTTATATATATATATATATATATTTATATATATATATATATATATATATATATATATATATATATGTATGTATATAGCTGTGGTGGTGGTAGCGTTGTCGCCTCACAGTAAGACGTTGTCCTGTTCAATTCTCAGCTAAATCGTCTTCTGTGTGGAGACATGCGTGAATGGGCATACCTTCATTGAAGGTTGTACGTTAGGGCTGGCAACTCAGTACTTAAAAATCTACTGCCAATCATTAGCAGACCAGAGTTCCGCTGTGGCGACCCCTAACCAGGAAAGGCCGAAAGATACAACACACACACATATATATATATATATATATATATATATATATATATATATACATATATATATATATATATATATATATATATATATATATATATATATATATATATTCTTCTTCTTCTTCTTCTTTCGGCTGCTCCCGTTAGGGGTTGCCACAGCAGATCAACTATTTCCATTTCTTCCTGTCCTCTGCATCTTGCTCTGTCACACCAACCACCTGCATGTCCTCTCTCACCACATCCATAAACCTTATCTTAGGCCTCCCTCTTTTCCTGTTACTTGGCAGCTTCATTCTTACCATCTTTTTCCCAATATACTCTGCATCCCTCCTCAGCACGTGTCCAAACCAATGTAATCTTGTCTCTCTGGCTTTGTCTCCAAACCTTCCAACCAGGGCTGACCCTCTAATATACTTATTCCTAATCCTGTCCATCTTTGGCACACCCAGTGCAAATCTTAACATCTTCAACTCTGCCATTGCAAGCTCTGACTCCTGCCTTTGTGTTAGTGCCACTGTCCCCAACCCATATAACATAACTGGTCTCACTACCCTCTTGTAGACCTTCCCTTTTACTCTTACTGGTACTCGTCTGTCACAGATCACTCCTGACACTCATCTCCACCCATTCCATCCTGCCTGTATGCTCTTCGTCACCTCTCTTCCACACTCACCATTACTCTGAACTGTTGATCCCAAGTACTTAAACTCATCCACCTTCCACACTTCTACTCCCTGCATCCTCACTATTCCTCTATCCTCCCTCTCATTCACACACATATATTCTGTCTTAGTCCTGCTGACCTTTATTCCTCTTCTCTCTAGAGCATATCTCCACTTCTCCAGGATCTCCTCCACTTGTTCCCTACTCTCACTACAGATCGCAATGTCATCTGCAAACATCATAGTCCATGGGAACTCCTGTTTGATCTCATTTGTCAACCTGTCCATCACCATTGCAAATAAGAAAGGGCTCAGAGCTGATCCTTGATGTAATCCCACCTCCACCTTAAACGCACCCATCACTCACACCGCAGACCTCACTGCTTTCACACTACCCTCGTACATATCCTGTACCACTCTTACATACTTCTCTGACACTCCTGACTTCCTCATACAATACCACAACTCCTCTCTAGGCACCCTGTCATATGCTTTCTCTAAATCCACAAAGACACAATGCAACTCCTTCTGACCTTCTCTGTACTTCTCCATCAACACTCTCAGAGCAAACATTGCATCTGTAGTGCTCTTTCCTGGCATGAAACCATGCTGCTGATCACTGATCATCACATCCCTTCTTAACCTAGCTTCCACTACTGTTTCCCTTAACTTCATGCTGTGACTGATCAGTTTAATCCCTCTGTAGTTACTACAGCTCTGCACATCACCCTTATTTTTAACAATCGTTACCAAAACACTTTTTCTCCATTTCTCAGGCATCCTCTCACTTTCCAAGATTTCATTAAACAATCTAGTTAAAAACTCCACTGCCATTTCACTTAAATACCTCCATGCTTCCACAGGTATGTCATCTGGACCAACAGCCTTTCCGTTCTTCATCCTCTTCATAGCTATCCTTACTTCCTCCTTGCTATTCCACTGTACTTCATGATTCACTATCCACATATCATCCAACCTTCTCTCCCTCTCATTCTCTTCATTCATCAATCCCTCAGAGTACTCTTTCCATCTGCTCAACACACTCTCCTCACTTGTATGTTTCCCTCATTATCCTTTATCACCCTTACCTGCTGCACATCTTTACTAACTTGGTCCCTCTGTCTAGCCAAGCAGTACAGGTCTATTTCTGCCTCCTTAGTGTCCAACCTTTTATACAAGTCTTCACATGCCTTATCCTTAGCCTTCCCCACCTGTCTCTTTGCCATGCACCTCATCTCTTTATACTCTTGTCTACTTTTTTCATCTCTTTGACAATCCCACTTCTTCTTCGCCAACCTCTTTCTCTGTATACTCTCCTGTACTTCTTCATTCCACCACCAGGTCTCCTTATCCTCCTTCCTCTTTCCAGATGTCATACCAAGCACCTTTCTAGCCATCTCTCTTACTAGCTCTACTGTAGTTACCCAGCTATTTGGTAACTCTTCACTGCCAGTCAGTGCCTGTCTTTACTCTTCCCTGAACATCACCTCACAATTACCCATTTTTCAGTTTCCACCATTTGATCCTTGGTGCTGCCCTCACACTCATCCTCCTCGTCTTGATCACCAATGTCATCCTACAAACCACCATCCTATGCTGCCTAACTACACTTTCCCCTGCCACCACTTTACAGTCTCCAATCTCCTTCAGACTGGCCCTTTTACATAAGATATAATCCACCTGTGTGCATCTTCCTCCACTCTTGTATGTCACCCTATGCTCCTCCCTCTTGTTAAAATACGTATTCATCACAGCCATGTCCCTCCTTTTCACAAAATCCACTACCATCTGACCTTTTGCATTCCTTTGCTTAACACCATACCTACCCATCACTTCCTCATCCCCTCTGTTCCCTTCACCAACATGCTCATTGAAATCTGCTCCAATGACCACTCTCTCACCCTTGGGTACAGTCATCACCACTTCATCCAACTCACTCCAAAATTTTTCTTTCTCATCCATCGCACACCCAACTTGTGGAGCATATGCACTAACAACATTTATCATTACAACATCAATTTCCAGCTTCATAAACATCACTCTATTCGACACTCTTTTCATCTCCAAATCGCTCTTAGCATGCTGTTCCTTCAGGATAATGCCTATGCCATTTTTTCTTCTATCCACACCATGATAAAACAATTTGAAACCACCTCCAATACACCTAGCCTTGCTCCCCTTCCATCTGGCTCTTGCACACATACCAACCTTCCTTCGGCCCATCATATCAGCTAGCTCTCTTCCTATACCAGTCATGCTGCCAACATTCAAAGGTCTGACCCTCACTATCACAGTCCTAGCCTTTACCTGCCTTTGGGCATGTCTTCCCCCTCTCCTCCTCCTTTGGCCAACATTAACCCAATTTCCGCCAGCACCCTGTTGGCCAACAGTACTGGTGGTGGCCATTGTTAACCTGGGCCTCAACTGATCCAGTATGTATTTCTGTACTGTTGTCTGCATGTATGATTTGGCAAAATTTTATGCCGGATGCCATTCCTGATGCAACCCTCCCCATTTATCCGGGCTTGGGACCTGCACGAAGAAATGCACTGGACTGTGCTTCCCCAGTGGCTGGGTTACTGTTTATATATTTTTTTTTGGGGGGGGTAATGTATATGCATAAATTCACGCAACCATATAGATATGGATTTATATACACACACACACACACACACACACACACATATATATATATATATATATATATATATATATATATATATATATATATATATACATATATATATATATATATATATATATATATATATATATATATATATATATATATGGGTCTAGGACATTTCACTGAAACTCAAATGACTGGACACAAATCACTGAAAGCACAATTCACTGAAAACTCAATTCACTGAAACACATTTCACTGAAAGTTATATATCACCTTTTCCCCACTGTAGTGCGACCCTGGAGTAAGTATATATAGTAAGGAGGGCTGTGGTGGGCACTGCCCCCCATATCGGGGGGTGTGGGGGTCGTAGACCCCAATATATTTTAAGTATATATTATGTTCAGAAAACAGTGGGCAGGATTCACAAAACCTCTGTGTAAGAGTTAATATGTCTTGCACGGAGGCTGCAGTCTAACGGTATGACGTCAGCATGCCATGCATATTCATGAGGGCATGCTGAATCACACCCTAAGCTAACACGGTCCATGTAGGACAGTAGGGGGCATGTCCGAATGCCGAGTTCTGCAAAGGGACATGTCCCCAGAAGAGTCAGAGTCCTAAAAGTAAACTCCCATGAGCGAGTCCGCGAAAATGTCAAGGAAAACAACACCACACATGCCCCCACAGACTATAAATCCAACTGTAATGTAAAACGTAAAAATAGCAGTTTAATTTTTTTTTTCATAATTTCCAAAATGTTTGCCCGTAGTTGCGCTCATTTGCGCGGGTATGAACTCTGCTCAGTCACAGTTAGCAGTCATTGAAAAGCATATAAGATCTAAATATGCAAATTAAGCCAAGTAGCAATAGCGTAGAGGTAGAGACGTTGGCCAAAGAGGAGGTAGTCACGGTCCAAGCCTCTACAACATCATTTTCTAGTTTTATTTAAATAAGCATGAAACAATCCCCTGACATTTATGTATATATATATATATATATATATATATATATATATATATATATATATATATATAAAACTATAATTTAAGTAAAATGTAATGAAATGGGCCATGTATTTTGAAGAAATCCGACACAAGAAAATATAAAAAAATTGTATAAGTGCCCATAGCTGAGCAATGCTTTACAAATCTGAATATGAGTGCCCAGAGATGAGCAGTGGTCTAACAAGCGTAATATGACTGCCCGCAGGTGAGCAGTGGTTTAACAGGTGTAATATGAATGCTCGGAGTTGAGCACCACTTTAACATGCTTAAAATGAGTGCCTGTAGCTGAGCAACACTTCTCACAATGTAATATGCGTGCTCATAGCCAAATAAGACATTATCCAGCGTAAGCCGTTTGCGCGGACCTGCGCAGCCTGCCAACCGGCTTACCGGCGGGCAACGTCAAGCAAGCTGTAGGAAAACCACCTTTACACAGACACACCTCCTACCCTGTCTAGACAGTAGTAAAAACAAAAAAAGCAATGCTCAGGCTCAAACCCAGGATACTGTGCACCATAGTCAAAGTACTGAACCACTAAGCCATGACAATTGTACTGAGAAATGCAGTATTAGCATATATATATAGGAATGAATGGAAATAGAAGGTTTTCTTAAGCTGATAAATATCCAAAATGGCCAATCACAGATAAGTGCGGGAAAACGGCTAAATATAAGCCCCATAGGCGGGAATACACAGCATAACTGATTGTGGTACCCATTTGCAGTCAGAATGGCAGGTGCAGGAGAGGGAAGTCACTTTAGAGCACAGAGGTGGGGTGTTGAGGAGTCCAAATATATGGTTTGGCTCCTAGTCCACGATCATGAGGCTCAACTCATGCAGGGCCAGGTTCCCTGGGGTGCATACAAGGCAGAGGTGTGGAACCGGTTGGCATATGATCTCACCAGTGCCACAGGCATACCAAGGACTGGTGAACAGGTCCATCACCACCATGCGGACCTGAAGAAACGTAAGCAGGACCAACTGAACCGTTGGATACAGGAGGCCCGGCAAATGCCCAACGCCCCACTACTGAGTAAGTATCCATGTAATTAAGTATGTAAAAAATTATCGTAGCCTATATTATGGAGATGTATGTTCCAATATTACTTCATTTATATTACAGCTGCAGGTGTCTGTTTCATGAATCAGCGAGCCTATGCTGATAGGCTGCTGAGGTTGTGCCACCAGGCAGGTTAGTAATTATTTTGCTGGAATTGTTATAGAATATAAGTGAGACAGCTTGTAAAAGAGTTCAGTGTTGTTACATATTAATAAAGTTCAAATAAGCCTAGAAGAAAGATTCTGCTAGTACTGTAAGATTAGATAAGTGATGCAGCCTGTAATCCAGAAATAAACATTAAACAAGTCTGAAATAGAGTTTCCACCTGTATTGTAATATCAGATAACTGCTTCACCCTGAAAATGACTGGTAATCAATCTACAAAGGATAGACATGTGTCAAATACATCCCCTTTTAAAATCTGCCATATGAAATAAGTGAGTCTGTTGGGAAGGATTGTTGTAACCAAGTAAGAAATGTTAATAATGCCTAGAATTAAGTACCATCTTGAATTGTAAAAATAAAACAAGTGAGAGTGTGAGAAAAAGAGTATGCATCGACCAAAAAAGCTCTAATAAGTCTGGAATAAAGTTATACTGCAGTCAGTACATAATGAAATGAATGAGACAGCCACAACCAAAGAGTGAAATGGGTGTAATAAAGTACTGAACCTGGAATGTGTCTGTTCCACAATTTGGATATGGCACTGTACCCTTGCAATATGGAGATAGTATGGTTGTATGAAATACTGAACATCCACAGTTGTCTAGAGCCATATAAATCAAATGTAGCAGGATGCTGTACCTGAACACAGCCAAATATGAACATGTATGAATAAAAATGGAATGTATATTAATGTAGCAGTAACATTCCCATCACCAACATTCCTACGGTTACATATAGGAAACTGTACAAAGACATGTAGGGGATATATAGGTTCATAGGTTCATACTAGGCTATCTGCCCTAGGGCATTTATAAGCCTAGACAGAGTGTGTTTGGCTTCCGCCAACCATTTTAAATTTATTTTGCTATGCCCTTTTTCAAGGTTAGTATACTGTGCCTCTGTCTAACAGTGACACAGAAGTGATACCCGGGGTAAACCTACAATCTCCCATCCACTCATCAAGATTCCTCTTGAAGAGAGTCAATGAGGGACTTTGCCTAACCTGGACTGGGATTTTATTCCAGAGTGAAGGAGCCTCTGGATTATGAATCTGTCCCTCCAGCATGTCCTATTTATTTCAGTGCTGAGGTTCAAGTCTCTCAAGCACGTAGCTCGATGGGATTTGGATTTTCTGAGGTACAGCATGTCCATTAATTCCGGGTTGGACATGGCTTTATACGTCAGGCACAGATCGCCTCTGAACAGGCGGTATGCCACTGAGTAGAGCTGGAGTTTCTTTAACCAGGCAGCATATGGCATCTGTTTGAGCCCTTTGATCCTCTTGGTGAGGAACTTTTGGGGTCTTTCCAGTTGCTGCAGGTGTCTGGTAAGGTACATCCCAAAAGGGGCATTGTACCCAATTATGGGCCTGATGAGAGATGAGTAAAGAGGCACGATGACCTCCCCTGATCTAGATGTAAATCCCTTCATGATTAGGTGGGCTATATAAAATGTTTTTCTAACCACTTTGGCCATGTGGTTGTCAAATGAGAGATTGCTATCAACTTGGGTCCCCAGGTCCCTAATTACTTCTTCTGTACTTAATGGATTACCACCTATGTGGTAATTTATGGGCACTTTGTTTTTGCCAAAGGGGATGACTATACACTTTTTGGCATTTAGCTTGAGGCCATGGCTCTGGCACCAGTTGTCTGTTTCTATGAGGCCCTTTTGGAGGATGCTTGTGTCGTCTGGAGAGTCGATTATGGCACCCAGTTTGCAGTCATCTGCGAACTTGGTCAGCCACAGTCCTTCAGTGTTGGGCTGTACCTCCGAGAAATATATACCGAACAAGAGAGGTCCCAGGACTGAGCCTTGTGGGACACCACTTGTAACTGGTTTGGAGTCTGACATGGCTCCAGCAATTCTAACCATGTGGGTTCTGTCCTTGAGCCAGTTTGCAATCCATCTAGTGACATAGGGGTTTATATTTAAGCTGGCAAGCTTATCTATAATGCCCAAGTGAGGTATTGTATCGAAGGCTTTTGCGAGGTCCATGTAGGCTGTGTGGACCACCTTCCCCTCATCAATGGCCTTGGTGACTGTTTCAAAGAAATCAACCAGGTTTAAGAGGCAGGATCTGCCCTTAACAAAGCCAAACTGGGTAGGATCCAGTGTCTGTAGGTCCCCAATATCTTTATTTATGAGGTCCATGATGATTCTTTCCATAGCTTTGCAGACCAAGCTAGTCAGGCTTATGGGGTGATAGTTTCCAGGATCTGTTGAGGCACCACCTTTATGGAGAGGGACCACTGTTGCTGTACACCACTCTTTGGGCACATATCCTGTAGTAAGGCAGAGATTGAACAGTAGTTTTATGCTTGGGTTTAGCTCTTCTTGGAGTTAATGTAGGACGCAGCCCGGGACACCGTCTGGTCCCATTGATGCTGTGTTTTTTGCTTTGGAGAGGGCGGCTCTTACCTGAGCATCTGAGATGTTAGGGTGGCAGCACTCTGCTGGGATAGATATTTGCCCTTTTAGTGGGGAGGGTGGGGAGAAGTTTGCACTGAACCTGTCAGCTAGGATGTTGGCAATGTCTGTGGATTCAGTGTATTTTTTGTCATTTTGGACTAATTCTGAGCATATCTGGGAATTACCACACAGGTTCCTAACATAACTAAAGAAAGCCTTGTGATTATCCTTAGTGTCCTGTGCAATTTTTCTCTCGAAGCTGGCCTTAGACAATTTTATGAGTGCCCGTAGTTTTTTGCTAATACTGATCAGTGATGCCTTCCCTTTTTGGGATTTTGCTCTATCATTTAGTAGCTTCCTCCTTCTATTGTATAGTTTGTTTATGGCTGGGGTCCACCAGACAGGATGTCTGCCTTTGGAGGATTGGGTCTTGGTTTTATTTGGGATCGCATGATCCATGCATTCCTGAAGGTGTTCATAGAATGTGTTAATAAAGGATTCTGCGGTCTGCAGCTACTAGGAATGTACAGCATATGTATAGGTAGTTTAAGTTGTTAATGTAATATTTCTTCACCCTACCCCATTTTCACAAATGACGCCATTCCACACCAAACTGGGTATGTTTATACACAATTAATTCCCATGGACATTTGTCCTGTTGGTTCATACATATCTGCATGTACGTTGATGCATGTGCCCTGTTCACATATCCAAACCTGATGGCCTGTTGCCATCAATCAACTGTGCATGCTGTTGGATTGTGTACTGTTGTTCTAAATATGCATGTGTTATGCTTGCTGTTCAATGTTTGGAATTCATGGGTGATTGGTTAATGGGAATACTGATGTATGCTGTTACAACTAATTTTGAATGGTGTTGTTTGTTACTAACCCAAAATGTCATAAAATACTGATAAACATAGGACAAAAGGGAAGGCGGGTTCCAGCGGACCCACCTCTTTCACTTCAGCTGGCGAGTGCACCTGGCACCAGTGCCCAGGCCAGAACCTCCTCCAGTGGCCCTGTGCCACCTTTGGGTGGAAGTGCTGCAGGTGATGGGGCTCATCCCCCCTCTGCAAGCGTGGCCGGAGGAGAACGTCCACTCACCCTCCAAAGTGTCCGGTCTGTGCTGCGTAGCGAGATCAGGCATTCTGTGCTTGAACCCCTACGCCAGCTTGAGGCGAGGGTGGTGCAACTCACGGGTGTGCCTGCCTGTCCTATACAGCCCCCAGCACAGCCCTGTCCTGGGCAGTGAAGGTGCAGTGGTAACTGCCCATGGGTGGGGATCTCAGTTCCAATGTTGCCATCTGTGGGCTCATGGGCTCGCGATATCCAAACATCTGTCCCCATCAATTGTGTGACCCCCCACATGTGTCATACTCCACCCCTGTATGCATCTTGTTTGTCTTGTCTGTTAATCGCCCCAACCTACCTCCCCAAATATACCTACTTCCTGTACCTCACATTCCACTCTCACCTGAAAAAAAAAGGGCACTCTGTTCCCACAAAAAAATTACGCCCCATACATAGCTGCCCATTTTGCAGAAATGTCTGCTGGACATGTCAACTGATAATTAGAATTGGCTGTACAACATATTTTGTTGTCCTCACCCCTCTCTCAGTGGTGGAAGGTTTCAAATTTTACACCACATTACACACATATGCACAGCTGTTGCTGATAAAGAAATGGGCAGCTATGGGCCTTCCCTACATCCTTCTGCAAATCCCGAGCTTGTTTTCCTACTGTCCTACCCTCTTTGTGCCCCCTTTTTCACCACTTTCCTATCTCCCCATTTTCTTTTCTTTTCTTTAAAAGAAATTAGCGTGGGTGTTAGCGAGAGTAAGTACTTTTAAGCAGTAGTCAGTGGGTGTGCGCTTGCGTGCGCTTAGCTAAGCGAGTGTGCGCGTAGCTAAGCCACTGTGCGCATGCGTGAGCATTGTGCAAACCAGCGCAAACCCGCTTACAACTGCTTAAAATGCCTTAGTCACTCTGTATGACAAGACCTGTAGTCTGCTCATCAGCAAAATATAATTCCCCTGTCAGTCTCGAATACAGGACCTTGGAAACACTAGTCTGCATGACTTACCACTAAGCCATAACTGATATACAAGAACATGGTGCTGAAAGAAATATATCATGAAATAAAACGAGTGAATGTAAAGGGAATATAGGAAGGCCATTACACAAAGCTTTTCCCCTGTATGTTTACTGGCAATTCTTGTGGAATTGCATTACATTAGTGTGATAAGAGAAACAGCCATGCTAGGAGGTAATAATGTTACAGTAGCACCTTTCAAAATACACACGGTATCAGAGCAGGATAAACACCACCATATTTGAATAGGTATGAGGCCAGACATCCCAACTGTGACTGATTTACAGGGATGTACTTCATTTGTCAAAAAATGTTACCTGTGCCCCACTGACTCCCTGTGAAATGTACTAACAGTAGGCAGAAAGGTGGGGAATCCCACGTAATGTACACTATCAATAAGTTAAACTAGACACTACTTGCATGTCAGAAATGGTGTAGTAATACATATGCTGAAAACACACACACACAGTCCCCACAGTCACAACTGCAGAATATCTGAAATATATCACGGGTGTACCCCACTGATATGTACCTTTCCCTGAGGCAAACCGCTTACAACTGCTTAAAAGTGCCTTAGTCACTCTGTATGACAAGGCCTGTAGTCTGCTCATCAGCAAAATTAAATATCCCTGTCAGTCTCAAACCCCAGACCTTGGAAACACTAGTCTATACGAATTACCACTGAGCCATGTCAAATATACAAGAACATGGTGCTGAAAGAAATATATCATGAAATACAAGGAGTGAATGTAAAGGGAATATAGGAAGGCCATTACACAAAGCTTGTTCCCTGTATGTTTACTGGCAATTCTTGTGGAATTGCATTACATTAGTGTGATAAGAGAAACAGCCATGCTAGGAGATAATAATGTTACAGTAGCACCTTACAAAATTCACACGGTATCAGAGCAGGATAAACACCACCATATCTGAATAGATATGAGGCCAGACATCCCAACTGTGACTGATTTACAGGGATGTCCTTCATTTGTCAAAAAATGTTACCTGTGCCCCACTGACTCCCTGTGAAATGTACTAACAGTAGGCAGAAAGGTGGGGAATCCCATGTAATGTACACTATCAATAAGTTAAAGTAGACACTACTTGCATGTCAGAAATGGTGTAGTAATACATATGCTCAAAATGCACACACAGTCCCCACAGTCACAACTGCAGAATATCTGAAATATATCACGAGTGTATCCCACTGATATGTACCTTTCCCTGAGGCAAACCCGCTTACAACTGTTTAAAAGTGCCTTAGTCACTCTGCATGGCAAGGCCTGTAGTCTGCTCATCAGCAAAATTAAATGCCCCTGTCAGTCTCAAACCCCAGGTATGAGGCCAGACATCCCAACTGTGACTGATTTACAGGGATGTCCTTCATTTGTCAAAAAATGTTACCTGTGCCCCACTGACTCCCTGTGAAATGTACTAACAGTAGGCAGAAAGGTGTGTAATCCCATGTAATGGTAACTGTCAATAAGTTACAGTAGACACTACTTGCATGTCAGAAATGGTGTAGTAATACATATGCTCAAAATACCCCACAGTCACAACTGCAGAATATTTGAAATATATCACAGGTATCCCACTGATTTGTACCATTCCCTGAGGCTGGTCAAATATATATCTGAAAGTGTCTCAGGCCTGGAAGTGTCAGAAACACGCAGGCATATCAGCCTGTCTGCTGTTACACACTCTGCGAATAGCTGTAGAATTGCTTCCACAAGCACACCCTCATGTAGGAGTACAACCCAGAAATATCAAAGGATGTAGCCATCTAACAAACTAAGGACAGTATAGCAGTTTACAAGCACTGCATGTGCCTGATAATCATAACTGTTAGTACAAAGTACAAGACCCTACTACTGCTCAGCAGCAAAATAAGATACCCTTGTAAGTGTCAAACCCCAGACCATGGCCTCACCAAACTGCATGCAGTGTCACCAAACCACACCAAACATATAAGAAATTGCTGCTGAAAGAAATATATCATGCACTACAAGGAGTGAATGTAAAGGCAAAATAGTGAAGCCATAGCAACACATTGCAAGAGCTACTGTTGTGTACCAGTTAATCCACGAGTCCCACAGGAAAGTACATACTCTCATGTAAACAGTGTTAGCATTATTAGGTGTGACTTAACATACACACTGAGAAGAATGAACTGCAAGAAGCAACAGTCAGGTTTCAGTACAACATGCATATCAGTGGCTACAACACAGCCTTAGATATGAGAGACATACCAACCTTTTGACTGACACAACAGTGTCCACAGCAAACCAGCATGGTCCCCACCTTGCTAAACTGAAAGGCCTATGCCTACCTAACCTAACACTTTATAGCACTGTCCTGAAATCACAGTGAGAACTGCAATTACCACACAGCAGGCTGCATGCAATTAGTAAATGCTGGCCAACAATTGGTGCAGAGGCCATCACATGCACATGTGCAGATACCTACAAAAGCAGCCTGTACTGCCACTCCACACATGCAATAATGTCATTGCAGCCACTGGAGGGAGAGAGACAGAGAAAGAGAGAGACCAAAAAAAAAAAAAAAAAAACAAGCCATCAAGCCAGCCAGCCAGCAAGCCAGCCATCCAAAAAAGCTGTCAGAATCAAAGGTAATGTAAACTACATAATCTAATAATCAACATACTGTGAACCCTTCATATGTGTTAGCAGTCTGTATCTATATGTATATGAAGATGTGCATAGGGCAAGGGACATACTGCAACTGTTAGTGAAGGCTGGACATACATATGTAGTTGAAGGTTGCTATGTGCACATATCAATGTAGGTTGTAGTACAATGTACAATGTACAATGTAGGTTGTACAGCAATGGATGATTAGAAGTATGTTAGTGTGTGTATGTGTATGTATATATATATATATATATATATATATATACACACACACATATATATATATATATATATATATATATATATATATATATACATACACATAGATAGAGAGGTATGTATAAATAGATAGAATATGTATATACATATAGATGTAATAGACACATACATATATAGATATATATAGATATATACACATATACAGACAGATATGAATGTCTGTAGATATGTATGTATATGAATATATCTATCTACATATATATATATATATATATATATATATATATATATATATATATATATAGAGTGAGAGAGGCACATGGGGGGCAGATATACTGCAACAGGTGCCTGTTGACGAAGGCATGGACTGAACACCAGTGTGGATACTGGAGTACCATACCTCATTCCAAAACACTTTAACCACTAACTACCACATAGGTGGTTGCCTGCCTACTACAGGAGGTGTCAGAAGAGAACAGGGGAAACAAGTGTACAATAGCCTCCCCTTTGATATTCACAGTGGCACACTAGACTTGTAATCCTTGTACATGGTACGTGTCATCACAAATGGTGTGTCAGCTAGGGAAATGTAGGTCAGTGTACCCCTCTACACCTCACAATGTCCTACATGGTATGTACCTCCCATGACAACTGCAGCAAGGGAAAAGGCCACAGACATACCTAACAAAGAGTGATAATGCCCTCAAACAAATTCCCTATGCAGAGTGACTGACAAAACCACAGATAGAGTGCCTTTCATATGACCTACACAGAGGTTACCACTGCTGGATATACAGAGTTATGTCACACCCATACCAGTTGTCCAACCTCCATGGTAACACCTCACAATCTGTCCAGCCTAAATGACCTATGGCCCTCATCCTTGTCACTGCAGTAAAGAGCACATGCTGGGAGTACAGGTTCCTGTCCACAAATAAGCCATACCCTGGACTAAACCACCCATCATTAACAAGCAAGGCTCCTTATTAGTAGATGTCAGACATACCCCTGATGAATGTTATGGAGATAGGTAATATGCCGTATGAGTCACCTCTGTGTAACTGTTTGACAGGAGCAAGTACAATCACATTACATGTGTCCCAAGGGGCAGGGTAGCATAAGGCTATGCTGCCGTAGGCCCAGGGCCAATAGCATAGTACCTACCTATGACAATGCACACACACGTACTCATTGCAATACCAAATATGTGAGGTGGAATGAGTGTGACACTGACTGTGTGCAAGGTCTGTAATGGTGTGACTGCTCAGCATGACTTTGTGTCTGTCATGGTAGTGTGTGTCCTCGGTGTGAGGCCAGAGAAGGATGTATCAGTTATTGGGATACAAACATACTACATTGCCATATGTTGTGCTGTAGTTCACAGTGTACGACTGCAGTGTAGGTAGGGGTATGGCAGCAAAGACTAGAGTGGATTACCAGTGAAACTGTAAATGTGCATTGCATGCATTGCATGTGATGACAATATTCTCCATCCATTAGCTTTGTACATACCCCCAGTATGAGGTTGTGCATTGTACCTCAAACAGTGTGCCGAGTGCTGGTGTGTGCTAGTTTGTTGTATGGAGTGTGCAAGGCACTGTCACACAGTTGTTGGCTGAGCAGTGATGTGTGGTAATTTACATGTGTATCCCCTGATAGACAGACAGATGCTATATATGGCAGTTCAGTGATATCAGTACAGTAGAGTATTACGTGTGCCATATTACTTGCTCACATATTTTTCGTTTCCTTCCAGGGCGACGGTGCATCAGCGCAACCCCTGTTATTCAGCTGCAGAAGATGAGGAGATACACCAGAGCCTGGTGCGGGATTTTTCCACACTGTTTTCCAGGACCAGCCAGAACCAGCAGGAGAGGGCTGCACTGTGGCAAGACCTTGTCCGTCGGGTAAATGACATAGGCATGCATAACTAGACATATGAGCAGGTACTCCATCACTGCAGTGATTTAATTAGAAATGTCCATGTCCGATATCCGCAGACAACAGCTTGCCACAGGTGGTGGGGTACCTATCCACCCCCCCTCACCAGAGTGGAGGAGCTCCTCCTAAGTGTTCTGGCTCCAGCCCAAGAACAACAACATCCACAGACATGTGTCATGATGGAGGCTGGGGCCACCCAGCATGTGGACATGGAGTGTGCAGGTAACATGCCATATCTGTAGTTGACTGTTCTCTGCACTGGTAGTTCATGCATGTGTGAGATGTGTACTGTGTGTGTAGCTGTTATCCTGCCTAGTCTTGTGCAAGATTGATATTCTGAATATCATCAGTACACCTGTGAAAGCCAACTGTTGTACTACTGTACTGTATCATACTCACAGTATAAATGGCGCAGTTGTGGCCACTGACAATAACTCTCTTATTTGTGCAGGTCCCTCTGGAGTAACAGCAAAGCAGCCAATCCATGCTTGTGAATGTGTAATAATAATACGATTAATACTAATAATAATATTAATACTTATAATACCCTCAAACAGTATTCTGTATGTGTTGGATTGCAGGTGTGTGTGTGTTTGTATCTGCTGTACTGAGGAGTGTGCATGTGTGCCCGTGTGCATGTGTGCATGTGCATGTGGGCATGTGTGCATGTGTGCATGTGCCCATGTGCATGTGTGCCCATGTGCCCATGTGCATGTGTGCATGTGCCCGTGTGCATCTGTGGTAACACTGTGTACACATTGTAAACTGTGTTTCCTGTCTTCCTCTCACAGGTTCTGGTGTTGCTCTGTTGCCGTGCATCAGGGAACCTGAAGCCACTGCTGGGGATAGTGATAATGATGATACATGTGTAATGGCACAGGGAGGTGTGACAGGGTCTGTTGTTGGTCAGCCAATCAACAGTACACAGCAGTCAACCCCATCAATGCGCACAGTCATCCTGCTGATACATCCATTGTCACCAATGTCCATAGGTGAGGGACAACATACAGTGGGCATTGACCAGGGTAATGTGGTATCAGTGGCACATGCATCCCCTCACAGCAGCCATGGCCAGAGTCCTGACATGCTACCACATAGGCAGATGTCCAGGGGTTCTCGTGGGAGCATCTGTGGTCATACTGCCCCTGTCAGACGTGCCCACAGTGGTCTTTCAACCTCAGCTATGTTCCAGGCTGTAATGCAGGCACAGGCACGTATGGAATGGTACACCAGACAGGCTCTGAGGGAGCTTAGAGCACCTCGCACTGCTACGAATGACACTATGCGTGAAGTTGCGGCTGCCATCCATACTATCGGTGAGGCCATTGACAGACATTGGGGGGACACATTAGATCTGTTCCACAACTACATGTCCATGAGCCAGGGCATAGCAGGATGGTTGAGGCATCAACGTGGATGTATGCTAGCAACATCATCAGCTGGCAGTCGTTGTGGATGACAACAAACCTGCAGCCGCTCCCATAGTGCCAGTACCAGCCCCAGCAATGCTGGGTCTGTACTGTCATCAGACCATCCTAGAAGACCACGTGCACATGGCTCTGGACATTCCCAGCAGGGACATGTGTCCAGTCATCAACCAACTGCTTCTGATGACAACACCCAGTCTGGCTTAGTACCTGATACTGTCCGTAGCACCCCTGCCAGGCACAGGTACCATGTCCGTGGCCAGAGACAGTGATCTGTATGACCTGGCAGGTACAGTCTGTGGCTGTCCACAAACACCCGTATATGGCAGCCATGTGGTGGAACTGTGTGCATGCATACACACATGCATAATGCTAACACCTAGGGATAACACATACACACACACACCGCATCAACATTGCCCCATTTTGTACTGTTGTCCCTCACTAACACACACACACACACACATACATGTTGATTGGATGTGTCAATGGCAGACTCTGGCATACCAAGTACACACCCTGTGCATATGATGAAACTGTGCCACCTCCTGCAATCTGTAGCATTGATGCAGGAACAGGATAGCATGGTGCTGATGCACAGGGTGACTACATAGCACTGTAGTAATATTATCATGTTGTTTACAGTACAGTGTAATGATATCAATGTGGGTATATCCCAGCATGCCTGATGCATTAACAGTATGATTGTCATTGTAGTGTTTTTATACATCAGTGTTAATTCCAGAAGTGTAATGTCTGCACATGTTTGCATTCTGGTGGTAAGGTTGAAAACACAAACCCAACTACATAGGTATCACAGGAGATAAGAAACTGGAAGTAATGATACTCAATGCCAGACATCTAAACCGCAAGATGCATGCAGTCCAAACTCTACTCAGCATGGAGAATGTTGATATCTGTGCAGTAACAGAAACCTGGTTCAAGGCTCCCAAGAGCACCCTAGCACTACCAGGTTACACCTCATACCATGCTTTACAGCCCCAAAACATGGAACTAACTATGAAAGGAGGGTGAGTATCAATAGATGTCAAGGATACCCACACCCCCAAGTTGGTGCCACAGCATGAAGCAACACAGACTATCCATGTGCAACTAACAGTGGGTAAAACTGCCTTCCAGTTCATAGCCTGCTACAGACCACCCTCCTAAACCCAGGTAACCCACTTGGCCTACTTATGAACATATGTAAATATGAAGGTGTCTCCAAACAACATTATATTGGGCAACTTCATCTACCCACACATAGACTGGGAGCATTACTGTAGCTCCAACACCCTAGGCCAAAGGTTCCTAGAATTTATAAACTCAAATGCTATGGAACAACTTGTTACCACTCCCACAAGAGGGGAGAACATAATGCACCTGGTCATCACCAACATGGGGACTCTATGCTCCAGACTAGAAGTGTATCCCTCACTGGTAAGATCATACCATACAGTAATCTCACTGTATATTCACATACCAACCACAGCCCCTGGCCAGAAACCACAGTGAAAAAGTTGTCTAAAGCAAATTCCACACAACTGAAAACCGAGACAGAGGTGGAATCATTCAAAGCCCCCGGGCCTGTGGAAAATATGGCCCACACTGCTGAATCCTTTATAAACGCATTCTATGAACACCTTCAGGAATGCACAGATCATGCAATTCCAAATATAACCATGACCCAATCCTCCAAAGACAGGCGTCCTTTCTGGTGGACCCCAGCCACATAACAGAAAACAATAGAAGGAGGAAGCTACTACATGATCGAGCAATATCCCAGAAAAGGAAGGCATCTCTGATCAGTATTTTGAAAACATTATGGGCACTCATAAAATCGTCTAAGGCCAGCTTCAAGAGAAATATTGCACAAGACACTAAGGATAATCACAAGGCTTTCTTTACTTATGTTAGGAATCTGGGTGGGAATTACCAGATATGCTCAGAAGTTGTCCTAAATGACAAGGAATACACCTAAGCTACATACATTGCCATCATCATTGCTGACAGGTTCAGCACAAACATCTCACCCCCCTCCCTACCACAAGGGCAAATATATATCCCAGCAGAGTGATGCCCCCCTGACATCTGAGATGCTCAGTTGCCCTCTCCAAAGCAAAAACACAGCATTAATGGGAGCAGACAGTGTCCCAGGCTACATCCTACATGAACTCCAAGAAAAACTAAACACAAACATAAAACTACTGTTCAATCCCAGCCTTACTACAGGATATGTACCCAAGCAGTGGCATACAGCAACAGTGATCCCTCTCCACAAAGGTGGTGCCTCAACGGATCCTGGAAACTATCACCCCATACACCTGAATAGCTTGGTCTGCAAAGCTATGGAAAGGATCATCATAGACCTAATAAATAAAGCTATTGGGGACCTACAGACACTGAATCCTACCCAGTTCGGCTTTGTTGAGGGCACATCCTGCCTCTTAAACCTGGTCGATGTCTTTGAAACAGTCACCAAGGCCAGTGATGAGGGGAAGGTGTTCAACACAGCCTACCTGGACTATTAAGTACTGTACATATGATTAGGGACCTGGAGACCTGAGTTGATAGCAAACTCTCATTTGACAACCACATGGTTGTAGTGGTTACACAGACAGTTTATATAGGCCATGAAGGGATTCACAGCTAGATCACGGGAGGTCATCGTGCCTCTTCAGTCATCCCTCATCAGGCCCATAATTGAGTACAATGCCCCTTTTGTGGTGTACCTTACCAGAGACCTGTCCTTCAGCAACTGGAAAGTCCATAAAAGTACCTCACCAAGGGGATCAAAGGGCTCCAACAGATGCCTGACATATAGAACCATGTCCAACCTGGAATTAATGGACATGCTGCACCTCAGAAAATCCAATTTCCATGGAGCTATGCACTCGTGACACTTGCACCTCAGCACTTACATAAATAGGACATGCTGGAGGGACAGATTCATAACCCAGAGGCTCCCTTCACTCTGGAATAAAATCACAGTCCAGGATAGGGAGAGTCCCTTAATGACTCTCTGCAAGAGGACTGTTGCTGAGTGGATGGGAGATTGTAGGTTTACCGTGGGTTTCACTTCTGTGTCACTGTTACACAGAGGCTGAGTATGCTAACCTGGAAAAAGGCCATATGAAAATACATTTAAAATGGGTGGCGAAAGACAAACACAGTCTGGCTAGGCTTATAACTGCCCTAGGGCAGATTGCCTAGTATGAACCTATGAACCTATTACATGATGTATCCTCAACTGATGTAGGAAACCCAGTGTCAGTGATATCCCTGCAGTACTACACTATACCAGTAGCCATTCTTACTGAGCCCCACTCATCCCTGGCAAGAATACTGTTTGGCATATAGCAGTCTCACGTACATGCCAAAACACTAGCGATATGTTCATCCACGACTGGAAATGTATACAGTGGCCTACAATGCAGTCTGCACATGACACACATGACCACCAGAAGGGTATCATACAGATAGAGACCTGTTGTCCAAGCCATGCTCTATTACTGTAACGCAACTGTAACTTTGTCATCAGCATGTACTTAACATAGTATTCCAGTAGTATCATGTAGGTGGCAGCACCCATCATGTAGAATGGGTAATGGTGTGTACATACGGACAAGTGCTTTCTTGTCTATCCTGTGATATTCACATTTCCAAAGGTATTGTGCAGTCCCTTGGTGTATCGCCTAAGCAAGAAGGTGTCTTTATGCATATCAGCAACAGTTGCCATACACCTACACTGGATGTCCATTACTCACAGACTTTGCTGTGTTATAACATGTGTAACATATACTCCAGACATGAACCCTCACCCACATTAATATATCACAGCTTTCATGAGTGTGTGTCATCCAGTTGGCCTAGGACACAGATCACTGCAGTAGCCTGCATTGTCAACAACATACATGTATGGCATACAGTCTGGGAATCTGCAGGACATGCTGGCACAGGTAACAACTGTATTCATATGAGGCGGGCTTCACACATAGAAACTATTGAAGGTCACAGGTACATATCTGTATGTGGCACACACATACCTGATGTGTGCATTGCACTTACTGTTATAATTATATGTCATGCAATAATAAAAGCAAAACCCACCACACATTGACAGACTGTGTGACAAACACACACATGGCTTTCGTAGGATTCAAACCTCTACCAAACTATGTTATGACACTTGAGAGAGATGCATTAGCACAGCACGCTATTCACATTATTGGGTGGTTTTCCTTCTCCTGCTGTACTCATAGGGTGCTGACATCATCAGTCTTTACAAAGAGGAATGTACATCATGTAGTGTGTTATTCCAGTTGTCAAAAGGGACATCTCTTTCAAAGAGAATTGCACACATGCACAGGTGCTGACATCATCAGTCTTTACAAAGAGGAATGTACATCATGTAGTGTGTTATTCCAGTTGTCAAAAGGGACATCTCTTTCAAAGAGAATTGCACACATGCACACCCCTTGCCCCCCCACTTGAGAGAGATGCATTAGCACAGCGCGCTATTTGCATTACTGGGTGGTTTCCCTTCTCCTGCTGTACTTATAGGGTGCTGACATCATCAGTCTTTACAAAGAGGAATGTACATCATGTAGTGTGTTATTCCAGTTGTCAAAAGGGACATCTCTTTCAAAGAGAATTGCACACATACACACCCCCTGCCCCCAAACACACACTGAGCATTTGCAGGATTTAAACCCCTACCTAACTATGTTATGACACTTGAGAGAGATGCATTAGCACAGTGCGCTATTCACATTACGGGGTGGCTTTTCTTCTCCTGCAGTATTTATAGGGTGCTGACATCAGTTTTTACAAAGAGGTATGTACATCTATTACCATCCCTCAGTATGGGGGATAACAATATATATGCATTAACAGACGCCTAGTTCAGGGTCACATATGCACATCAGCACTGCCTGGTTATGTTTTATACCATGCTTCGTGAACACAGGACTTGTAACACACAACACAACCAGGGAGTGTATCCATATCCATATGCTCTTCAGTTTTTCCCTTAGGACTGCTCTACTTTCAATCTAAACAGTCTATTCTCTATCTGAAAAGCTCAGCACTTGCTCCTAAAGCATTTTTACACAGGTAAAGCACTCTTAAACAAAAAGAAAGCACTACATCCACCTAAAATCCCCTTGAGTACCCATTTCCCTATAGGTCCTTTCTGACTCAGTTACACAGCAATCCCTTGCACTATTTTAGCATGTCGAAGGGTCAATTACTGGCGTCCTCTCCAGTTCAGCTGGTGAATCTGGGAATCTTGAGGCAATGTTACAACTGCCTCATGTACACAGACAACCCTCTCCTCCTCCCAACAAATACAAATATATGTGACAGATGCAACTATAGAGCCAAATTGGAGGCTGAGCTCTATCGACTCAGTACTGGCAAAACCGGTCAGGAGGAGAAGGTAACCACACACACCACAAACGCAGTCTCACATAGACCTATCACAACTGCAAACCAAACACATAAACACACAACATACTCGGAGGCTCTAACTAAAAATCTACCAAAACAACAGAGGCCTCCAAAGCAGACATCCAAGCAACCACTACCCCTAAACATAGCACATGCAACACATAGTTCACAAAGTCAGTGTGCCAAACAGTCACAGCCCTTAAGGACAAACAACACACCTGATACAGTTGTAATAGGCAACTCCATAGTCAGACACACTGACGTCCCGATCACCAGACTGAACAAGGAAAAGGTTACAGTAAGCTGCCTGTCGGGCGCTAGAATCTGCCACATAACACAAGCACTCAGGTCACTCCAAAGCAAGTACAAATATGACTCAGTCATTGTCCATGCCGGTGTGAATGATCTGAGACGTACCTCCCTGGACTACATGAAAAGAGACATAGAGGAGCTCTCTGATTATGTAGCCCAGGCCAGTATGACCCTGACCCTGAGCAGCATCTTACCCTCACCAAGAATGATGCCACCGTGCAAAGACAAAATGATCAGCTTTAACAATTGGCTCAATTACTGGTGTCATTCTAAGTGGATCCAATGTCTGTCTGCTTAGGATGACATGCTTGACAAGCCATGCTGCTTCGCAAGGGATGGCTTGCACCTGTCACCCCTGGGCTTCCAGATATTGGCCAAGGCTCTTGCCACCCCCATAGTGCCTTTTTTAGGCAAGGCTCAAAAGACAAACCCACCTCCCTAGAAAACACAAGTGGAAAAAAACTAAGGGTAATGCTGCTCAATGCCAGATGTCTAAACCTCAAGATGCACACTCTCGAAGCCCTCCTCAGTATGGACAACATTGATGTCTGTGCAGCGACTGAAACCTGGATCACGGCTCCTGAGAGCACCCCAGCACTACCAGGTTATACCTCATATCATGGTTTTTGGGCCCAAAACCAAACCACAAAATGAGGGGGAGTATCCAGATTCATCAAAGATACCCACACCTCCAGGTTATTGGCAACGCACGAAGCATTGGAGACCATCCATGTGCAACTAACTGTAGGCAAAACTGCCCTACAGTTTGTAGCATGCTACAGACCACCCTCTCAAACTCAGGAACCCCACTCAGCCTTCCTGAAGACACTGGAGAGTATGAATGTCTCTCCAAATACCATCATATTGGGAGACTTCAACTACCCAAACATAGACTGGGAGCATTAATCAAGCCCCAACACCCGAGGCCAAAGGTTCCTAGAATTCATAAACTCAAATGTGATGGAACATCTAGTCACCACTCCCACAAGAGGAGATAATATACTAGACCTGATCATCACAAACATGGGGACACAATGCTCCACACCGGAAGTATACCCCTCATTGGTGAGATCAGACTATAAATTAATCTCACTGGAAATCCACATCCTGCCCCCATCCCCAGCACAAAAGACTACAGTGAAGAATTTCTCAAAAGCCGACTTCACACTTCTTAAGACTGAAGTGGTATCCTTCAAGGCCCCTGGGTCAGTGGAAACCACAGCCCACACCGCTGAATCCTTTATAAATTCTTTCTATGGACACCTTCAAGAATGCATGGATCATGCAATCCCAAATAAAATCAAGACCCATTACCCCAAAGGCAGGTGTCCTGTCTGGTGGACCCCAGCCATTAACAAGCTGTACAACAGGAGGAGGAAGCTACTACATGACAGAGCAAAATCCCCAAAAGGGAAGGAATCTCTGATCAGTACTAGCAAACAACTATGATCACTCATAAAATCATCCAAGGCCAACTTTGAGAGAAAAATCACAAAAGGCACTAAAGACAATCACAAGGCCTTCTTCAGTTATGTTAAAAACCTGGGTGGAAACTCCCAGATATGCTCAGAGTTAGTCCAAAATGACAAAAAATACACTGAACCCACAGACATTGCCAACATACTGGCAGACCGGCTGAAGAAACTACAGCTCTATTCAGTTGCATACCGCCTACTCAGAGGTGATCTATGCCTGATGTACAAGGCCATGTCCAATCTGGAATTAGTGGACATGCTCCACCTCAGAAAATCCAAATCCACCAGAGCCATGAGAGCGAGAGATTTGAACCTCAACATAGAAATGAATAGGACGTGCTGGAGGGACAGATTCATAACCCAGAGGCTCCCTACACTGTGGAGCAGAATCCCAGTCCATATTAGGCAGAGCCCCTCACTGACTCTCTTCAAGAGAAATCTTGATGAGTGGATGGGAGTTCGTAGGTAAACCCCGGGGGTCATCTCTGTGTCACTACTACACAGAGGCACAGTAAACTAAACCCTAAATGGGCATAGTATTCTCATTCCAAGGGGTGGCGAAAGCCACACACACTCTGGCTAGGCTTATAAATGCCCTAGGGCAGATAGCCTAGTATGAACCTATGAACCTATATACATCACAGATACACACACCTCTGGGTTGTTACCACTGCACTAAGCATGACAGGCCATACATATACAACTACCATTGTGCAAAACTGCCTTTTGGTTTAGTGTGTAGTTCAGACCACCCCCTCCCATATCCAAGAACCACACTTGGCTTCCCTGGGAACAGTGTGGGATATGAAGGTGTTCACATACGCCATTACAGTGGTTAACTTCAGGTACAGGAATATTGACTGGGGGAACTACTCAGGCCTCAACAACATCACCCTACAGCCACTACAATTTGTGAATCCATGTGCTATGGCAGAAGCAGTCACCACAGCCACAAGGGGGAATACATATTGGACCTGATCATCACCAACATGGGGACTCTATGTTCCACACCAGAGGTAGACCACCATTGTTAAGATATGACCATAACCAACTTTTCCTGGACGTCCATATGCGATCCCCACCCCCAGGCAAGGAAATCACTGCTAACAAAGTATTTCTCAAAAACAGACTTTGCACTTGTGAAGACTGGGGTGGAGTACTTCAAAGGCCCTGTGCTGGAGGATTATACAGCCCAATCTGCAGAATCCTTTACAAATGCATTCTATGAGCACCTGCAGGTTTTCATTGATCATGCTATCCCAAATAAAACCAAGACTCCTCCACAACAGGAGACGTGTCTGGTTGACACCAGCCATATATAAGCTGTACAACAGAAGAAAGGAGCTAATACATAACAGAGCAATATCCCACAGAGGGAGGACATCTCTGAATAGTATTGGCAAGACACTTCAATCCCTCAAAATCATCACTTGCAAGTTTTGACAGTGAAATTGCCCAGACACTACAGATAAGGCTCCCCTCAGTCTGGAATTGAATTACCAGTTAATGTTAGACATAGCCCTTCGCCACCCCTCTTCCAGCAAACTCCAGCCACATGAATGTGACATTGCAAATTCAAACCCTAGGATCCTCACTGTGTCCCTGCTTGACGGAGGCACAGCAAACTAGCCTTAAACGGTGCCTTCTGTGACCTACTTTACAGAGGCACAGTAGGCTACTGTACTGGGGATGCAGATACCAAATACACTCTGCCTAGGCTTATGTATTCCCTAGGGCAAACAGCTTAGTATCAACCTCTGAACCCATATGTTTATGTTTGGGATGCACAATATTTGTTGCTGATAAACTGTTTGCAGGTCTTTATTGCCATAGCTTTCCCTGTTTCTATGAACAACTTGTGTATCTGTGGAAGATGTTTGATCATGACAGGATTCCAATATATTACTTATGTCTCTATTGTCATTTAACTGTGTGCACTGGGCAGATTGATGTATTGTGGGAGGTTCCTGGCTTAACACATACAAATGCCAGATAAGTGTGGCCGACTGCTATACTGAGACATGGCCTAAGTGTGTGAGCATGACCAGTTCATGCTTTCCATGGTTTGTTGCCTGACATATGTCTCATTTATGACCTTTCCATATGTTGAGATCTGAGGTCCACTACATTTGTGGTTGTGTGTGAACTTGAACAATAGTTGACATTTACAGTGTGTGTGTTGGAAGTCATGGTGTGTTCTTACTGCACAACTGCTTTGTGTCTGAACACAACAGGGATTATGCTGTGCCTGCAGGGTTTCCATGGGACAGTTTGCATACACTTGTCAAGATTCTTTCATACTGACCAAGCACTGTAATATTGTCATAGTGTAGTGGTTCAGTCCTTTCACTCTGGTGCACAGTGTCCTGGGTTTGAGTCCCATCACTGCTTTAAATATTCATACTGAGCACACCAGACTAAGGTATGACCATGTTGCATTTTGTTTAGCTATGGCCTACTTAAACCAGGCTTGTCCAACATTACTAGTGTATTCTGCAACTTGGGTGGCATTGACAAACACTAGGCTATGTGCCCTAGGGCATTTCTAATCCTAGTCAGAGTGTGTTTGTCCTTCAACACACATTTTAACTGGTGTTTGCCATGACATTTGTCAAGGTTAGTATACTGTGCCTCTGTCTAACTGTGACATAAAAGTGATACCCAGGGTAAACCTACAATCTCCCACACACTCATCAAGATTCCTCTTGAAGAGAGTCAATGAGGGACTCTGCCTAACCTGGCTGGGATTTTATTCCAGAATGAAGGGAGCCTATGGGTTATGAATCTGTCCATCCAGCATGTCCTATTTATTTCAGTGCTGAGGTTCAAGTCTCTCGAGCGCGTAGCTTGATGGGATTTGGATTTTCTGAGGTGCAGCATGTCCATTAATTCCGAGTTGGACATGGCTTTATACATCAGGCACAGATCGCCTCTGAGCAGGCGGTATGCCACTGAGTAGAGCTGGGGTTTCTTTAACGGGGCAGCATATGGCATCTGTTTGAGCCCTTTGATACTCTTGGTGAGGCACTTTTGGGATCTTTCCAGTTGCAGCATGTGTCTGGTAAGGTACATCCCAAAAGGGGCATTGTACTCAATTATGGGCCTGATGAGGGATGAGTAAAGAGGCACGATGACCTCCCCTGATCTAGATGTCAATCCCTTCATGATTAGGTGGGCTATATAAAATGTTTTTCTAACCACTTTGGCCTCGTGGTTGTGAAATGAGAGATTGCTATCAACTTGGGTCCCCAGGTCCCTTATTACTTCTTCTGTACTTATTGGATTACCACCTATGTGGTAATTTATGGGCACTTTGTTTTTGCCAAAGGGGATGACTATACACTTGTTGGCGTTTAGCTTGAGGCCATGGCTCTGGCACCAGTTGTCTGTTTCTATGAGGCCCTTTTGGAGGATGCTTGTGTCAGCTGGAGAGTCGATTATGGCATCCAGTTTGCAGTCATCTGCGAACTTGGTCAGCCACAGTCCTTCCATATTGGCCTGTACCTCCGAGAAATATATACCAAACAAGAGAGGTCCCAGGACTGAGCCTTGTGGGACGCCACTTGTAACTGATTTGGAGTCTGACATGGCTCCAGCAATTCTAACCATGTGGGTTCTGTCCTTGAGCCAGTTTGCAACCCATCTAGTGACATAGGGGTTTATATTTAAGCTGGTGAGCTTATCTATAATGCCCGAGTGGGGTATTGTATCGAAGGCTTTTGCGAGGTCCATGTAGGCTGTGTGGACCACCTTCCCCTCATCAATGGCCTTGGTGACTGTTTCAAAGAAATCAACTGGGTTTAAGAGGCAGGCTCTGCCCTACACAAAGCCATACTGGGTAGGATACAGTGTCTGTAGGTCTCCAATATCTTTATTTATGAGGTTAATGATGATCCTTTCCATCGCTTTGCAGACCAAGCTAGGCAGACTTATGGGGCAATAGTTTCCAGGATCCGTTGAGGCACCACCTTTGTGGAGAGGGACCACTGTTGCTGTATGCCACTCCTTGGGTACATATCCTGTAGTAAGGCTGAGATTGAACAGTAGTTTTATATTTGGGTTTAGCTCTTCTTGGACTTCATGTAAGACACAGCCCGGGACACCGTCTGGTCCCATTGATGCTGTGTTTTTTGCTTTGGAGAGGGCAGCTCTTACCTGAGCATCTGAGATGTCAGGGGGGCAGCACTCTGCTGGGATAGATATTTGCCCTTTTGGTGGGGAGGGGGGGAGAAGTTTGCACTGAACCTGTCAGCTAGGATGTTGGCAATGTCTGTGGGTTCGGTGTATTTTTTGTCATTTTGGACTAATTCTGAGCATATCTGGGAATTCCCACCCAGGTTCCTAACATAACTAAAGAAAGCCTTGTGATTATCCTTAGTGTCCTGTGCAATTTTTCTCTCAAAGCTGGCCTCAGCCGATTTTATGAGTGCCCATAGTTTTTTGTTAATACTGATCAGACATGCCTTCCCATTTTGGGATTTTGCTCTATCATGTGGTAGCTTCCTCCTTCTATTGTATAGTTTGTTTATGGCTGGGGTCCACCAGACAGGACGTCTGCCTTTGGAGGATTGGGCCTTGGTTTTATTTGGGATTGCATGATCCATGCATTCCTGAAGGTGTTCATAGAATGCATTTATAAAGGATTCTGCGGTCTGGGCCGTATTTTCCACAGGCCCTGGGGCTTTGAAGGATTCCACCTCTGTTTTGAGGAGTGTGAAATTTGCTTTAGAGAAGTTTTTCACTGTGGTTTTCAGGACAGGGGGTGGGGTCGGGATGTGAATATCCAGTGAGATTAGTTTATGGTCTGATCTTACCAGTGAGGGATACACTTCTGGTCTGGAGCATAGAGTCCCCATGTTGCTGATGATCAGGTCCAGTATGTTTTTCCCTTCTGTGGGAGTGGTAACAAGTTGTGCCATAGCATTTGAGTTTATAAATTCTAGGAACCTTTGGGCTAGGGTGTTGGAGCTAGAGTAATGCTCCCAGCCTATGCTTGGATAGTTGAAGTCGCCCAGTATAATGGTGTTTGGAGAGACCTTCATATTTTCCAGTGTTCTAAGGAAGGCAAAGTGGGTTTCCTGGGTTTGGGAGGGTGGTCTGTAGCAGACTATAAACTGGTAGGCAGTTTTACCCACTGTTAGTTGCACATGGTTCATCTCTGATGCTTCGTGCTGTGCCACCAGCCTGAAGGTGTGGGTATCTTTGACAAATATTGATACTCCCCCTCCTTTTGTGGTTTGGTCCAAGTTTTGGGGCCGAAAAACATGGTAAGAGGTATAACCTGGTAGTGCTGGGGTTGTCTCCAGAGCCTTGAACCAGGTTTCTGTTACTGCACAGATATCGATGTTCTCCATGCTAAGGAGAGTTTTGAGTGTGTGCATCTTGAGGTTTAAACTTCTGGCATTGAGTAGCATTACTCTTAGTTTCTTATCCCTTGTGATACCTATGGAAGTGGGTTTGTCTTTTGAGCCTTGCCTAAAAAAGGCACTATGGGGGTAGCAAGAGCCTTTGCCAATAGCCCTTTGATCCTCCTGGTGAGGTACTTTTGGGGTCTTTCCAGTTGCTGGAGGTGTCTGCTAAGGTACATCCCACAAGGGGCATTGTACTCAATTGTGCGCCTAATGAAGGATGACTGAAGAGGCACAATGACCTCCCCTGATGTAGATGGAATACCTTCATGATTAGGTGGGTATATGAAATGTTATTATAACCACTACAGCCACATGATTGTCAAATGCGAGATTTCTATCAACTTGTGTCCCCAGGTCTCTTATTACTTCTTCTGTACTTAATGGGTTACCACCTATGTGGTAATTTGTGGGCACTTACTATTTTTCCAAAGGGGATGACTATACACTTTTTTGCATTTAGCTTGATGACATGGCTCTGGCACCAGTTGTCTGTTTCTATGAGGCCCTTTTGTAGGATGCTTGTGTCAGCTGGAGGGTCAGGTATGGCACCCAGTTTGTAGTCATCTGCAAACTTGTTCAGACACAGTCCTTCCATGTTGGCCTGTATCTCCGAGAAATATATACCAAACAAGGGGTGTCCAGGACCGTGCCTTGTGGGATGCCAGTTGTAGCTGGTTTGGACTCTGACATGGCTCCAGCATTTCTGACCATGTCAGTTCTGTCCTTGAGCTGGTTTGCAACCCATCTAGTGACATAGGGGTTTATATTTAAGCTGGTGAGCTTATCTATAATGACCAAGTGGGGTATTGTATGGAAGGCTTTTGCAAGGTCCAGGTAGGCTGTGTGGACCACCTTCCCCTCATCAATGGCCTTGGTGACTGTTTCAAATGACTCAACCAGGTTTAAGGGGCAGGATCTGCCCTTAAGTAAGCCACACTGGGTAGGGTCCAGTGTCTGTAGGTCCCCAATATCTTTATTTCTGAGGTCCATGACGATCCTTTCCATAGCTTTGCAGACCAAGCTAGTCAGGATTCTGGGGTGATAGTTTGCAGTATCCATTCAGGCACCACCTTTGTGGAGAGGGACCACTGTTGCTGTACACTGCTCTTTGTGTACATATCCTGTGGTAAGGCTGAGATTGAGCAGTAGTTTTATTTGGTGTTCAATTCTTCTTGGACTTCATGATGGACGCAACCAGGGACACCATCTGGTCCCATTGATGCTGTGTGTTTTGCTTTGGAGATGCTGGCTGTTACCTGAGCATCTGCAATGTCAGGGGGCCAGCACTCTGCTGGGAAAGATATTCGGCCTTTTGGTGGGGGGAGGGAGTTTGCACTGAACCTGTTAGGTCGGATGTTGGCAATGTCTGTGGGTTTGGTGTATTGTTTGTCATTTTGGACTAATTCTGAGCATATCTGGGAATTCCCAACCAGGTTCCTACCATCAGTAAAGAAAGCCTTGTGGTTATCCTTAGTGTCCTGTACAATTTTTATCTCGTAGCTGGCCTTAGAGGATTTTATGTGTGGTCATAGTTTTTTGTCATAATACTGATCAGTGATGCCTTCCCTTTTTGGGTTTTGCTCTATCATGTAGTAGCTTCCTCCTTCTCTTGCATGGTTTGTTGATGGCTGGGGTCCACCAGACAGGATGCCTGCCTTTGGAGGATTGGGTCTTGGTTTTATTTGGGATTGCATAATCCCTGCATTCCTGAAGGTGTTCATAGCATGCATTTTTAAAGGTTTCTGAGGTCTGGGACATATTTTCTACAGGCACAAGGGCTTTAATGGATTCCACCTCAGTTTGGAGGAGTGCATAATTTGCTTTACAAATGTTTTTCACTGTGGTTTTCTGGCCAGGGTCTGGGGTCAGGATGTGAATATCCAGTGAGATTACTCTATGGTCTGATCTTACCAGTGAGGGATACACTCCTCGTCTTGGCCATAGAGTCCCCATGTTGGTGATTATCAGGTCCAGTATGTTTACCTCTCTTGTGGGAGTGGTGACAAGTTGTTCCATAGCATTTCAGTTTATGAATTCTAGGAACCTTTGGCCTAGGGTGTTGGAGCTAGAATAATGCTCCCAGTCCATGTTTGGGTAGTTGCAGTCGCCCAATATAATGTTGTTTGGAGAGACCTTCATCTTTTCATGTGTTCTCAAGTAGGCCAAGTGGGGTTCCTGGATTTAGGAGGGTGGTGTGTAGCAGGCTACGAACTGGGAGGCAGTTTTAGCCACTGTTGCTTGCACGTGGATAGTCTGTGCTGCTTCATGCTGTGGCACCAACCTGGGGGTGTGGGTATCTTTGACAATTATTGATACTCACCCTCCTTTTGTAGTTTGTTCCATGTTTTGGGGCTGTAAAGCATGGTATGAGGTGTAACCTGGTAGTGCTAGGGTGCTCTTGTGAGCCTTGAACCAGGTTTCTGTTACTGCACAGATATCAACATTCTCCATGCTGAGGAGAGTTTGGACTGCATGAATCTTGCAGTTTAGACTTCTGGCATTTGGTAGCATTACTTCTAGTTTCATATCCTTTGTGATACCTATGGAGGTGGGTTTGTGTTTTGAGCCTTACCTGTTCAAGGCACTATGGGGGTGACAACAGCCTTTGCCAGTATCCAAAAGGCCAGGGGTGACAGGTGCAAGCCATCCCTAGCAGAGTATCGTGTCTTGCTCAGCATGTCATCTCAGGCTGGCAGGCATTGGATCCCCTTTGACTAACAACAATACTTAAGCCAATTGTTGTAATTGATCATCTTGTCTTCATATTGTGGCATCATGCTTGGTGAGGGTAGGATGTTACACTGGGTCATCAAGTTTGCATATACTACATGGTGTTACATTGCTTAACACATGGCAATCATGCCTCAGGTGGTGCTGCAGGGCTGCCTATGTTGGATGCACATACTACACTCCCTGTACATATTTGAAAGCAGGTTGTGTCAACTTAAGCATCCCTTTTACTATATGTGTGAGTCAGAGAGAGGTATCATTTCCAGGGTTTCTACTGAGCCAGTGTATGTGCTATGCATTGCCTCTTTGCCAAGGCATACTGGGCACGCCTCCTTCTGCCTACTGGGGCAGGCTCAGGTTGTTCCTCCTCCGAGTCACGCTCTGCCTGTGATGGCCTTGGCAATGGTGGGGGGCTGTTTGGGCTGGGCCTATGCTGGTCCTGCTGCAGCTGTTTTCGCAGAATCATATTATGTAGCATAGCACATACCATGACAATTTGGGTACATGTAGTTGGTGAGTACTGCAAGGCTCCACCAGATGTGTCCAAGCACCGGAACCATGACTTGAGCAGCCCAAACATGCGCTCTATTACATTACGTGTTTGTGCGAGTGCCTCATTATGGTGTTCCTGTTCAGGTGCGTGTGCATTTCTGATGGGTGTCATCAGCCACGGCTCTAGTGCATAGGCAGCATCCCCCAGTAGGTGACCATGTGGGATGTCCCCATTGGCAAATATCTGTTACAGCTGCGTCAGATGCCAGGTATGGGAATCATGGTAGCTTCCAGGGCAGCCCGCACACGCATTCATTATTATGCCCTCGGCATCACACACAACCTGGCAGTTGATGGAGGGGAAGCCCTTGAGGTTAATGTAGGCCCTACCCCGCTCACCAGCTGGTGCTTTGATGCATATAGGCGTGCAGTCTATTGCACCCACTACCTCAGGGTATTCAGCTATTTGCTGGAAGAGACGCATATTGCTGACCAATACCTCACAGGAATTGGGGAAATATACATGATCACCGACATGTGCTGACGTGGCATCCAGGAACTGGTGCAGTACCCTGGATGCTGATGCCTGTGATATCCCCATCATATCACCAGTTGGTCTCTGGAAGGTACCTGTTGCTAGTATTCTTAGGCCAACACATACCTTGGTTTCCACTGGGATGGGTTCCCCTCTGTTGGTTCTGTGTGTGAGGCGTGGTCTGCACAGCTCAACAATTTGCTGCAGGAGGTCTCTGTCCACTCTATAGCGCTCCACTATCTCCAGCTCATGTAACCCCTGGTAGGTGACCCTGGGCCTGTACACTTTTCTCCGTCTCCTCACTGTGGGTTGTCTGGCAGCATTTGCTTTGTCTCCACCCTCAGCATATTGCATATGTCACCTTATAACAGCTATAGCAGCCCCTAGCATTTTTTGTCTGAGTGAAGCTTTTTCAGTTTTCACTTCTAGTAGCTTACTCCAGTGTTGCAGTGTCTGTTGAGAGAAACATGCTGCACTGTTGTTTGCAGAGTTTTCAGTGCTGGGCTGGGCTACTGTTCTGCCTGTGTAATTGCCTGATTCTGATTGTTTTCACCTGCTAGCTATGCTAGTACCTGGTAGCTTCCTACAATTTGTTGTGCTTTCTTTTTCCTCTCTGTTTCCTCAGGGGGGAGCAACGTGCATACAAGGGAAAACACGCACACAGCAGCTAACACGCTCGCACCCATGCTTAGATGGACTACAACTTGCTTATTCGGGTTAAAACGCGTGCACACCAGTGTAAACGTGCTTATAACTCTTTAAACAGCCTTATACATGCTTACTCCGGCTTAAACACGCACTCACACTTACACGCGTGCACTCCATCTTACTCGGGCTTCCCAGCGCGCACACGCATGCATGCACACTCAGCAAGAAACTTTGGTGTTATCCACAGTGTACATCTTCCATTTCTTGGCTTTCCCATGTCTACCTGTTGACACACCTCTTTCCATGATGTCTAACTGACAGCTTTCACATCCCACTCTGCTCCAATGAGCTTCATTTCTTTCATACATACCCCCCTCTGATGTCACCTATCTCCTACTCTGTTACTCCCCCTTATCCTACACAGGGAATATGCTGATATGCTATGTAAAAGTGCAATTCACTATCCTAACACTCACTTATATAGGATTGCCTACTAATGCTTAGTTACATGTCTTACACTGAGGTTCCCCCCTTAGCAATCCTACTTGGTGGCCATGTTGTTTTCAGATTGTTATTCCCTTACTTTGTATATTGATGGTTTGCATAAAACCCACGTTTATGGGTTTTAAATATTTTTGTGTTGATTTTTTTTTTTTTTAGCGCAGCCCGTTTGCGCAGCGCTACACTACGTTTAAACATCGATCGCCAAAAAAAAATACATTTTTATTTTAATTTTGCATGGAGGTATGTTGCCAGTGGCCACATATTTGGCCATTGGCATGCTTCCTGGAACATATGCAACCTTTATTTGGAGCTGACAAGGCTCCATTGTGCTATTTGCAGAATGGTGCTCAGTTGTCAACTGAGTACATTTCTGCAGATAACATGGCTCTTACACAGACAGGTTTGTGCTTCCTGGATCGTAAAATTACCTCATTTGCATGCCTTTTGGCTGCAAGTGCGATAATTTGCATATCCAAGCCCTGTCCATGTAAGAGCCATTTTAAGAGCTCTGTTACACGCCCCTGCAGGCTGTTCGTGGATCGCTCGTCGGACATGATGGCTGCATGGAGTCTTACACTACTCTTAGACTCCGTGCAAGCCATCGTGAATCCGGCCCAGTAATATGTTGAAATTGCAAGTATCCATGTATATAGTTCACATCCCCTTACTATACATACTAACTCCAGGGTTTCACTACAGTGGAGAAAAGGTGATATATATAACTTCAGTGAGTTGAGTTTTCAGTGAATTGAGCTTTCAATGAAAAGTGCACACTAATTTGACTTCCAGTGAAATGTGCATTCAGTGAAATGCCCTAGACCCATACATATATATATATATATATATATATATATATATATATATATGGGTCCGCTTCTAAATCTTGAAAGCTCATAATCTTGAAATTCAAAATACTGAAAACTCAAAATACTGAATATCATATTACTGAAAAAAACTACAGGATAGTAACACTTACGATGCTCCTGCAGAAGCACATAGAGAAACAAATAAAAGGCAAAGCATATTAGTTTGCTCTGACTATTAGCTAGGGGGGCAAGCCCCCCTGCACCCCCACACCCCCTGCTATTTAAATATATCAACTCCAAGATCCTAATTACTACACTAAGATGAGTTATGTTGTTGTATCGCAAATTAAAAGGGAACATGACTAAGGTTACAACAGGCAGTCATAAAGCATGTAATGGTATGTTTGCTACTTTCTTATGTGGAGTGTGATCTCTGAGTTGATATGTTAAATAGCAGGGGGTGTGGGGGATGCAGCCCCCCACATGGGGCTTCAGAGATGCTTGTCCCCCTGCTTATAGTTGGAGAAGAGTAATATGTTTTGTTATGTCATTGTGTTGGAGTATTGTAAGTGTTGGTGTACTCTGTTTTTTCAATATTATGAAATTCAGTATTTTGAGTTTTTAGTATTTTGAACTTTCAGGATTTTGGCTTCATATTTTGTATTTCAAGATTACGAGCTTTCAAGAATTAGAACCAGACCAATATATATATATATATATATATATATCTACTTTCAATCAACAAAATTATGATCCATCAAATTTAACTTACCTGATCTTCATCCACCAAAACTGCATTTTAACGAAACAAAGAACTGCTGAATCCCTTTCCTGAGAAAAGGAATCACTGGACCACAGTAGTGAACTGTGCCCTCTCCCCGTGTAGTGTGATCTTGAACTTGGTATACTTAAGTGGGGAGGTGAAGCCCCCCTCCCACTTTAGTAGGGGGTCTGATCTCGAACTTGGTATATTTAAGTGGGGAGGTGAAGCCCCCCTCCCACTTTAGTAGGGGGTCTGTGTCTTTCCATTGTATTGTTTTCATGGTGGTCCCGTGGTTCCTTTCCCTGGGAAAGGAATTCAGCAGTTCATTGTTTCATTGACATGTAGTTTCAGTGGATATTGAGTCGGTAAGTTAGATTCAATAGATCATACTTTCTTTGAATGAAAGTACATCCATATGAGTGTGTGTGTGATTGTGTATATATCTACATATATACTGGTAAACTTGAAACATGAGGCACATTGCAACAAAAAACAGTGAACAATAAAACACTGTGGAGAGGACAAACCGCACCAGACAGCCGAGATGTTTTAAACAGATTTATTCCAAAGTGAGGACTTTGGAATAAATCTGTTTAAAACATCTCGGCTGTCCGGTGCGGTTTGTCCTCTCCACAGTGTTTTATTGTTTACCTACACATATATATATATATATATAAATATTTATGGGTCCAGGACGATTGAACAGAAGTTCAATTGTCCGAAACCAAATCACCGAATCCACTTTAGCGAAAGTGCTTTTTGCCGAAAAAGCACTTTCGCTAAAGTCCCCATGAAATAATAATAAAAAAAAAAAAAAAAAAAAAAAAAACACATACAAGCACAAAACTCATGTTTACACAAAGGGGCAAGCCCCCCCTGCATGCCGCAAGTGGGGGGCTATGCCCCCCACACACCCCTACTTTTATATTCTCACTTCCAGAGCGCACTACAGTGGGGAAAAGGGAATATTTCCTTATCCCCACTGTACTACGATCTCAGCAACAGCCATTCCCCCACGATTTCCTTTACCTTTTTGCATACTTCGTGAAAGTGCTTTTTTGGCAAAAAGCACTTTCGCTCAAGTATGCCCGGCCATTTCAATTTCGGAGAAACGGCCGTTCGGCAAACTGTCCGGGACCCATATATATATATATATATATATATATATATATATATATATATATATACATATATATATATATATATATATGTGTGTGTGTGTGTGTGTGTGTGTGTGTGTGTGTGTTTGTAGCGATATCTATATGGGGATATATATATATATATATATATATATATATATATATATATATATATATATATAGATCAGTGTCATTTCGATGAAAATTCATTTCGACGAAAATCCTGACATAGTGTCCAAATCGCCGAAAATACTACTGACAGTGTATGTGCCCTTTACCCCAACTGTTGTGCGATCTCGGAGTGAGAATATTAAAGTTTAATATTGTCTAGTATTGTTTTATATTGTCCAGTCCCTATTAAAAGGGTAAGTAAGTAGTTTATAACCTGAGTAGGTGAGTGGCTATGCTCCCCACCACACCCCCCTACATTAATATTCTCACTCCGAGATTGCACTACAGTTGGGGAAAAGGGCATATACACTGTCAGTACTATTTTCAGATAAATGGATTTTCAGGGATTTGGACCCTATGTCAGAATTTTTGGCGAAATGGATTTTCGTCAAAATGTCATAGACCCATAGATATATATATATACACACACACACACATATATACACACACACACACACACACACACACATATATATATATATATATATAAAATACATATATATATATATATATATATATATATATATATATATATATATATATATATATATATATATATATATATATATATTTTTTTTTTATATATATATATATATATATATATATATATATATATATATATATATATATATATATATCTATGTACCCACATAGTTATCTCTACACACACACACACACACACACACACACACACACACACACACACACACACGTGTGTGTGTGTGTGTGTGTGTGTGTGTGTGTGTGTGTGCTGACAACCTGTTTGGCATTCAGTTTGCCTGTATGTGGGAGTCTTGCTTCCATTTTCACAGTATAACTACATTTCTCATATATAGTATTTCTTTGTTTCAGGGTTAAGTGGTTATCAGTATACATAAGACAATTGCTACAGTGCCTCAGGATGCTCATTGCCCATCCATGGTATCAGATTCTTACTGTGGATTTTATCAGGGAAAAGAATGGGTTAATTGAACTGGACTGTGCTGGTAACACTGAGACTATGAGTGGGAATTATACTTTCTGTAGACTGCTAACCAACAGAACAATGCTGCTCAATGCACAACTTAGTTGTCCAAGAGCAGCAGGGAGCTGAGTACAGTTTAAGTCATAGTCATTCTAGGGAAATTTTACCTTCGATGTGTTTGCATCTATACAGGGCACTGACAAACACTGCTGTGCAGAGAGTAGCTTCATGCAAATGAAAGGTTTATATATAGGCAAAAAAGAAACAGGTTTTAAGATAACTACCAATCAGAAAGCACACAATAATCCTTCCACCAACAGTTCCCAGCTCAGTTAGGTTTAGGTCAGCACACTTTTGCCACAGGAATACAGTGAAAAAACTTTTTTATCGCAAAATGGCTAGTTTGGAGCCCAAGTTTAAGAAGACCAAACAACTTAAATACAACAGCCCTGACTATCTAATGCAATGTAATAAAAACTTAAAGTCATAGCAGTAGAACAGTACATTTTTTAAGCACAGTAAATACAGCAAATTTCAAAGGAAACTAATAAAATCTGCTCACAATTATCAATAAGTACAAAATAAAACTTATTTTCATCTATTTAGCAGAGGTTTGCCTTGGTTGTAAGCAAATTCACAAGAACTCTGGTGTAGTAACTGATGCAATTGAAGCTCAGTGATATCCTAGGCACTAAACTGAGTAACGCAGAATACTCTTGGAATGTTGTGGATAATACAGAAATGCCTATTTTTCTGCAACTTGCTCACTGTATGTGTTAATACACAATGACAATAAAATATATGTACAAATTTTATTAATGCAGCATCCGGCCAACCTACAGTATCACAGTGGATGGATTAATGCAAATAAATTATTGTTTATGCAAGACAATAAAAAGAAAACTTTTGTGTGTTTTGAACCCACAGTCATACAGCTTCACACAATAATGCTCTATTAATTAGCCAGTTGAGCTACACAGCAATAAAGCAGGACAATAAATATACACCAGTATATCTAAGCATTATCACACACATACAATCATACTTGAGTGATGACGTTGCTATAAATCCCTGCACTCTTGCAATGCAGCCCTCACTTATATATGGATGACTTCAGATTGATCATTAATGGTATAATACTCAGTCATATTCTGCATTTCGACACACTTGATGCCAACACCGCAAAAATTTTACATCACCATAAATATAGTCTGAGCTTTAGAAAGCTGTGTGCTCCCCATTCCACTTCCCCTGTAGACATCATTACATTGGCCTGAATATGCCATGAATAGTTAGGAATCACAAATTATTATTGTACAATCCCCGTTTGTTAACTGAAAACAGTATGCAATTGGTGTTAGGTTGTGGAATATATCACTTACTGTAGGCATATGGGGCAGTCAGCAAACCTTGACGATCCTCTCCAGCAGTTGCAGCCAATCCCTATGATGAAGGTCATTATAGTGGTGGCAAAATTGCATGACAGTCCTGATGATCCCAGTCCATCTGTGAAGCTCCCTGGAAATGTGGTTCTACACATTGATCTGGGTGAAGATCTTCTGACGTGCACGTATCCTTGTGTCATAATGTACACACACTGCCAATATTTGCATGGTCTCCTTGTCCATCCAGCTGGGTGGTCAGATGCACCACAATCTCTTTTCATTTCCCATTTTGATGGAAGCTGAAGAATAAATATAGAAAAACACCTTCTGAATATTGCTCTCAGCGGTATTGCTTAGTCCACAGGTAGAAAGAGTAAGATCTGAAAATGTATCATTATCACCACTTTTGGCACAAAGAGGGTTTTTGCAACCTACTAGTGGGCATTGGACACGTTCCACATGTACTTATACACTGGCAACTATTGGGCATTTTCAGTGAGCACTGAACACTTTTCCTGAGCTATTGGTTAATGCATCAAGATTCAAGAACTTCAATGGAAGTGTATGGACACAATTCCAAAACTTTCTATGATAATGAAGCTCATTAATTCTGTATGGTGCAAATAGTTCTTAATAGCGGTGTGTACTGAGATACCTTTACTGTTAGGCATACTTGCCTAGTGCATCATACCCATAAGGTAAATCCTGCTTCCATATGCAGGTTTATGGATAGATTTCCATCATTCCCAATGAACATTCTTCCACACACAGGTGCAGAGATACATTTCCATCATCCAGTATGTACTGCAGATGTATACATATTATGACCATATTCACCAGGAATGCAGTTCCATGTGTTAGTCTATAGCAGTGGTTGAGGATAACCATGTGTTATGAGAATGTCTGCAAATCATACTTATAAAGAATGGTTTGTGGATATTCACTAATGCTGAGTCTTACACTGAAAGTACCCATGCGATTCAGTGGGACTGCAAGGACATCCAAATGACTCAGTCTTTATACCTGCTCCTATAGTCAAATTGAGACATTGCTTCTAAGAATTGGATGGTAGTTAATGTGCTGAAGTGCTATCTGGCACAAATTAATAACTGTGAGAGTCACATGTTAATACATTATGCAGTTGTACATCTCTATGTGAATTACTGCATAGGCATCTGGTCCATATGCCCAATCAGTATAGGTGAAATAGTAGGGATATTGGGCTCTGTGGATGAATTTAGGAGTGAATACCACCACAGAAAGTGTTGCTGAAGATGTGTTGTAGTAGTAATTTGCACAGTAAACAACTCTGAAGAGTTCCACAGACCCGGCTTCAAAACCCAGCACTGAATCTATGACATATCCTATGCTATAAACTGGGGATTGTGTATAGCACATGTATGCTTTGTCTCTACTCAAATATGCAGTACCTCCTACATGTTGAGTGTGTTTACTATGATTATCTGTATATGATGGCTGTATATGTAATACATTGGCACTGTGGTAGAATGTATATGTGGAACATTAAAACATCCCAAACTTTTGATGTTTATCATCATCATTATCACCACCCCCTATTTCCCATTTTGTACACAAGGTTGGGGTGTCATGTCAACTGTCATCATCTCTCCCTCTCAATTCAATGGCTTCTGCCTTGCTGTTATGATTTCTTCATAGTGTTCATCCCACCACCTGTCTCAGGAACTTCATTTTTATCACCTCTGGTTTCCTGAACTGCTCTGCCTTTAGTGCCTAGATTTCTGTACCCTACAGTAGTACTGGTCACACCACCATTTAGTACCTTACTTTTCAACTCCTTTGGCATTCATCTGTCATGCACTACCCCTGACACTGTGCCACCTACTGTGACCCTAGCTTTGCCCTCCTCATTTAGACTTCATTCTCTTCACCCACCCCTCCCAGGTAGTTGAGACTACTAACTCATGTCACTGTTTTCCTTCTCTCTCAGTTCTCATCTTTTTCCAGGTTCCTCCATTTGTTGCCATTACAACGTCTTATCTCTACTCAGTTTCATCCCACGTGCCTTTAGTTCTGCATTCTATTCCCATATCCTTTGCTGAGGGTCTTGCTCAGAATCTGCCTGTAATACCACATGATCTGCTTATAGCAACTTTTTGATTTGTCCCCTCCAACCTTCTTGCAAATGTAGCCCATCACAGATATGCATCCCACTCTAAATGAGGACCTCTCTGTCAGTCCAAACTCTGTTCTTATTGAATCATTGGGTCTTTGCACATAGCATGCACTAATGCTACCAATGTTTCTGGGACTTTGCAAATAAAAGGAATCAAAATATAGTTCTGAAGCAGTATCTGTAAAAACTATATATACCTTGAATGATTTCAGACTTCAAAATGTATCACAAATGCAACATTTGTTTTGTCAGTGAAACTTTTGTTTAGCAGAACCTGGGAAACCAAGCAGTCTTCCCAGGCATGATGGAAGTTTCATAGCCCTGGGCTTTCCTTTATCATGTAGATTAACCCCGCGTGTACATTGATTATGTTGATTAGATCTCAGCTCATTATCATTCCTGAATCACTCCATCTGCTCGATGAGTAGTTAGTAAACATGGTGTTAGTACCTACATGATGACATGCACATATCTGTGCAGTACATGAGTGATTATAAAGGCTTTGATGTGTAGTTAGTAAACATGGTGTTAGCATCTACATGATGACATACACATATCTGCACAGTATATGACTGAGTATAAAGGCTTTTGGCTAGGTAATTCAAGTGTGACTCATTAGCAGGTTTGCTCATTCAATTTCTTTGTTTAACACCACCACTAATGAGAAGTAAAATTACAGAGGGTGTGTGAGAGAGAAAATCCTTCCTGAGAAGGTTAAGGAGAGAGTCTTGATACAAACTTTGGTTAACATTCTGAAAGAAAATTATGTACCTATAATGGCAAAGTGGATGCAACTCATAACATATTTTCAACTTAATAACTCAGAAAAGAAATTACACTCATGGCAAAATGTAATACATTCATGGTACAAAGGTACTGCAGTAAAGTAATGCACATAAAATGAAATTAGAAACACTTCTGTTGCAGACAGTCATTTGTAACATCCTGTGATTTACTACCCTCACTTCTGCAAGGATCACTATCATACAAATTGTACAGTGACAGGACAAATTACACCTGTTTCCTAATATGGGTATAGTGAAGACTAAATGCAAATGTCAGAAGCACAATACTTGGTGCATGTGCTTGACTTTCTCTACTTTTGTATGTCAATGTTCAGTTGGCAAAATATATTCTTCATGTCAACATTTTATTGTAATGTCATACATGCCATTTTCAAATCTTATGAAAATGCTGTCTCTGTGAATGTAGGGTTCCTTACGGTAGGCTATTTACTTGCATAAGCCCATAAAGTTGAGAAATCATCACAATGATTTATTAATGCATTTTTTATTTATTTTTAGCTTAATCTTTTGCATGACCATTGGCAGAGAATATCAATGCCCATTTGTAATGCTCTTCACTGAATGACAGATCAGTTCTTAGGCAAAAATCTTAAAATTATGTTTCGCATGTGCAAATATTTAGCCAACAGTCATGAATAGAAAACTGGTGGCTTTGTGCCTTGCTCAGCAGTTTGTACATCAATGAATGCAGAACGTTCATTTGCTGTATAACTTTCTCAGTGGCTCAACATGTTAATCAACACAAGCAGTGCAGAATTTGATTACACATTATGAATAGTTTACTTTTATGTGGTATAATATGTGTGTGATCCATTTTTTTCTTTACTTTAAGCTGAACTAAAAATCTAATTTATATTGTTAATGCTGTAACACAGGGGTGCATTATGGCTGCTAAACATGGTAGCATGAAATGTATTACCTGCGCTGCTCATATCAGTGATTGTAGTAAACACACACACATCTGTGAGTATGTTGAAAAATAAATAGTCGATGTGCTGTAGTAAGAGGTAATGCAATTAGCAATATAGTAATGAACTGGTGAAATATGGACAGCACATCTTTCAAAACATGGTGGACCATTGATTTAATGACCTATATGTTTCATGATCAAAGTGTACATTGTACTACAGTATGCAGTGGAGAACATAACATCCTTTAAACTCTATATGGCCCTTTCCTAAATACTTGCTACTCCAAAAATACATAATGTTGTCACTGGAAACATTTCCTCACCCACAAGGTTAACAATTGTTTTGTGACTTTATTATTTACAAGTCTATTGGCACTGAGTACAACCATTATTCACAAATGACTGTAGTGAACTAGTGCTTCACATCCTATAGGAAAAAGTCGGTGAAGAATTCCACATGTGCTAAGACTCTGCTATCAACTGAACAAATACACTTGGCTTTGGCATTCATCAGTTAGCAGTAAAGATATTAAAAAAATAAATTATATGGCAACATTTCCACAGAAAAACATATTTGCCTGAAATCATTACTCTAATAAAGGAACACCATATATTGCAAAACTTGCAGGGTTGTCAGAAGTAGATGTATGTGTGCATCTGTGTGTGCATGCGTGTGTATATGTGTATGTATATAAACATATGCAATCATGTACAGAACTGCAGACTTCAACTTACACACTTGGAATGTTAGTTTACCTGTAATATACAGTGTTTAGTAGCACACATTCCTTATTCCCATGGGTTCATTTCCAAGTTGGCGTCACTCAAGGTTGTTAACTTTTTATGTGCCACCAAGACATTGTGTAGTAGTTGAACATTATTTATATAAGGACAACACTGAATAACAGAAACATCATGGAGATTTTAATGTCATAATGGTATGTGACAAACCTGATATTATGAAAGTTATCAGCCATCCCATTGCCAATGTGCAGAGGTGACAATATACCATTTGAAATGCATCCAAAATATCAACATTCACTGACATTTGCTGTAGTCGCTGTGGAACATTTTGATATACACTGATCAGCACACATGGCCAGTTCTTACTGGCATGTTTCTCACCTAAACTGGAGATTGAATAATTAATCCATACATTCACATCTAGCACAAATATGTGCTTTCTGTTACTCAGATGCAGTATTCTTGTCTGTCTGTCATTGTGCTGAATGCTGAATGCTAATGAACCACCTGAACTAAATAAAAGTTTAAGTTTAAGTGTTTTTTTAAATGTAGTGATAAGCTAACAATTTGATTGGTTAATATTAGAATGAGAGGGATATTTAAAGATGTTTTTTAAGAGGGTAGAAGATGATGTTTGCTCTGAAGAAGTCTTTAAAATAAAGACAAGCGCGCTTAACAATTGCAAGACATTTTGGTGTTTCCTTTGCAGTATGTTTTTTTGGGGTTTGTTTTGTAGAACAGCATAAAGGCCCATTACACTTTTATTTTAGTAGTGTTGTCTCTGCAGTTCAAACCTATGGATTCACCTGCTTCTCCTCATATAGAGTCAATATGTTGGGTCTACAGGGTAAACTGGTGAGTTGTCTTTGCACACTGTCCCTGGCAAACTGTTTTAAGCATTAGTTTCCCTTTTGTCAAACTTCCTAATACTGTTCATTGTTAAAGACTCGAGAAAGAGAAAATAATGATATCTTGAATAATGATCCCACAGTAAAGCCTGATGCACAGGTAGTTATAACTGGGCTAAACCACAAGTCTGACAATACAAGTAACAGGGAAAAGTATATGAATAGTAACAAAATGGAAGAAAGTTTAAAATCTTTACTGCGTTACCAGTTAATTTCTGAATGTTGGTTGCAATCTGGATTCATTTGAGAAAGATAAAAAAAGTATAAGTTTGAAAGCGTCGTTATTCCTTCTTGAGAAGAAATTAAATAAATTAAAAGCACTGAGGTGGACAACATCTTTTTGGAAGCAAGTCATCAAGGTAATACAGTGCTGAAGGGACTTCATGTCAGTAAAGTGTCTAACGGCATGAGTCACTTAACTCATTCAAGCCTATAGCACCTTTTCTGTAAACCTCCAGTTCACACCCATAGCTCCTTATGGTGTCCAGACTTTTTTTGGGTCTGGCTTCTTTAACTAAGTGACTTGCCAGCTAATAATAGGCAGCATTAGAAAGTTCAAGGAGTTTTGAACAAAATGACACTAAGATTGTTCATCTGGGATGTCCTGCAATACAGAAATGAATTACTGTTTGTCACTTATTATTCATATTTTCATATTTATGTTCATATTTTAATAACTGAGAAACCTACATATATTGATTGGTATGGTGTGATATGCCATGGTGGGAGACAGGAAATGCATTACCAATGTCTATTTATACTACACTGTACTTGAGATATTGTTAGTTTTTGTTGGTAGTTATGAAAAGAAACCATAGTTCCATATATACTTAATATTTCAAACAAGTGTCTTTTAAACTGTTATATGACATGATGAAACCTTAGATGTTGAAGAAAACTGTCATTGATATTCATACTGTAAGTTGCATATTTTGAGCAATATCCAGTGCTGTTTATATTACTAATTATACAATTAAGCATATGCTTTCATATTTTTATAAATATCTCAATAACTACGCACTCAGAGAAAAATTTCTTGCTGTTGTGTGAAAGCTCATCCTGTTTAACAATTTTTTTAAAAATATATGTCTAGGTTATAACGTTTCCAAAATATGACAATTTGTGGATGTTTAGAAAAATATAATTCATGGTTTGTGTGCATTATAACATAATAATGGCAGTTATGGAAATGCTATGAATGCAATATTATAACTGTAATGAATACACTTTACTAATTACATTATTTGAAAAGTTTAGATAGCTTTTGTTGTGCAAAAATATTTACTTATTGTTTATTTTATGCTTTTAAAGTTGATTTTTCAGAAAATGCTTTGGAGAGCACGCTCTCAAAGCCCTCCTCAGTATGGAGAACATCGATGTCTGTGCAGTGACTGAAACCTGGTTCAAGGCTCCTGAGAGCACCCCAGAACTACCAGGTTATACCTCATATCATGCTTTTTGGCCTCAAAACTTGGACCGAACCACAAAAGGAGGGGGAGTATCCATATTCATCAAAGATACCCACACCTCCAGGTTAGTGGCAACGCACAAAGCATCGGAGACCATCCCAGGTGCAACTAACCATAGGCAAAATTGCCCTACAGTTTGTAGCATGCTACAGACCACCCTCTCAAACTCAGGAACCCCACTCAGCCTTCCTGAAGTCACTGGAGAGTATGACTGTCTCTCCAAATACCATTATATTGGGAGACTTCAACTACCCAAACATAGACTGGGAGCATTACTCAAGCCCCAGCACCCTAGCCCAAAGGTTCCTAGAATTCACAAACTCAGATGTGATGGAACAACTAGTCACCACTCCCACAAGAGGAGATAATATACTAGACCTGATCATCACAAACATGGGGACACAATGCTCCACTCCGGAAGTTTACCCCTCACTGGTGAGATCAGACCATACATTAATCTCACTGGAAATCCACATCCCACCCCCACCCCCAGCACAAAAGACCACAGTGAAGAATTTCTCAAAACTGACTTCAGACTTCTTAAGACTGAAGTGGTATCCTTCAAGGCCCCTGGGCCAGTGAAAACCACAGCCCACACCGCTGAATCCTTTATAAACGCTTTCTACGGACACCTTCAAGAATACATGGATCATGCAAGCCCAAATAAAACCAAGACCCATTCCCCCAAAGGCAGGCGTCCTGTCTGGTGGACCCCAGCCATAAACAAGCTTTACAACAGGAGGAGGAAGCTACTACATGACAGAGCAAAATCCCCAAAAGGGAAGGCATCTCTGATCAGTACTAGCAAAAAACTACGATCACTCATAAAATCATCCAAGGCCAACTTTGAGATAAAAATCGCAAAAGACACTAAAGACAATCACAAGGCCTTCTTTAGTTATGTTAGAAACCTGGGTGGAAACTCCCAGATATGCTCAGAGTTAGTCCAAAATGACAAAAAATACACTGAACCCACAGACATTGCCAACATACTGGCAGACAGGTTCAGTGCAAATTTCTCTCCCCCCCCCCAAAAGGAGAAATATATATCCCAGCAGAGTGTTGCCTCCCTGACATCTCAGATGCCCAGGTGAGAGCCACCCTCTCCAAAGCTAAAAACACAGCTTCAATGGGACCAGACGGTGTCCCGGGTTGCGTGCTACATGAACTCCAAGAGGAACTAAACCCTCACATAAGGCTGCTGTTTAATCTTAGCCTTACTACAGGATACGTACCCAAAGAATGGTGTACAGCAACAGTGGTCCCACTCCACAAAGGAGGTGCTTCTATGGACCCTGGAAATTACCACCCCATAAGCTTGATGAGCCTGGTCTGCAAAGCTATGGAGAGGATCATTATGGAACTCATAAACAAAGACATTGGGGACCTACAGACACTGGATCCTACCCAATTCGGCTTTGTCAAGGGCAGATCCTGCCTTTTGAACCTGGTCGACTTTTTTGAAACAGTCACTAAGGCCATTGATGATGGTAAGGCAGTTCACACAGCCTACCTTGATCTTGCAAAAGCCTTCGACACAATACCCCACTCGGGCATCATAGACAAGCTCACCAGCTTAAATGTAAACCCATATGTCATAAGATGGGTTGCAAACTGGCTCAAGGACAGAACCCACAAGGTCAGAATTGATGGAGCCATGTCATACTCTAAGCCAGTCACAAGCAGTGTCCCACAGGGCTCGGTCCTGGGGCCCCTCTTGTTCAGCATTTATTTTTCCGAGGTGCAAGCAAACATAGGAGAATTGTGGCTAACAAAGTTCGCAGATGACTGCAAACTGGGTGCCATAAATGATACTCCAGTGGACACAAGCATCCTTCAGAAAGGCCTCATAGAAATGGATAACTGGTGCCAGAGCCATGGCCTTAAACTGAACGCCAAAAAATGTATAGTCATAGCCTTTGGGAAAAACAAAGTACCCACAAATTACCACATAGGAGGTAATCCATTAAGTACGGAAGAAGTAATCAGGGACCTAGGGACCCAAGTTGACAGTAACCTCTCATTTGACACTCACATTGCCAAGGTGCTTAGGAAGACCTTCTATATTACCCACCTTATCATGAAAGGATTCACATCTAGATCAAGAGAGGTCATTGTGCCCCTATACTCTTCCCTTATCAGGCCCATAATTGAGTACAATGCCTCATTTGGGATGTACCTTACCTGACACCTGCAGCAGTTGGAAACACCCCAAAAGTACCTCACCAAGAGGATCAAGGGTCTCAAACATATGTCATATGCTGCCTGGCTGAAGAAACTCCAGCTCTATTCAGCTGCATACCGCCTACTCAGGGGCGACCTATGCCTGACGTACAAGGCCATGTCCAATCCAGAATTAATGGATATGCTCCACCTCAGAAAATCCAAATCCACCAGAGCCATGAGAGCGAGAGATTTGAACCTCAACACAGAAATAAATAGGACGTGCTAGAGGGACAGATTCATAACCCAGAGGCTCCCTACACTCTGGAACAGAATCCCAGTCCATGTTAGGCAGAGCCCCTCACTGACTCTCTTCAAGAGAAATCTTGACGAGTGGATGGGAGATCGTAGGTTTACCCCGGGGGTCATCTCTGTGTCACTACTAGACAGAGGCACAGTAAACTAAACCCTAAATGGGCATAGCATTCTCATTCCCGGGGGTGGCGAAAGCCACACACACTCTGGCTAGGCTTATAAATGCCCTAGGGCAGATAGCCTAGTATGAACCTATGAACCTATGAACCTATGTGTGTAGGCTGCTAGAGGTGAGACATTCCCCACCACAGAGGTGTTAATGAGTTATTAATCAGCAGATAATGGACATTTTGATAGCACATAACCCAAAATGTCATTAAAGAGACAAAAACCTTAATGATGGGACTGTTGGGCAAAATATTTAAAGATCTTCTCTTTCCATAATATAGGAGTGAGTCTGACTCATTAGCCGATATCTAATATTCAGGTTTTTGAAAGCGAACAAAAGAAGAAAAAAAGAAAAGAAAATATTTTTTCAGAGATTTAGAGTAGTATAACAAAACATTTGGCATATGTCAATACATCTTTATCAACGAATAAGAATTCAACCAAACAGGAAGAATACAAAGAGTGTACTGGTTAATCCAATAGATGTTTATTAAGTGGTAGTGTTATATTATTGTTGTCAGTGTAGTGCAATGCTCTGATAATTTACTCTATACACTGTATTGCTGTGTTTTTGTCGAATAGTACACCTCCTGCTAAACTTATTTTGACCTTGCATTCATAAAATTTCTTAACATCTATCTACTCTTATGACACCCCATATTCTCATGCTCTGACTCACTATACTCCTTCCTCCATCTTTAGGAATAAGTATCAATGTTATTGCCTCTGTATAATACTACAGTTTAGCAGAATCTTATTTTTCCTTTCAGAGCCTGTAGTCACTTCATCCATTCCTGACTGCAATATTGCAGGAACTCATCCACAAAGCTCAACAATCAAAATGTTGACAGAGAATATTGTCTTTGTACAATGCATGCAAGTGCAATATGAAGACCCATGCTGTGTATTAACTGTAACTAGTCAAATACATACTTGCCCTGAGCTGGAAAATGGCTGTGGCATTCTTCCAAACGCAGTAGTCCTTGTATTCTAAGGACCACTTTGTAAGTAGGCCACTGAACTTTCTCTTGACAAATAGATTGCACGCTACATGTCAGTTACTCCCATTTTCCATCCAACATGTAATAATTCCCAGAAATCTTTCTCCCTCCCATACTGCCTTCTACTATCTCCATTCATGCTCAGACTCCTCAACAGTACATACCATTATTCCACATTTGATCTCCTGCTTTCCATAAATAAATTTCTCCAAATAAACCCTCGCTACTTCTTATATTAACTACATCCTCATACTCTGCCCTTTCTAACCCCTCTATTTCTTACATTTCAGAAACATAAGAGAAGAAGCCAGGACAACCTAATTCTCTTCCTTCATAGAAAATACTTCCCACATGCCTTCTACCAGCTTTCAGACTCTACCACCACTAAATATCCTACAGCCCTGCAACTTCTTGCTTCCCTCTTGATTCTACTTCTGCATTAATGCCATCAATAAGATACAGATCACTTTACTTAATTGCACTACTCTTCAGCTTATCTTCTATTTGCTCTATACATTTCTACAACTCTAGCCCAATCACCTATCCGTACTTCCTCCACAAACTATCCACACAGTCACACAAAACCTATTACTGATGCCCCTCACATTTACCCCAAATATAGATTGATTAACTCAGCCACAGCAATAAGTATCCACAGCTGCCAAAGAAGAAATAAAAACTCACAGTGGTAAAATACACTATGAAAAATGTAGAAAAAAAAACACTGGAGTTACTACGACCATCTATATAATGTTTATTAAATATACAGATAAGCACTTTCTAGTATTAGCTCTTCATTAGATCTAAAAAACATGTAAAAGCAATCATATTTAAATATATGAGCATCCAGTAAAAAACAATAACTAAACCTGCACCCCCTTAATAGGGGTTTTAAAGGCATACAGCCATTTAAACCAGGTATATGGTTACCTTGCAAGTCAGCTATCTATTTTAACTCTGCCAGTTCAGTGCAATGTGTAGTGTCTCTCCTCTTATGCTTTTATGTTGGATATTTAGTACCATCAACTGAAACTTATGCTCTTTGCTAGTTTCAGTATGTTGATATAATGCATTATTATTTATACCCAACCTAACATCACTCATGTTTTGCAATATACATTGCTTTAACATTCTATTAGTTTATTCTATAAGAGATGGGAACATTACACATTGTACTGAACTGGTAGAGTTAAAATGGATATCAATATATCAGTGATATTAATGTTTTCTTACATCCAGTATCTGGCAGGAAATATACACCTAGGTTGTATGAAGATTGTAGAACAAGAAATGTGGTATATTTAGCTAAGCGGGCATCATGCCAAGCTTTCTAGGTTGTTTTATAGAGCTGATGAAGAGCTAATGCTCGAAAGTGCTTATCTGTATTTTTAATAAACTTTATATAGCTGGACGTGGTGGCTGTAGTGGTTTTTTTCTGCATTAGACTGATTAACTCTATCTCAACTCAAATCAAAATAAAATTAAGTGAAACAATACTCTCCAAAAACAAGAATCAGTAATACCCCAATATACGAAAATCCTCCTAGGAGACACACACCCTAATCAAAGTCCCACCTATCAAAACCAGCATTAAGAAAATTCCCTTCTATGCACTACCCTAACCCTATAAACATCTAGCCCCGACTGGTAATCTAGCTTTTGTTGCTGTAAATATTAGAAGCATAAGAAACAAAACTACTGAACTATATGCCTAGATTACTCAACACAAGTCTGATATTCTTGATATAACTGAAGCTTGGCTTAAACCAAGCTTAATACTCCAAAATAATACAGCTGTCTGTAATATCATCTGTAATGACTGTCATACCTCATTTTAACTGAGTGTTGGTGTCCAAATAATGGGATGCCATGGTTCCCGAGTGGCACCCATTAATTTCCGATTTCTCAGCCCTTTTATTTGATTTCCCGGCTTTTGAGCTGATGTCATCACGTGCGCGATGACATCAGCTCCGTGAAACAGAAACAGCCTGTCGGAACTGAGCTGAAGGGCATTTCCGGCAAAGGTTCCAAATCACAGTGTGTGTGTGTGCCTATGGAGGAATTGAGCTGCCTTATGAGAAGGAATGGTGTGTGTGCCTACAGAGGAATTGAGCTGCCTGCAGAGAGGTCTGTGATGCGAGGCTGGACATGCTGCTGCCTATGGAAGAATGAGCTGCCATTTTCATCAGAAGGGTGTGTGTGTGTGTGTGTGTGTGTGTGTATGTGTGTGTGTGTGTGTGTGTGTGTGTGTGTGTGTGTGTGTGTGTGTGTGTGTGTGTGTGTGTGTATGTGTGTGTGTGTGTGTGTATGTAAAATGCCCCACGTCAATATTTCTGGTGGCTAGAGGCGGTACTCAAATTCAAAATTTTTGTCTTGGTACAGGTAACAAGAGCCTAAAGTTCCTGCCCACCACCACTTATGAAAACTTGCAGATTTATGCCTCACATTGTTATGTTCCTCATAAAATCTGTGGTTTTCTGGATGTTTGTTGCAAATCAGTGAAGGATTGAATTCACTAAATAATGACAAGCATTTGAGTTTCAGGCTTCATATTCTTCAGAAAATGCATATAACACAAAACCTTTTATTCTAGCAATTTTCTAAGTTTATAAGATCAGTATTTGAAGTCTATCCCTATTTTGGGGCTGTATTCCCCCATTATTGGCTTTGTCCAGGTTTTTTTGTGCTAAGAGGTTGAGAACTATGGTGAGAACTGAATTCTGTATTCCTCCATTATTGGCTTTGTCCAGGTTTTTTGTGCTAAGAGGTTCACAGCTATGGTGAGAAGTGAGAAATGAATTCACTAAATGATAGCCATTTAAGTTTCAGTCGTCCTATTGTTCAGGAAACTGCTGATGTGGCATAGTGGTATGGTGCTCTGACTGCAGTGCACATGTTCCTGGGTTTAAGACTTGGCAGTGAAATACATGGTGGTAACACCACATTTGATTCTAGCGACTTTCCAAATTTATACAAGCAATGTTTAAAATGTGTCCCTGTTTTTTGGGCTTTTGTCCCCCCCAGTAAATGTTGGCTTTTTCCAGATTTCTTGTGCTGCAAAGTTAAGAGATACAGTTGAGTGTCAAGTGGATTTTACAAGGAGCTGAGAGCTTCAGGGGAAGAGAAATTTAGTGTTGCTTATGCTGAGCCCACTTGCATTGTTAATAGCATAACAGTTTAAATACTTGCTTTTGATGCAGAAGGCTGTGGGTTCTACTCCCCACAGTATGTAGATGCATTGCTGATACTGTACTGTGTTATTGTACTTTTAAAGGGGGTAGGTGTAACAAGTCAAGGGTGTAGCTACAGATACAACAGAAGTGATAAAATGTCATGCACAAAGGCACTTGTGCCTCAGTGGAAAGAGCAAAAACATCATTATCCTAAATTCAGGAACAGAAAATCATAATTATTTTGTTCTTTGCTGCATTATAAGAAAAACATTTTTAAACGAATACAGTACATTTTCCAGCATTCAAGGTAAACCACATATTTTTCCACTGCAGACAGTGGAGAAGCAAGTGTGGCCAGTTAACAGCACCTGGATTACGATAGTTTTTTTTTCAAATAATTTTTTATTTTCCAAATAATATGATGTTTAACAATGCAATCATCAATAAACAAGTAAAAATAATAAAATATATGAAACTAGTAAAAAAATATATAATATTCAATTAATAAAGTTTAACGTTATACATTAATCATTTAGGGTTCATTTTTACTGTTTCAATAAGAATTAAAAATTTTTCCCAAGGATTGTTTGTCCATGTTTTAGGTGAAATTCTCGATTCCTTCACCTTGATTTCTAATGATAGTTTTGATGCTTCAGGATGAATGTAGGAGAGGGTCTGTCTGTACTTGGACTAAAAATTGGAAGTCTTAAAACATGCAGTTCGCCTAGTTTATTTTGTTGTGCATTTATAGCATTTGAGTTGGTCTAATAATACAAATCAGAGTAAGTAAAGCAACAAACTGAAATTGAAAATAAGTTTGAGAAGCTATGCAAGATGCCCATGGCTTACACTACTGTCATTATATATATATATATATATATATATATATATATATATATATATATATGTGTGTGTGTGTGTGTGTGTGTGTGTGTGTGTGTGTGTGTGTGTGTGTAAGCAGACTTTTATGATAGAAATGTTCTGAATTGGGCAGTTTTGTCATTATCGGTTCATGCATTTTGTTTCATTACCTACTGGAAAAATGTTCAAACAATAAACATAAAATGAGCTCTAAGTCTAACAAGTGTGCTGTACTATACAAGGAATATAATTTAATAAAGTCAGGAAAGGGTATCAAAGAACACATGTATGTTTCTTGTTTTGTGTGCAATGGGCCTATGATTTAAAAACAGCCCAAAGGTAATCTTTATCGACCACTAGCCACTGTGGCCAGATGCATTTTCTTTGGATGTGGTGTGGGTTTCAATGCTGTTTCAATGAGTGAGAAAAGTTTTAATGCTAAGTCTGTTTTCATTGTGAGACAGTATTGCTTTGTTTAGCAGATGTCTATTTGTGTTTATGGATTGTGCTATAAAATGTATAATTAAAATCCAAATAATCATTGTAGAAGTAAAGCAGTATGCACATTAGTGTTTATGGTAAATGGGGTGAAATAGCCAAGTAATGAGACATTGTTATGGCTGTAGGGGGACTCTGGTGCCATATTTTGGTTGTCTGTTCTTCAGTTTAGATTTGAAAGTTACTATCCCACAATTCCATTGGAGTGGGTGGGGCTATGTAAGTGCGTATACAAATTGTATGTTAATCAGCGTACAGATTTGTACCTATTTTTCATTGGCCTTGTCCAGATTTTTGATATTTCCAGGTTGAGAGGTATGATAACTGTATAAGGAAGAAAGATAGGAATATTGCTCTAGTATTTCCCAACAACTTCCACATTTCTCTGTTCAACATACCAACAGCAAAATTGAAATCAGCAGAGTTTTGTATTATTTTCCTAAAATATATATATATATATATATATATATATATATATATATATATATAAACAAATATCTATATCTGTCCTTTAAATCCATCCTGATGGCAATACAGCTACACTGGAATATATTCTACATTAGATATCCATAACAATTCCAGAGGAACTCTGCTAGGTTATATCAATATCAATTGCGTTGATATATCCAACTCCCTCAAACAATAGGAGCTTCTACAGTAGTTGTAATAATTAGTTACTTCCTTACAGCACACTATAACAAGTCAATGCAAAATTTTATTAGACTGGATCCTAGTTTAAAATCCTGCAAAAACAGACCATGCTTCAGTATAAAGCTTCAGTCTAATAGTTCTCACAGAAACTGTAAGTAACATGAAAAAAACCATGCGGTTCAGTAACAAGCTTAACCGCGCTCTAATGGTTCTCAGAGAAACTATCGTTGTATCAACTGTTGCTCTTGTTATTTTGATAATGGTAAACAAACCATACAATCCGTAATGCAGTCAAATAGTTCTTGTATCAATTCTTTGTTAACTCCAAAAACTCCAACTCAAGCGGCAACTTTCTTGATATAAGAATGAAAACAACCATGCGGTTCAAGCTAGCAAAACTAAAACTATTTAATTAGGTAAAGCTGGCGGTGTACCCACGCTTCTTCAGACAAAATAAAACACACAAGACAACCTTTATATACTTTTACAAATTTAAAATCAACTGACCTTGTTAAAACATCTGAAAGGTCAGTTGATTTTTAAATATAAAAAGGTTGTCTTGTGTTATTTTGTCTGAAGAAGCGGTGGGGCTTACCTAATTAAATAGTTTTAGTTTTGCTAGCTTGAACCCAGATTATTGCTAGCTTTCATTCTTATATCAAGAAAGTTGCCGCTTGAGTTGGGTTTTTGGAGTTAACAAAGAATTGATAGAACTATTTGACTGCATTACGGGATTGTATGGTTTGCTTACCATTATCAAAATAACAAGAGCAACAGTTGATACAACGTGATAGTTTCTCTGAGAACCATTAGAGCGTTGGTTATACTGAACCGCATGTTTCATGTTACTACAGTTTCTGTGAGAACTATTAGGCGTTGGTTAAGCTTTATACTGAACCGCATGGTCTGTTTTCAGTTTACAACGATTGATTCTTTCTAATATTTGCATTGACTGGAAAGGGACAGTGTGCTGTAAGGAAGTAACTAATTATTACAACTACTGGAACAGAATTTATTGTTTTGAGGCTACGGCTCTGATATATCAACGCACCAGACTTTATTTATACACATGCTTATGGTTTGACGTGCTCCATTTGGTTGTTTTACAGCTGCATTTATACAACCAATACAAGTTGCTGCTAGTTCTATTGTTTTTACATTTGTAGCTCAGGGTTGGGTGTTTATTCTATATACGTCATTCTTTCGCTTGGGTGTTCTGCTCATATATATATATATATATATATATATATAAACAAATATCTATATCTGTCCTTTAAATCCATCCTGATGGCAATACAGCTACACTGGAATATATTCTACATTAGATATCCATAACAATTCCAGAGGAACTCTGCTAGGTTATATCAATATCAATTGGGTGGACATAATTTCCAACTCCCCTACATCTAATAGGAGCTTCTACAGTTTCCCACAACTAATTAATAGCCCTACACAGTATAACAAGACATCAAAATTTTTATTAGACTGGATCCTAGTTTAAAATCCTAGCAAATTCACCACTACAGATACAAGTTCAGTCTCAATGACTATCTCCCAATCTATACAACAAGAAATGTTAGATATCTACTTAAACAGCATGTTCATAAACAAGATGCATCCTGTCCAAGTTTAACTCAAACATAATCATTACTATTATATTATGTATTAACAGGAACATCCTAAAAATCTTCCCCTTAAATAATGATGTAAAAGAATTCAATACAACTTTCCTAAGTAACCTAAATAGCATTATACCACCTAGAAGGAAGAGATTAAAAACAAATAATGCAGTTAGGGTATCCAAAAAGAGTAGAATGCTAATGCAAGATACAGAAAAAGAATGGAAAAAAGGCAAAAAATATAAAACATCACAAAATTCAAAAATCTTCAGAATGACCCATAACAGTACTAAAAAAAACAAATAAATGAAGACTAAAAAATATTCTATAAGTTGTTTCAGAAAAATAGCAAATGCCACCCTTAAAAATTCTGGTCATTAAAGAAATCTTACATCCTGGCCATAAATTCAACCCTAACCCCTCTCCCAATAACTCACCACTCAAAACTGCAATATAACTCAACGCTTATTTCACAGAGAGCACAGTGTCCCTAACCAAAGATTTCCCAACATCTAATCCCAACCCTACCCAACTGCCACATGTCATCACATCCCTTTCACCTTCAGACCTCTGCCCACATCCTATATAAAGCTATTCTTAAACAAACCATGCTTTACTTCAGCTGATGACCTTCCAAGTGAGTAGGTTAAAACAGCATCCTATAGCACTGCCTAGCCTGTTTCAATCCTTATAAATAAGTTAGTCCAGGAATACCATATTCCCTCTCTCCGGAAAAAAATCATACATTATACCTGTACACAAAAGATGAAATTCAACAGACTTCACTAACTTTATACCTATAGCAATCTTATCCACAATCTCCAAATTACTTGAAAAATGTATTTAAATACAATTTCTAAAATATCTCCTGCAGAAAGGACTCCTATTCTCCAAACAAGAAGGCTTCTATCCTTCCCAAAATACTAGCACTGGACGTCTAACCTTTGTTGATACTACCAATAAAGATAGAGGTAATGGAAATCTAGTCTCCTACTTATTTCTAGACTTCTGCTTCAAATGTCCTCACTTGGTCTGTCGCAGCCCACCCTTCTATGGTTTAAAAACTTCTTGTCCAATAGGTGTCAGTCTGTAAAATGGCACTCCTCTCTCTCTCTCTCTCTCTCTCTCTCTCTCTCTCCCACACAAAACACACTCTATACATCCACAAAACACACCTATCTAATGCAATATACATATGACTCTACACACATATGCATATCAGACAATCTGGCATATCTCAAAAAAATTAGTCAGGAAGCTTTAACAGACACTGAAATATGGCTTTAAAACTAATAACTAATGCTCAACTCAAGAGTTGTGTCTTTGTGGACTTAGCGAAAGCATGTGACAGGGTGCCTAGAGAGGAGTTGTGGTATTATATGAGGAAGTCGAGAGTAGCAGAGAAGAAGTATGTAAGAGTGGTACAGAAATGTATGAGGCCATTGTGAGAATGGTGAGGTCTGCAGTTGGAGTGACAGATGCATTCAAGGTGGAGGTGGGATTACATCAAAGATCAGCTCTGAGCCCTTTCTTATTTGCAATGGTGATGGACAGGTTGATAGACAAGATCAGACAGGAGTCCCCATGTACTATGATGTTTGTGGATGACATTGTGGTTTGTAGTGAGAGTAGAAAATGGGTTGAGGAGACCCTGGAGAGGGAGAGATATGCTCTAAAGAGACAAGGAATGAAAATCATCATGACTAAGACAGAATACATGTGTGTGAATGAGAGGGAGGATAGAGGAATGGTGAGGATGCAGGGAGTAGAGTTGGCAAAGGTGGATGAGTTTAAATACATGGGATCAACAGTTCACGGTAATGGTGAGTGCGGAAGAGAGGTGAATAAGAGAGTGCAGGCAGGGTAGAGTGGTTGGAGAAGAGTGTCAGGAGTGATTTGTGACAGATGGGTACCTGTAATAGTGAAAGGAAGGTCTACAATATGGTAGTGAGACCATGTATGTTATATGGGTTGGAGACGGTGGCATTGACAAAAACACAGGAGTCAGAGCTGGAGATGGCAGAGTTAAAGATGTTAAGATTTACAATGGGTGTGACAAGGATGAATGGGATTAGAAATAAGTATATTAGAGGGTCAGCTCAGGTTGGACGGTTTGGAGACAAAGCCAGATAGGTGAGATTGTGTTGGTTTGAACATGTGCTGAGGAGAGATGCTGGGTACATTGGAAGAAGGATGCTAAGGATGGAGCTGTCATGTAAGAGGAAAAAAGGAATTCCTAACATAAGGTTTATGGATGTGGTGAGAGAGGACATGCAGGTGGCTGGTGTGACAGACCAAGATGCAGAGGACAGGAAGAAATGAAAACAGATGATCCACTGTGGCGACCCCTAATGGGAGCAACTGAAAGAAAAAAAAAACTCATGCTTAGCTCAAAAAAAAAAAAATAATAATTTTTTCTCACTAAATCAGCCTCTCAAGAAGAAAAAATAAAATCCTCTCTCCAAATAATACAATCACTGATGTCACTTTTTATAGCAAATTATGAGGACTATAGTGGGTCATAATCTTAAATTTGTCCTGCATATATGAAATTGCATAAGAAAGCACACCAAAAGCTAGGGATGCTTTAAATAGCCAAAACCTTTCTCATCAATGTAACTAAAACTATAATTTGCACTATTTACCTCGTACCCTAACTACTGCATTGCACTCCCATTCATATTAACCTCCAGGCATCACAAAAATCAAAACTTGAACAATGCTATAAAAAGTGATTAAATTTGCAGCAACATTCCCATTCAGAAAACCCCTGTAACACTAAAAAACGAAATTAGCTACCCCATCAACTAGCATATACACAGCTTCATACCACCTATTAAATTATACAGCATCCATTTGCTTGACCAGCAATAAATACCATTCTACACAACTAAGCTCCCAATTGGTCATTACAAATCAAGGATCAAAAACTTGTTTCTGTTCACAAACCTATGTAATCTGCTGGGCATGGCTTGTACTCATACCATGTTGCTAAGGCCTGGAACACTTTATCTGTATTCATCAGGCCAATACCCTCCCTTCAGACCTTTAAAACTATTCTGAAAAACTTCCTAACGTCTCGTCTTGCTCAACTGCTGGATAAACTATATCCCTAAACATGAATAAGAATCTATTCATACCTTATACCTCCTTCCTCTCCTTCTTCACTAACGTCCTTACTTCAATCTACTCTCCCTGAATCTCTTTCTAAATATGCCAGATCCCTGTTTTTCTCTCACTTCATATTGCAATTGATGCTTGTATTAAACTAACTTACCTTTAATTTCTCTATAAAGTTGATAGAAGTTCCTTAAAATGAAATCACTGTCATGTATGTTACATCTATTCTTAACCAGTGTTTTCACATCGAGTCTAATATGGTATAATTATTTAAACTGTAGATGTTTTCATGTTATTTTTGAAGACTGTAAAATTATTGTTCTTAAAGTATTTTTGTAATACTTTTGAGCTTTTCTTCCCGGGCCTCCAATGAAAATAGACACCTGCCCAGTCGGAGTTTTCCAGCAATCACATATCAATCAGTCAATAAATAAATAAATAATCAATAAACAAACAAGCCCATTTGCTTCAGCATATGTCAATTAGCCATTATTCTTAACAATGGTAAAACCCATTCATGAGAGCAAGTACATGTCAGATGAAGCACTTCTGCCTGTGCGTGCTTCTGTGTAATGGCCTTATGATTCTCTCCTGGGGAGTATTATATAATTAACACTGTGATTTGGTTCATAGATGGCTCCTGGGATAGAGAGATGTGGAAAAACTAGGTGACATATAAGCTACGCAACAAAAATACTATAATGTTTCAGTTTCATACAAGAAGTGATACCTCAGTATCTTTGTGCTTTAGTATTTCAATTTGCATGTCTCTTTTCTTCTCCTGCTTCCGAACTCTGAACAGATTACTGCGTGACCTCCAGAGCACTTCTCGGTGCATTAATCAGCCAGTCATGGAAAACTAGTAAGTTATCATCACTACTACCTGTAGTAGGAAGGCAGAATGATTAATTTGCATAAAAGCTCTGACTGATGAGTGATTTCAGATGAGAGCTACTGAGGTGTGAAAACAAGAACATTTCTAGTCATCACTGCTGTTTCAGTTCACATTATCTGACCATGGCTGGCAGATGCTTAGTAACACATGTAGGAAAGGAAAATATTTGGAGTAACTGAGATGGCCTTAATATATTAGAAGGCTACAGAAAGGGTGATTTAGAAACAAGTGAAAAACGGTTACCAGCAAGACTGCTAGATGTATAAGTTTTGCTTGATATGGTGTTCAGCTGCATACAAATATTGTATGTATTATAACGCATCATGTGCTGCGGTAGCGTTGTCGCCTCACAGTTAGAAGCTGCTCGTTCGATTCTCAGTTAGAGCGTCTTCTGTGTGGCAACATACGTGAACGGGAGTTCCTTCATTGAAGGTTGTGCGTTAGACCAGGCAAGCCAGCATGTAAAACTTTACTGCCAATCATTAGCGGACCGGAGTTCCGCTGTGGCGACCCCTAACCGGGAAAAGCCGAAAGACACAAACTTCACTCAGTTAAATTAAGATGCAATTCTTCTGAGTTTGATGTGCTGTAGATTCTTTTCTGAAAGACCAGATGTCATTCTTTCAGAAATTTTCATTTGACATATTCCATTAACAGATTTATTCTAGATTATGAAGTCAGAATTCATTCTGTGCAATACAAAATCTGCTATTTTTTTGGTGTTTAATTTTTCTATCATGTAACCTTTGTTGCCAGTACATGCACATATTTTTTTTAGAATGATGTAATTTGACATATTGCCCAAGATAGGGCATACTATAGAAAAGCATGCAAAATAAACAAAATGATGTTGTGTCTTCAGATGCAAACACATTTACATATGACATGATTACAGTATTAGATCAGGCATAGTCAGTATCAAATCAAGGCAGTCTATTTGCAATATTTATCTGAAAAATTGTCTTTACAGATTGTGGGTCTTTTGCAAATGTATATAGCCAAGAAATTTAGTAGACTTTGAAATGTTATAGATATTGAGGTGCCAGATCATTACCAACAAATTGTCTATGTCCATGTTTCTCCACCTGTGATATCATGCAGGGTAGGCTGTAGCTCTAACAATGCTGAAAAGACAAAAATAATAAAATAAAACACAAACATCTGCTTTCTGTACAAGGTGCAGCAGAATGTTATAGTGTACAGCAGCAGCAGTTCCCAACTCATTGAGGGTGTTTATTTATTTATTTATGTATTTATTTATTAATATATTTATTTATTTATTTGTGCATTTATTTATTTATTTATTTTACAGTGGTTCAATGCAGTTAACCAGAATTGCTAAATATAAAACCACTTTCTTAGTTATAATCATTATTTTCATAAAACAACAGTACGATGGACTTAATTTATATTTGCACTAAGCATAAGGTAACAAGGAAGAATGGCTTCCAACATACTAACAAGGCTATTGATAGGTATGCTGTTCTCTAATCAGCACCAGCAATCTACCAGATATCTTGCCTAAATTAATATATTGGGTGATGAGATTAACTAAATTGACAAGATACTAATTATTATGTAAAGAATGGCTGGAGAACAGCTAAATAAAAAACACCAACTGAAAAAGGGATATGGTTACATAAATCTGGAGGTAGGACTGGTCTATATCTGTTGCAGATAAACTGTTATAAATTAAATATTAGTCAGAACTTGGCAGAGAAGGAGCTTTAGGAAAGTATGTGATTTTATTAACTTATTTTCCTAGCTGAGTTATGCTATTTGAGGGTACATGGCTGAACATGTGCAACAGACTAGTTGAATGTCTCAGAATCCCCTTGTGTGAGATAAACATAGCTAAGGTGAAGTTTTAGTGTTTTAACACTGAAGCACATTAAGTATTTAGATGAGGTATAATGTCCTGTCATTTTCTTGGAGCTGGTGCATGGATAACTTCTGAATAGAGCTTTTGGCTGGGGATGTCCTAAAGCTATAATTTAACCCTGCCCTGGCTATACGACTAGCTTGTACAGCTTCAACTTGACATGTGAGATATTATAGCATAATGTCTTACTAGAAGCCAAATACATTTAAAATTATGTCATACACATGGAATCTGCTACAGCACTTGATGGTTGCTAGCATCATTAAGCAATGTTAGTAAACCAAAGCTCGATAACTTATTAAATGGTTTCTGTAACATACCTGGTATTTTTTTTTCAAATGTGCTGCTTCAAAGTTAACACAAGGATAATGTAGAGGATTTAGGTGTGAAGTATAGGGAACACAAGATGTAATAACATGTTGTGTGCGTACACTTGCAATGTAAGAGGTTGTCCATGAGTATTACAATAACACAAGTTAATAAATAGCATTGTGCAGTCTTACAATGCAAACAATTTGAACAAACACTGTATATAGTGGAATCATGTTGTAAAGAAAGTATGCACAAAAAAAGCACAAAGTGTACAGAATCAGGGAAAAAAAAGCATATTAAATGTGAAAGACCATATGCAAATGATGCTCTCATTATAAAAATGGATGGCAGAAAAATCAAAAGGCCTATTACTATTTTATATATAATCATTTTTAGGCCATGAGAAAATACATACATAACATACATCTGCATTAACATACATGCATACTCACACATAACACACAGACACGCGCGCAGATATACATTGATATAGAACCTTTGCTCCCTTCTTCCTTAACTCACTTAGAGAACAGAGAGATTTAGAGGGCACAAAAGAAGTTATCATTGGGTGGTAAAAGTAAAGTATACATACTAGCATGTCATTTAGAAGACTGTAAATATCATAAGAAGAATGCAAAAGCAAGGATGGTCATCATATTGATCAATGCTACAGCAGCAATAGCTATATATTAGGCAACAAAAGCTGAACTGCCTGAAAAGACAGGTTTGAGTGTCAAGCCCTTCTAAGCTTTCCTGCCTCCAAAAAGAATGCTCCTCTGTGAGCTTTCCAGGATCAATGTGCTGTTTCTTTGCTGGGCAGATAAGTTCCTTTTGGGGAGAAAACCTTTCATATTAAAATATTTATTGTTTATTTGTACTTCAATGGCTAGGAAAGTTATTTTTTTAGGAACTTATGTTTTAATGGACTGTCTTGAGACTTAACTGTACTTTTGAACAAGAGCACATTTTTTTTCTGGTCATTTTAAAAGTTGTTAAAAGTAGTTGAAAAACATTTTTCTCTGAAAAAAATGTTTATTTTTCTTTCTGTGCTAGCAATATGTATTTAAATGCTTTTTACAGTGTTTTAATGGGAAAAAGTGGCTTTTTACAACTTTAAAATTTGACTGCTTCTGCTGTTCTTTTTCAGGCTTACCACAGAACGAACTACTAGTCCCATGACTGGTCCTTCTTCCAGCCACAAAAAGAAAAAGTTAAGCAAACAACCTTTGCCACCAAAGCAGGCTAGCAGTTTGACTCAGCCAAAGGTGGGTGACTGCTGTGGCCAATGCTGCTCTCAGACCATTCATCTTTTACCTTGGATCCCTCTGGTGTAGCACCTATAGCCACTATGGACTAGGGATCATCCATGTCCTCTGCAGCTGTTAGACTACTCTCAGTGGGCAAGGAAGAACCTCTCTTGTCACTCCTGGGTGTGGCAGCAGGGAAATCTTCCCTCTTTAGTCAGAATGTTAAACCTATCCCTGGGGAAGCTGTTACTGCCATTACCATCCCTGGTACTATCATCTTCCTGTCAGAAATGAAACAGAAAACTAAACAAGTATCTGCTCCTGTTCAAATTTCCCTTGACAGGAGTAGTTTACTAGATCTGTCTCAAGTTCTAATTCAGGCTATTGATCCTTTTTATAAGGTAGTTTCTGATAAAAGAAAAAGTGATGCCTCTTTCCTCTTTTCCTGAAGAGATTCACGATTCTGAACCTGGACAGGAAGATGAAAGGACAGATGCAGGGTTTTCTCCTTTGACTTCTAATTCAGATTCAGACGAAATCTGATTTTCTGATTCTCATTGTGGGGAGGGATCTCTTTCTGGGAGACTATTTCCAGTCTGTGCCAATGTTTTCCATGGTCTCTCAGTCCCTCAGAAAACACTATAAGCTTTTACAAATGAAATGTCCAAAACCTTCACCCATTCCTTAAGTTCTGTTAAATCTATAGGATGTGTGAGTCACTGCCTGCAATTTTCCTAATAGTTAGCCTCTTGGCCTTTAAGAAAATAAGTTGTAATAAAGTATTGTGCAATGTTCCTCAGTCTTTTCAGTTTGTATACACTCTGCCCTTACCTGACCCAGCTGCTAAAGCTTTAGTTGATCCCACTGCTGCTAAGGACCTAGTCAGTTCCAATCCTACTCTTTCTGATAAGGATGATACAATTATTGATAGGATGGGAAAAATTGTACACTTCTGCAACTTTGAATTTCAGAATTTTGAATTGTCAGGCTGATATGTTAAAGTTTATTCTGACTAATTGGGAAAGTAAGATTTTATCTGCAGTTTCTTCATGCAAGGAAAAGTCTGCTTTAAATTGCTTAGTTCCTTCCATATCAAAGAATACTGCTCATTGTTTAAAGTGTGTGTATGATTCTGTTGATACTTCTTCCATGGTTATGGCTACTGGTACTGTGATGAGGAGGTTTGATTGGCTGCATTCTTGGAACCACTCAGAAGATGTGAAAAATGAGATTTTAAATTCTCCTTTGGATAGAGATTTGGCTTTTGGTCTCTCAGCTGCAGAAGTTGTTAAAGAGTGTGATGACAGGGGTAAACTGATTCAGGGAAATCGCTCAGATTTTTCAGCTCTCCTTTTTCAATATTTCCAAGGGGATTCTATATTGCCTCACCCCCTTTTGGTGGGAAACAAAATAAATAGTCTCAACAAAATACTGGCAAACAGACATTTAAGAAGCAATGGCAAGGGGGTTGCAAAAGGAAGGCAGAACCCCTCAAAATAAATGACAGTCTAATAAGTCAGAATTATTATTTAAGGAACCATGTCCTTTCCTCCCACCCTGGCAGTCCCTTTTCCCTTCCAGAAAATCTGAATCTTCACTTCTCTTTCTATCTTTGTCAACATATAGTTTCAGACAAATGGATTCTGACTATCATTCATCTAGGTAACAGATGGCAGTGGGGGAAAACAATCCTTTTTTTTCAAGGGGCAGTTCCTCATCCACCAGACCAGACTCCTTCATTTCCCCCTATCTTTCAACATATATTATCTCAGGGAGTAATAGACCCACTTTTTTCTTCCCAGTTTGGGAAATATTTTTATACCAGGATGTTTTTTGATGCCAAAGAAAGCAAATCTATGGAGACCAGTTCTGTATCTTTCTTTTCTAAACCAATTTGTGATAGTGCCCATGTTCAAAATGCTGTCACTTTAAAACCTTTTACCTCTTCTTCTTCATTTAAGTTTTCTAGTAACACTAGATTTAAAGGATGCTAATCATCACATCCCTATTCATTCAGACTTCAGGCATATCTTAAGGTTTTGTGTGCTTGGGTCACACTATCATCTCTTTACCTTGCCCTTTGGATTATCCATTAAATCAAGAGTGCTCACAGAGTACCTACTTCCAGTTATAGCTCATTGCAGACTGCAGGATATCCACATCTTTCCATATTTAGATGACTTGCTTATCTTTGTTGAGTCTTTTTCAAGGTGTCAGGAATGACTAATTTGGGTGACAGATCATATACACAATCTGAGATTCAAAGAGAACGTTGAAAATATTTGTTGACTCCCTCACACAAAATCATGTTTCTGTATTGTCTGCTAGACATATCAGTTCAAACAACATTACTTCAATAGGAAAAAATAGATCCATATCTATTTCTATGATTTTCCACTCAGAATTCAGTTTCTGCAAAGGAATACCTCAGGATATTGGGTCTCATGGTATCTATGATTCTCATGATAATCCTGGCAAGACTCCACCTGAGAAAGATGCACTGGCATCTGAAGTCTCTTTGGTCCCAGCAGCAACACCCATTGTCTTTTCAAATCCTGCTCCTGAGATTTGTCTGAAGAGAAGTCACTTGGTGGAGATAGCAAATATCCCAAATTCCAGGTCTCCCTTTCACTCCTCATGCTCCAAAGCAATTAGTCACCATAAATTCTTCAGAACTGCTTGGGGGGAGCAGTTTAAGGAGGGGCAAAATTGCAACATGTTTGGGACATCAATGATAGACTCAAGTACATGAATATAAAAGAGATGCTTGCTCTAGTCAAGGTACTCAACACTCTTTTAAACATCTTTGGTCCACTGGACCTTTTCAAGTTGTTTCAGATTATACCACATGTGATACAAGTGAGGGTGAACCAGGTCTTAACCCCTTTGAAGACTAGCCATGTTAGCTTGAGATATAGCTTTATATCACAGTCTCACTCTGCTGGCATCCTAAACCCAATCAGAGCAAAACTCTTTGGTGGGCAAGCTGAGCTGGACAAAGACAGATCATCAAGAATGGAAACTTTTCCAAGATTTGATCCATCTGAGGGGAGTTCTTAAGCAGACCTCTTTGCCTCATTTTTGAATAATCAGCTAGAAAAATTTTGCTCCAGGACTCCATGCAATAAGGCCTGAAAGACAGATGCCATTTCCTTTCCTTTGACAGGAGCATTCCTTTATGCTTTTCCACCCTTTCCACTGATATCTAGGGTATTTCTGGAGATTCATAAGTAAGCCCCAACATCACTGTGGTGAGTCCCTTGCAGCCTAGGCAACAGTGGCTCTTTCTTCTTTTGGAAATGGTCAGAGGTAGTTATCACAAGCTTTCTCAATGAATGGATCTTCTCATGCAAGAACAAGGTTCTTTGATATACCCCAACCTCAATCAGCTTCAACTGACTGCCTGAATAATAGGGTCTTAATTCTGTTTAGGCACTTGTTTACAGAGGATGTGCACCAGGTTCCAATGAAGGTAAAACATGCTAATAGAAAGCCATATATAAGCAAATCGAAATATGTTTTCTATTTGGTGCCAACATCATAAAGAACACGCACTCAGGAATAGTGTTTCTCTGATTTTACAATATTTCTATGAGTTACTTTCCTATAGCCTTTCTTACTTTTCCATCAAGCTTCATGTGTTAGCCATTTGGCATGTCTACCCATGGATCCCCTCTTTCAATGCATTATCATGTCAAAAGGTTTTGGAAAGGGGTATTTTACAAGATATTGCCAAGTAACCCAGTGGCTCCTTCTTGGATCTTAATTGTTAGATACATTAACTCTTCAGACAAATATGTGCAGAAAAAAATGTTGTGGCTGTTTATATGTAGTAATGTCAGGTGAGCCAGTATATAACTGAAGCTTTAATTTACTGTATCATACACTTTCCATCTATTTCTAATATGACTCTTGGCAATCATTGTTTATTTGCCTGTGTGAATGACCCACCCAGTCAAGGAATACTTTACAACTGTCCAGAATTTCACAGAATGTTCAGATTCCTACCTCAAAATTTTTGGTCTGTTCTTCATAAATTTTTGGCTTTCTGGCAAATCATTGGGGATTAAAGTCAGTAAATAATAACATATATCTGAGTCTCATATTTCATAACTTTTGGAAATTGCAAAAAGCTTTTACTCTAGCAACTTTCTAAGTTTAAAATCTATCTCTGATTTGGCTCTTTGTCCATATATTATTTTTGGCTTTGTCCTGAATTCTTGAACAAAGCAGTACAGAGGTATGAATCAAGGTACCATATCATCGGCACCTTCTTTCTCCTCTGTCATCTTTGCCCACACATGTTACTTTACCCTAATCATTCTGTCATGCCCCCAATATCATGACATGTACAAAACCCTTAATCCATTGCATTTAACCATGAGCCTTTCTACCACCATTGTTACTGCTTCAACCACTTCATCAGCAGACTAATGGTTACATATGCCCATTTCCTGAAATCTTGTCATGGTTTGTCCATAGAAATCAAAGACCATGATCCACAGCAGCATTCCACATCCCAGTCATGCCCAACAGCCACTAGAAATCCATCTTGTTATCCTTGTCTTACAAAATATTTTTAAAATCTTTTTATTTATTTTATTTATTTTTATTTTATTTATTTTTATTTTTATTTATATTTGTTGACCGGGAGTGTCCTACTGGACGTAGGTCCATTTTCAGCGGAGGCCCGGGGAGAAAAGCTCCACAGTTAAAATAAACAGGCAGTAGTTACATTGGATTATATAGTGATTAACAATTTACATAGCGATTACTTACAACATATTTACAGATGAAGAACATAGTACATCAGTAGACAACTAGAATCTTTATCTGTGAAGTACATAACAGACATTAACAAATGTTACAATAAGAAGTTTCTGCTGTATAATAAGTACTAGGCTTATGAGCATCTGAGCTTGCTATAATCAATGTAGTTAGTGGAGTGGAAAGAAAGGTAGTGGTTGGATGGGGTGGGTTATATTAGAGTGGGAGTTGCAAGGGCATAGCCAGCATATTAATAGGTGCACTTTTAGTAAAGTTTTGAAGTGGGTGCATGATGGTATGGAGGTAATTGTGGGTGGGAGGGAGTTCCATAATTTGGCTATGGTGCAAGAGAATAGTGCTTCACCAGCAGAGTTATTGGCTTTAGTGATCCGCAAGTGATTTTTGTTGCTGGATCTTAGTGGTCTGGTAGTGCGATAGGGTTGGAGTAGATTCTGGAGGGATGGGACATTTAGTGGATGGATTACTAGTTTGTGGTTTGTAGTTTTTTACACACGTTTGTGTTAATCTTTTCCTTCCTGTACCTGCCAGCCATTAGCCCTGTCACAGTCAACTGGACACATCATTTTCTGGTGGGACAATCACCAGTAATTGCATACTATGACCATGGAATCCATCAGAATTGTTTTTGTTAAGCCCTTAAACCAAACCCTCTCTTTTTGGCTATGGTCATACCTGTAGATGCAATGTTATACAGCACCTTTCCATGAGGGTTGACATTCTCACACATGCCCTATGATGGCTATGAGCAAGAACTTGTCCAGAATATCACAGCTACCAAGACACCTTTACTCCAGTAGGCGTCTGCAATAAAGTGAGTTATACTACCACCCTTCCCCAAACTAAAGCAGCACTTTTATCCATTTGAAGTCATGTTTTGTTGTTTCAACAAAATGTTAACTAATTCATTATTAGAAAGACTTACATGGTAAAATGGAACCTCAGCTCTATGCTATCTCTCATATTCAAGACACTGGGCTCAAGTACATATTTCATTTATGTGAAGAATCATCAGTACATAAAGTCAAGCATCAATACAGCAGAGAACCATTGTGCATGGTAAAACATATGCCATGTGGTAATTTCAAGGGGGTGGTATATTAATGTACAGTAGTACCTCTGAGAAAAGGTTTAGTACAAAGCTCTCTGCATGTTTAATTAGGGTTGAAAGTCATGATTACTACAAAAATACAGAATGCAATACATTGAGGCAAAATGTACACCTTCCATTAAATGTTTTAAGAGTGTTTTGTTTTTACCAGAGCTGAATGGGGCCTCACAATACAATCTGCAAATAATCTGTTAAATTCACATGGCTTACCCTCATTAGAGATTATCAGCATATCAGAGCTGAATCTTAACATAACAAACACTGACTAGATCCTATAAATAGATGACACTTTTGGTAGTGCTGTACTCCTGAAATGTTAAACTGATGCCCTGAGTTGGTGGTAGCTCAGGTGGATGTAAGAGATCCCATGTCACCTACTGAAAAGAGTAGAGGAAGTTTCCTGATCCTTTAACCAAATTTCTCCTTATCAAAGAAATATCACCTTCGGTCTCCCCAGAAAGCAGGCCATGAACCTAGTGGGACCAACCTTCTGAAACAAGGATAAATAATGTTGCTACAAAGACAGTGAGAGACATCACAAACTATGTTGTTACAGGTGCCTATTACTTCAAATAAAGAAAAAGAGAAAGAATAGACTGTTTTAACATCTGATCTTAGTCCTGCAAAGAAAGAAGGAGAGAGAGAGAGAGAGAGAATTGTTTTGGAGTTGTGAATTATTTCATAATGACATTATTACCAAAAAAACAAAGAAGAATTATTAATCAGACTTGATATGAGAACGAGAAGCAGTGCTGGGATCACCCCACTACAATGACTGTTAGCTGATCTGACTAAGCACTGAGAAATGGACCGAATTGTTCCTAGTATTGTGAAATGTTTTATATTCTTGTTTACCTGGTCACTGTGTAGAGCTTATAAAACTCTGAGTCCTAGCTGCTATTAATTACATTATATTTTATTATTTACTCCCCTTTAATAAATTCTAACTTTGATAGTCTGGAAGAATTGTTGCATGTATCCACTTTGACCGATGAATTAAATATTCACCTTTTATATATGATAAATTCTATTAATTTTAAAGTAAATACTATATAAAAAAATGTTTGTTGCAGCAATGGAATGGCTGACTAAGATGCACAATTGCATTTCATGCCATCTATTCAAGACATAATGCAGATAGTCCAGAATAGTATCCAAGTTACAAGATATACTGGAATTAATGTTTATGTAATGCCAAAGTATATAAAATGCAATTCCGATTATGTTTTGGTCATAATTTTTAACTAATAAACTCAGGATCAAAATACCTTAAAAGCAATTAACTATGGTCCATTTTACATTTAGATATTGAAGTTATTTCCATTATTACTTTTAACAAGGACCAATGAAGATTGAACAGGGTATTACAAGATACATGAGTATTATCAACCATTTACAAGGTAGATAACCATCATCAAGTGCTATTAGTAAAGTTGATACTAAATATGCTTACATGCAACTAATCTTTGAATGATTCAAAATAAAACTATAAGAATGTTCCAAAAATAGACTGAAAAGGGGGAGACAATGGATATTTTTTCAATGATAATATGTATACAGAGATGTTTGAAGATCTTGCATTGTAGTATCAATTGTCTTTTTTAAGTTGAATCTGAAATTGGGTATACTTGTTGTTGTTGTTGTGTGTTTTGGCTTTTCCCGGTTAGGGGTTGCCACAGCGGAACTCCAGTCTGCTAATGATTGGCAAGAGATTTTTACGTGCCAAGTTGCCAGCCCTGACACACAATAATACTGTTTTATGTGTGTGTATTTCCTCATAATACAAGGCATTTTAAGGAAGGCATGATGCAGTGGAGAGATGTTGATGGAGAACATAGTCTAGAACTTATTGAGAAGATTGTGCACTCTTTCTATGCAAAATGGAATGACAATTATTGGTAGATAAGTGGTGGACTTAAAATATGGATTCAATATACTTTTAATGAATGAAATAGACTAATTAAAAACACATTATCAGAAAGGTGTGTGTGCCTAATTAAAGCTTTGGAGAAAAGTAGAGCAAGACCTCCTATTCATTTAATATAATAACATGCTGGTTAATAATCTCTAAGAATATTGTCACTTATGTTTGCTCCTTATGGATACACTAAATGAAAGTGTGAAAATAATGCACTTATTTTTATTTCCAGTAGTCTGCAGCCTAAACTATAAATTCATTTTATGACAAAATTAATTATTAAAATTGATCTGAAATGTTTTCTATAAAGGATATCTGAATTTGTTATGCAAAAGTCAATTGTGAGGGAGAGATTAATATATGGTTTACAGATCCTGTTAATCCTATTCTCTTTAGGTAAATCTATTGGAGGGCTGTTTATTTTTTCAATTATTTTTTTTTTCTAAATCACTGCTGTGATATCATCTGGACCAGATAATTTATGTAAATTCAAATTAGACATCACATCTATACTTCTTTTTAATATGTAAATGTAATAACATTTTTGTGTTTTCAAGTAAAACAGACACCCTATAACTACTTAGGAGTCCATTGATATTCTGTTCCAAAATACTTGAGTTATGATTACTTTAAATATCATGCCCAAAATGATCTACAGTTTCATCTGTGGTCATGTGAATTTTGACCTAAACGTGAATTGCTCTATATATTGTTATTTGGTTCAAATATTTTTAAGATATCATCAATCAGTTCCACTGCACAAAGGGTCATCACCCTGAATATGCAAGATAGGACCTAGGATCAGCTGTTGGTCCTAACACTATTGTAGCTTTGTTCATGTAAGAGAAGCAAAGAGTGACCAATCCACCTTACTTCTAACACTGTGAGAGTGCAGGAACTTATGCTTGGCAACAAACTCAATGTTCAGGGTACTTCATGGAGAATGCAAAGCCAGTGAAGACATTTGCCTAGAGACTGCCATGCTGTTTACTGGCTTGCATCACTGTGGAAATTATTAACAGTCCTTTGCAAACTTTATTGCACACCCAGATGCATCATTGAACTTGATGAAGGAGATGTTAGCTCTGAAAGAAAAAAGTCCTGATCCACCACATGGATGTTGACACTAGTCCCAGCCACGTTCAGCACATGACCACAGAAGAGTGAATAAGCTATACAGCTTTTGCTTATGTGGGAATGACTTGGTCAGTACTGCACCCAGTGTGAGAGCTGATGGTCAGAGAGAAACCAAAGAAAACAAACAGAAGAAAACAAGTTATCTAATGATAAAATATTTCAAAATGTAGAAGAATTGGCATTGTTTGAGTGTGATTAAGATTTTGCTTACTATGTTTGTCAATCTGTCTTAAAACCTATTTTATGAGAGGAGATAATTATACTTGCCTCTTCTTATTCTTATTCTTGTTAATGAAATCAAAGAGGAAAGCATATTTATGAAATATAAATATTAAATTAGATAATACGCTCAAGGAAAACAAGAAGATATTGATATAATCTGAAAAATGCATTAGGCTAATGTAACCTCACTACATTCAAATTAATTTGAAACACTCAAAAATAATACATGGACTCAATATGTTGAATGAGGTTAGATTCCATCTAAATTATGAGTAATCATTTTAAAGATATAAAAAAGTTCTTTCCATGTAGACAAAAATAGTTCTATCCTTCAAGCCCTTTTCCATATTGAAGATGACTGAATGAGTAATACCACAGATGGCTCCTATCATGCTGCTGAAACTATACCAGGCATGGCCTAGGCCAAGTGTTTGACACTGTCAAGGATTTTATCACATATAATCATTTTCAGAAGTTTAATGCTGGAGCAGAGGTTTTGTATTTGCTCAAAACCTTGGGGGAAAAGAATTGGAAGAGATTTGTGGAGGTGGCTAGATAAGGGCATGTGTAAAGGCTGCCAGTAGAGTTTACATTGCTAGCATGAGACTGAAGCTAAGAGATAAAGCTTTAGTTATTGCTTGGCCTGCTATGTTAGATAAGGTATGATGCATTGGGGGGGGGGGGGTTTAAGGAGGGTGCAGTCTATAATTTATTAAAATGATTTTAGACACTTTACCCTAAATAAAATGGGACAGTTATCAAAGTGCAAAAGGTGGTCAGTGGTCATAAATTCCTTTAGTGTGACTTTAGCACCATCAGGCACTTCTAATCCTTTATTTTATTAACAAATGTATGTCTAGGTTATTGCTGTAGGTATAACTGGTTTTATTCAAGTCTCCTAACAGCTCTTTGGTTACCCTGTAGAACAGAAAAGAGATACTTCATCTCATCTTCTGCTTATTTTTGATGTGTTATGACTTGTTAACACTGATTCTAATTTTCAGTTGATTCTTCAAAGCAAGATACCTCTGACAGTTTTCCTGAGTATGGGTATCCTTTGTAAGGCTTTTCCAGGTGGTGTCATTTTTTTAAGTTATGTCATCATTACAGTAGATAACCACAGACACATTTTCTTCTCACCTTTTTTATATCTCACACTATTACACCAGGCTCAGTTATTTGCATCCACCTACACATTAGTTGGTCCTGTTGGGTAAGGCACAGACACATTCATTACCTATCCAGTGTAAGAGCCCTTCATCGCATTTGTTCCTTGTTTAGGGTGTGAGCCACACAAGCCTTTCAGTTCACTTTGGATGCACAAAGCAGGTGTTCATTCTCAACTAAGACTAGCAGATGTGACATCAACAATTGTTGTAACCTAGTGTGTGTGTTCTATATCACAAACTAAGTTTCCCTGGTTTAGCTGTACAATGGATAGTTGCAGCCCCTCAGCCATCAGTGTCCCTGGACCTGTAATTTTGTCTGTTATGCTCCATCACTTCTAATATGGTCAACATGGGTACAGGTTGACTGCCTCCATCACCATGGGACAGATAAATTGGCATAAGCTATTCACTGCCACCTCGCCACTTAGCTTTTCTAGTTTTCCATATCTGTATTCAAATATGCTTCTCTCCACACTTCTCAAGAAGTTATTTGTCTTGTCCTATTGCAGTTTTGATTCATCTGCAAATTATGCTCCATCTGAGGAGAGTTTCTCTGCTTTCTGAAAGTAAATGCTCTCATCATGAGCAGACTGCTTCTTTGAACCAGTTTTGTTGGCCTCAGATGAGGAGCCTACCTAATAGCACATTATTTGCCATGCCACCTTTTGAAGAGTTTTTTTTTTATAACCTTTAAGTCCAAATAACCTTTTTATTATCAGCAACACCCCTTCTTCCAGTCTTAAGTCAAATCAAATTTCAGTCAGCTATTGGTTTTGCCCAGTATAACTGGACAGACATATTTCTTCCTTAAGCTAGGTCTCCATGATGGTCAGAATATCTCATTTATCAGAGATGCCAGCACAGCAAAACACAATAACAGTTGTTGAATCCATTCATATTTATCAGGGCTACTTTAATTCCTTTAAGAATGTAAAAACTGGAGGAAGGAAATTAGCAGTAGGTGGTCCAGGTTTAAGCTGCATATCACCTGACTTCAGTAGTTTCATTAAAGGTCTACAGAAAAGTTCAATTATTTTTTTTTTCTAATGGATGTAGCCAGGGTACATGGTTATAAAGTGATGTGACCCTAGTCTTAGATCACAAGGCTGATTTGTTATACTTCTCTCTGGTCTATTCATGCTACCATTTTTTTCAAAAAATCCTGAGGGCATTTAGAGACATCTCCATAGTCTGGGCCATTCTTTCCAGGTTTTGACTATTAGGTGCTTGTAAAAGACAACTGAGAAAATCGCAAACCTAGTAAGAATGAAATTGTCATATAACTCTTTCCTCTCTATATCCAAGCTGTATTCAAATGTTAGTCAGAGAAAGAGTCCCAAATGAGACGCTATAAAAAATGGAATTATAAGATTCCAGTCTTCTGTACTTTATTAAATGAATGCAACAATATCTGGGGCTACATTACAACAGTCCCCTATTTAACATAGCCTACACTTTTATATCCAGTGGAATAGAAATTTGAATTTACAGAGAACAAACAAATAGCATCTAGACTAGCAAAGCTCTTATAGTTAAAACTGCAAGAAGGAAAGCCAGCTTAGTTCTAAATGCAGTACTCAAGCCAGAGACTGCAAGAAATCTAAGCCATTAATATAGAGACAGTTACATGTATACTATTGATCTATAGATTAATAGACCAAAAGACTGCTGTATAACGAAGCTGAGTTACCTTTCAAGTTGGTATTAATCAATAATCTCTAAAGATAAAGCTGGTATTGTTGTAGGCTTTGATGTGTCCTGATGGGGGCATCTCCTCTCTGTAGGTTCAGCAATAGATGGCAATAGCCCCACAACCTGATTTACAGCAAATGTCAAGAAAGATAGGATTAATAAAATGCAGTCTTGGGTGCCATATATGTCTTCCAATATTTACTCCTGCCTTATCAGATGACAGTGTGGCATACAATCACAATTACTGCATTAATTGTCTGTATATAATCCTGCAAGTTTTCATTTGAATACAGTGTCTGCAAACATTCTTACATCGTCAAAAATCTGTCACAGAACAAAAAAGGATTATGCTCAGCTGATCATAACTATGAGTATAAGATCCAGACAGTGCATATTTTTTTCTTGTCAGCTTTTATGGTTGAGTGTGTGAGTATTGCAGATCATGCTTGACAGCTGTCACTCGTCTGGTCAGGATAAAACAGATGAACAGTTGCATGTTCAGTTCAAGCAGCATAAACACATCAGGAATGAGGCTTTGTAACTTAAACTTAAATAAAGTTATAAACAGACTGATTAACACACTCATACATGTTAACAATCTGGCTGTTGTCTCAAAATGGCAGTGCTGCCTGCATGTGCTCACTATTTATCTGCACATGCCTACATCTGGAAATGCTTCTTAAAGGTACAACACGCGCTCCATTCTACGTCCTCCCTCTTTGAGAAATAGATCATATACTAAATGACAGCATCCAATGACATGAAATTTACAGAAATGATCTTTTGACATGCAATTATACAAAACTAATTCTTTTGACATGCAATCATACAAAATCAGACACATATAAAACAATCATGTCCAGCTTGTTGTGTATTTCACACTAGGTCTAGAAATACAACCTGCTCATGTAACATAAAAGTCAGAACTGGATGTAACAACAGGGACTGTCTTCAAGAAATGTTCAATTTTGGGGACAACTGGGACATCATCAGGAATGGGAATGGATACTGAGACATGTTCTTTGGTATGATCATTGTCAGGGTTTTTCTGAGATCTAGAGTCTGTATCACAGGTACGATGCTGCAGTATCATTTCTGACACAGAAAGAAGATATCTGTGATTTCTCCTGTATTCTATATCCTCAGATTCCACTAAGTAGAGGCTCGGCTCTGCATGTATACCTCTCACTTGACCAATTTGACCAAAGCCTTTCGCCGTTTACATCCTCACTGTCTCTCCTTCTTTTAACAGATGAAGAAATCTGCCTGTTTTATCATAACTGGACTTCTGAAAAGAATGCTTCTTTAAAAGTTGGGCTTTGATTGCTCTGGTGTTTTTGGTATTAGATAGCAACAAACTAGAATTGATAGGCACGGTTGTTTTGGTTTGCCTAGATTGAAGTCTGTGAGCAGGGGAGCCAAGTAGGTTGTCATGGGCTATATTTCTGAGCTTGAGTAAATTCAAGAAGATATTGTTGTTGTCATGGTTTGATCTTTTTAGTAATTGCTTTGTACTCTGTTTTGCATGTTCAGCAAGGCCATTTGACTGTGGGTATTCTGGACTACTAGTAACATGGATAAAGTCTCACTCTTTTGCAAATCTCCGAAACAATTGACTGGTAAACTGGGTACTGTTGTCAGAAATAACTTTGTGTGGACTACCATGGACTGAGAAATGATGTTTCATCTTAGTAACAACAGCACTGGAAGTCAGGTTACATAGCATATCGATCTCAAACCAGTTTGAATAAAAGTCTATCAACATTAAGTAATGCAATTGTTCCACTCAAATATGTCAGTGGCTACTGTTGACCAAAGTAGCTCAGGAATCTTGCTTAGCTGAAGTGGCTCTTTTTGCAAATGCCATTTAGTACTGTTGCATACTGAACAAGATGAATGCACTTTATCAATGTCTTTCGACAGAGAAAGCCAAAATACTAGTCCTCTTGCCCTGTATTTGGTAGAATCAGAATGTGGGTGGCCACAATGCAAAATATGAATGTATTCATGTTGTAAGGAAGTAGGAACAATAACTTTGGGACCTTTGAAAATGATACCATCTTCCATCAGCATCTCACCTCTGTACAGAAAATAAGGTTGCACTTCTGGCAGTACACGATTGCTTTGACAGCCATCAAACATTGCTGAAGTGATTAAGCTTTTGCAAAATTGGATCAGTCTTTGTATGATCTCTCAGCTCATCAAGTCTCGTGGTAGAAAAATTATACACTTTCATGACATCAGAGTCAAAATTCTCTGCATCAAGATGTTCTGTGGTGTTTCTGGGTGATCTGAATAAGGTATCAGCCAGATAAAGAAGTTTGCCTTTTATATAGACCACTTTAAAATTGTACGTTTGTAATCTAACCATCATTCTTTGTAGTCTTGCTAGAGCTGAATGCATAGGCTTTTTTAAAATAGTGACTAGAGTTTGATGATCAGTTTTGACTTGGATAGCTCAGCCATAAATATAATCATGGAACTTTGAACATGCGAACACAATTGCCAAAAGTTCCTTCTCAATGTGTGTATAGTGCATATCAGTTTGGGTAAGAGTTCTAGATGCAAAGGCAACAGGTCTGGCCTTTTGAAGAATAACTGCAGCAAGACTGAACTTTGAAGCATCAAAGGAAAGAACTATGGTTTGTGGACATCATAGCATCTTAATGTAGGCAAGCTGGCAATTTGCTGTTTGAGGTTAACAAATGCTCTCTGGTGTTGTTCTAACCATGAGCAGGCAACATTTTTGCATGTCGGCTCTCTTAACTCCTTCACCCCAATGGAGCTCAGGAAGTTAAGTTTGCACTGTAACTTCCAGTGGGTGGAGCCTAAGACTTTTGACAGTATCAAATTCAGTGGCGGCTGGTGACTTCAAATCATAGGGGGGCTGCAGGAGACAGCTGGATGGGTGTGGCCAACAAGATGGGGTGTGGCCAACAAGACGGGATGGCTATGGTGCAATGGGATCAATGCTTCACATACTTATTTACATGAAATAAATGCTCAGTCAGTATCTATTCACTGACCTGTGAAAAGATAATTCATAATAGGTGCCACCTACAAGACACATCAGTGAATGAAAAAAAAAATGCAAACTAACTATCCTACCACCTATTAATGCAATCAGTACCCCTTTGTTTGAGGCTGTTCTTCAGTGATCTCCGCTAGGAATATATAACAGTTAACTGCATTTTCTACATATACTAATATATCAGAGAGTTGGGCAGTAACAGTCCATACCGGTGTTTCTCAAACTTTTCTGATCGTGGCCCACTTGAATAAAGCATATAACTCAGTGGCCAACAAGTATCTTCTATAAACCACATGACATCACATATCCAGGTATACACAAGCACCAAAATGAAACATTTCCCAAACACTGACACAGTAATGAATAATTTTCCCCAGTAACCCGTTCATTAGTTTGTATTGTGTATGCACAAGCACTGAAATGACACAAATTATTTTGCCCAGTGGTCGCTTCAGCTGTCTGACCATGTATGCACAAGCACTTCCCTGATACATGAATGAATTTCCCCAAGCAAAATCTTCATTACTATGTCCAGGTATACACAAGCACCAAAATTAAACACTTCACAAATACTAATGAATAATTTTCCCAAGTAACCCTTCATTAGTTTGTACTCTGTATGCACAAGCACTAAAATGACACAATAAATTATTTTGCACAGTTTTCACTTCAGCAGTCTGACCATGTAAGGACAAGCACTTCCCTGATACACAAATTCCCTACGCAAATCTTCATTACTATCACAAGCACTGAAATGAAACATTTCCCTAAAAGAAAAAAAGACCCCTTCAGTAAAATCATTTTCCTCAGCTCAACAAGTTAGGTAGCAGACACACAATCTGTACCTCTCTTCTTTAATTATGTAACCACACGCATATGCACGTATTACATATGAGCACTGAGATGCGAAAGTTGTCTGAACCAGCAGCAATAGAAATATTGTTGAAGTGGGGGCGATCCAAGATCTGACAGTTGTGTCAAGTAAAAGGAAAGTTGCGACTTGGTTGTGTTGAAGCTTATCACAGAACCAGAAACAACAAAACTTCAACAGGTAAATTAAAAGTAGCCATATGTCACTGTCTAACATTACTTAACATTAGCTTTAGTGGGTCGAAGTTCAAGTACCACTTAAGATTAATGAAAAAGAAAGGACTTAAGGCAGCTACATGTCTTAACATAATGGCAGAATTACTTTTAAGTCAGAATAACAAGAGGGAGCAACACTTGCATCTGCAAAGATCTGCAAAGACTGATGAATGTGTATAGCTCAGAAATATCAACCAGCAGGTGAACATATATAGCACCGATACATCAACCAGTACAGACTCACCATGGTATCAAATAGAGCACAACAAAATCATAAAAAAATCATCACAGACACTAAAGAGAATAGTCTGAAATATAACACTGAAAAATCTTAGCGTGAAAACAAAATGCAGCATAAAGTATAAATTGTAAGTGTGAGACCAGTAAACATACCAGGTTACAAATGGAGCTGCTAAGGTAAAATTACATTTGTAAGAAAATGAGTCAGAAATGTTGACTGCGACTAGACAAAGTAGCGCTTACTTTCTTGTGTTTGTTCGGGTGAATATTATACGCATTGCTTTATGCTTCACAATGTTAAACTCAAAATCAACACCCAAACAATAAAGCAAGTTGCAAGTCTCACACACTAATGCGCTAAAGGGGTCGTCCACTTCACAGAATTAAAGAATGCATGATGCTGCACAAACCAACATGTCAATAATGCATATTATTAGTTATCACTCTCCTCTCATTCCTTAAAACATGCACATCTCATTTTTTTAGTTTCACCTAACTCACTGTGCATACAGTTTGCTATTAATGTGTATGTGGAGAACAAATCATCTGCTTCATATGTTTACATTGAACTTACCATAAATATAAAATCAAAACCACCCAGCATTCTATATTTAATGGATAAACAATGTTAACAACAATTAAAATAGAACATTTTCAACTTTGCAGCTATGTTCAAACACATCTACAAATATACAGGCATGCTGGTGGGACCAGATAGGTTTAAGCCCATACTCCAATTATCAATGCGCTGAACGATAATTAACCTTCAAATTCTCAGCTCCTGCCAATATCTACAACAATATCTTAAAACAAACAAACTGACAAAAAGATCATGGCCTATAAAATATCTACATTATCTTTTCTGAGCACAGTTTCATTAATACTGCTCATGCATTACTTTGCTATCCTGTTATTATAAATGTGCCAAGGATGCCTGGTGTTGTTAATTTTCATCCATGATTTTTCTTGACTACCTTAGCTTTTCCTATGTCCAACCCACTTGTCAGCTGAAAAACATCAGCTCTACGTAGCACAACATTTGATGTCCATGTTCCTATTGCTGCTATTTTTGCAAGCATCATCATAATAAACATAGTTGCTTTTTCGGTTTCAGTAGCTTGAATTAGCCCAGCAAAATCAGAGTGCATGGTAACATCACTTCATGTTACAATATCCCCTGTAAAGGGATCCTAAAACATAAAAAAGGGTATATCTCCAAGTTTGTGTTAACCTCAGTCTCTGTTTTTAGGACCTTAATGTTGGGAAATAATTTTATTTTCAATAGTTAGCTGCACTGCCTGTTAATACGGCTCTCAGCAGATCCACACCAAGTAAATGCAGAAGAGCTAAGTTTATAATCTGCGTTTACTTAATGCCTACAAAAATAGTCTTAGGCTTCTCATTCTTCTCAAATAATCTGGCTTTATCTTAGATAAGCACTTCCATCTAAAGTCTTCATCAGGTCTCTTAGATCAAATCTGAAACATTCATAATGGACAAAAGCAAACAATGTTTCCAGCTCTGCAAAACCTCCTCCTGACACCCACAGCATCTACTATCTGGTTTAGTGAACATCTGATAATCTATGTGATGGATAAAATCATCTGTGGACAGTCTTACATACAAGCATTTTTAAATCTCTTTGAATTTGCTTCATACTAGGGCAACTGACAAACCCACATACATAGAAGAATCCAATCTCAGTCTCCTACTATCCATTCCTTTCATTACAGGAACCTCTCCTCTCACCTCTTGTATTATAAAAATCATCCTCAATGAATTCCTCCTGAAAAGATCAGCAATTCCTATCTGCATAGCTGTACTTTACAATTCCCTTGAATACTATCTTGAGTGTTCCATATAATGCATTTTTGTGCAAGACCTGTGTTTCAGTGCCCTAAACACCTACCACTAATGTTGCTCCTGAAATATTTTCAGAACTTCCTCCATTTTCTCAGCTCATCAGCATCAAATTAACTATATCCAATGGGCGAAAACAAACTCAACCAAGGCAATTAGCTCTAGTTCACAGAAAAGTGACCTTTTGGCAGCAGTAGCTGCTTACTCATGCAAGGTCAGTCTTTGCTCCTCCCTTGATATTTATCATATTAACTATTGGCATTTGCACTTGATTGATGCTTGTTTTAAAGGTTAGCTTTTTCCAGCTATCTCACTAAGTATCCATCATCGACAAAGATAAATTCTTCCAGTGGCCAGGCTTAAAGACAGCATCAGTCTATAAACCATGCTAACCATCACTTCTTTGTATTGGATCCGATTAAGTAAAATGAAATAAATAGTAACTCACTTGTTGATTCCAGAACAGAAGCCTGATGAAAGAAGCAGGGTTCAAGCAGCAATAATAAATCCACCAGTTCGATTGCCTCGCTCTCTACTTTAAATAATTTGTCTGACTTGTTGTGCCAAAAAAAAATCAAAAAAAAAAAGTTTCACAGTAAACAAAAGTTTTAGGGAAAAAAGGTCACAATACCAGGGCAGGTCCAACACCGAAAACTGACTGACTGATTCTCGCTCTTTTCCCAGGACATAAAGCCCGGGAAGAGAGCGACAACCAATCATCCGCATTTGCCCAGCAAGCACGTCATGACGTGCCTGCGAACGTCGCAGTCCGAGCCCCTTCTATGTCTATGTGGTTTGTGTCTCAACCGCATAGACTTCTGGGGAGTTCTGGGCATCACAATGATGCCTTCTTTGCTCCTCCGGGCTGCAATCAAAACATTGCAGCAAGAATTAAAAAAAAAAAAACGCTGTTGCGATAGAAGCGCGCAATGCGCATGCGCATAATTTCGAGTCGCGGACTCGAAATTTAATGTATATTAAAAACAGATTTCATTTTTTTTTTTTTTTTTACATAAAAAAAAATAAACTAAGTACTCAGCTGTCTAGCTGAGGGGGCTGCAGTCCGGCAGCCCGATGCCACGAGCCGCCCCTGATCAAATTATGTCCCCACATTTCAAACAAATGTTCATATCTCTGGAACCATAGGGGTTATGAAAGAAGTATAAATGGCAAACTATTCAACACAAACTATTTTTACAGCAGTACTATTCTTTAGGTTCTAATTTTGTAAGTCACAGTAAACACAGTGACTATTACATTTGTAATATTATGTAAACAACTTAAAATATCTCAGCAACCACTCAAGTTACACACATACTGTCAGCAGCATTGTATTCATCCAGCTGACAGCTTTCACATGAGAATAAGGGGTTCTGTTTGTGTTACTTGAATGTTGAGATATTTAGAAAAATGTGAGAAGTATATTTATATAAATTAATATCATAAAAACAGCAGTTAATATCTATTTACCTGCACTAGAAAGAGGTAAAATATTAATGCAGTTGAGTTTGCCATTGTGCAAGCTTTAAGATGAAATCCTTTAAAACCTTGTACATAGCATGGTTTTGGAATTATTAATGCAAATATGAATAAGCAATATTTGACACCTAGAGATGTCAGTAGGAGTAAACTGCAGATGCACCAGGAGGCATCATTTGGATGTAATGAGTTAAAGGCACTGACAACTCACTAAAGTTAAGGATGAATTTGCCCAAATAGTTAACCGTACCCAAGAAATGCTGTAAGGCTTGGACATTGTCTGGAATTGGAATCGAAGAATGGCTGTTTGTTTGGAAGGGTCTAGTCGTAAGCCTGTACTGGTAAATAAATGACCTACATAAGTAAGTTTTGATAGTCTGAATTTACATTTCAGAGGATTGAGCTTTAAATTCACTTCACGCTCTCTGTCCAGATCTTTCCTGAGGTTTCTCTCATGCTTTTCCTTCACCATTGCCTCCAACTAATAAATCATCCACTATTATAGCACACGGACAGCCCAAAACTATTTTCTCCATTGCATGTTGAAAGACTTCACTGACACAATTTGTTCCATAGGGTAGTCTGAGGAATCTGCATCTATCAAATGGGGTACTGAATGTAGTCAGTAATGAAGATTTGCAATCAAGCATCACTTGCCAAAATGAACTCTTTGCATCCAAGACAGAAAAAACAGTGGCATTTGGCATGAGGGTGGCAATCTCCTTGACTATACACATAGGATGATGAGGTCTCTTTAATGCCTTGTTCAAGTCTCTTGGGTCAATGCATACTCTGATTTCATCTGAATTTTTCTTATGAGCAGCTACCATGGTTCTGTGACTGGAGAAATCACACCTTGCTGCACCACCTTGTCTAAATGGACCTTGACTTTGCCCTGCATATTCCTGGAACTTTCCTCACTGGTCTGACCACTGAACTGATCTCTGGGTCTACTCTCATGGAGTGCACAACTGGAAGTTTGCCTAGCTTGTCATGGAAAACATCAGCATAGTCTGAGAAAATAGCATCAGTGAAATTGGAACTGGGACATGTGCTTACATGATGTACTTCTTTGGTAAAATAAAGCAGTTTCATTCTTAAACTGTCTATGAGACCTAATAATGACTGCACAGGTCTTCTGACTACATAAAATTACAATCTGTAACTGTTCTCAGCTGAATAGTATGAAAGCACTACTGAGCCTTTGATATGAATCTCTTCACCTCCATAAGCAACAAGCTTCACACAGTTAGCCAAATTAAGTTGTTCACCAGCTTTCACTCTTAACAAATGTTTCTGTTGACAAAACATTACACTTTGAATCAGTGTCTACTTTGAGGTTCATGGGCTTACCATTGATCAGGACAGTACAAAATCCTTCATTCTTTGCCAACAAATCTACTGCATTAACAATTTCTCTGACCACTGATACCATCTATATAGAAAGTATGTTCGCAGCTTTCTACCTGATCAACTTGCTTTTTTTGAGTGATGTTTCTTAATAACTGGATAAGGCTTGCTTGATTTACAAAATTTTTGAAAGTGGCTCCATTTTTTACACTTGTTGCATTGCTGACCAAATGCTAAGCACTTCTCTCTTTTAGACTCATGATTGGCACAACAATTATGCCAGTTAACAATAAGACTTGACTTGGTTTTTGCTGACTTACTCTTTTACTGTACTGAGCATGTCTGTTTTGCTGAGCTAGTCTTGGAACTTGCAAGAAAGTTATGGGTCCTCCCTGGGAAACCTGCAGGGGCTACAGCTGCCATGTGTTTAGGCCTGTTTCTGCTTGCCACTTGCTGCATGTTATCTACGCTTGCTCTAGAGGCTGATGAAACAACTGTTGTCACTTGTAAGTGTACCTGTGCATCTTTCTGTGAGCTCATGGATTTGACAAATTTCTATAGTTTTGCTCAAAATTAAATCATTGTCATAAAGCAAAATCTTTCTCACTGCAGCATTATTAAGACCACACACAAGCCTATCCTTTATTAACTCATCCTTCAAATCACCAATTCTGCACATTTTAGCCTTATTTCTCACGTCAGTGATATAAGCTGCAAAAGTTTCACCAGGCTTTTGGTCTCTTGTATAAAATAGGTGCTTCTTTAATGTAACATTCGTTTGAGTGTTGCACATTTCCCTAAATTTATGTTTCAAGCACTCAGGGTCATCTCTTGATTCAGCAAATAGAACAATATGGTGGTTTCCCCCTCTCCTGCATATACTGCTGGTGCATACACAAGTGAACTCTCTCTTTCAATGGCTTATGTCCCAGCTAAGTTAAGCAAAATGAATGCCCTTGTACTGGCATCCTTGTCAGAAAAAGCTGCTTGTATGAAAATATCATATTCCTGCTCAAATACTCTCCAATTCTCTGCAATATTATTTATTTATTTAACATTTATTTTACCAGGATAAGTCCAACTGGACATCATGTGTCCTTTTTCAGTGGAGTCCTGGGGTGAAAATCTCCAAAGAAATAACAGTGTACATACATGCTTTAGATAACAATAAAACTGGCATACAAGATAAGAGAAACAATGAAGTACAAAAACAATTATATAGAACAATAAGATACTCAGGAGTACTACCATTATTTACAAAATATACAAAAAGTACATTTCAGGTGAGAGTATAGTGTATGCATTAAAGGCTTCAACGGGTCAGTTACATATGGAAAATTGGGTCTTCAAGGGGGGGGGGTCTTTGCAGTTGCAGAGAGGGTTAGTATTGAGGTGTAATTTAAGAAGGCCTTTGAAGGTGCCTGTGTGACTTTGTAGCCTGAGTTCAGTTGGGAGGGTGTTCCATGCTTTGTCAATATCATGGGAGAATAAGGCCTCCCCAAAACTGTTATTGCATGGATTAACTTCAGTCAGGTTTTTGATACATGAACGTAGCTCCCTTTTAGAGTTGTGAAAGTTTAGCATGTCGGCAAGGGCAGGGCACTTCCCCAGATGGAAGAGAATTTGATGGCTATGATCAGTTAGTGGTAGCGTAGGAGGTTTGGAAATTCTAACCAGTGCAGTTCAGTTAGGGATAGGCAATGGTGGGAAAATGTCTATTATTGGCAACGAACCTAGCCATTTTATTGTAGCATGTAGAGAGTTTGTTCAGGTTGGTTTTGTTAATATTGGTGAGAACTGGAGAGGCGTAAAGTAGTGTTGATAAGAGATGAGTTCTGGCTATTGTTGTTCTAGTCTCAGGGGTTAGGAATAATTTGCAATGATATAGGCAACCTAGTTTTTATGGACTTCAGAGATAGTTTGGGATATGCGCCTGTTGTGTTTAAGTTGATGATCAATAGTGATGCCTAAGAGATTATCCTCGGTTACTGGAGTGATGAGGGTGCCATTGTTATACATGATGGTAAAGGTGGCGTTGCAGTGTTTGGTTGGGTGGAATAGTATTAGCTGTGTTTTTGGGGGTTTAGTATTAGTTGGTAGTTGTTTAGCCAGTTCTCTACCACAGTGAAGGATTCTTGGGCTTTACTTTGAAGTAATTGGATGTTTGTTGCTGAGCAGATTAGGGTAGTGTCATCTGCATACTGGACAATGTTGGCTTTAGTGGTAGCTAGGAGATTATTTGTAAATATGTTGAAGAGAGGGGGGCCAAGGATTGAACGTTATGGGACACCACATGTGACAGGGAGTGGGGGGATAGGGAGTTGCCCCTTTTGACAGATTGTGACCGGTTGTTTAGGTAACTGTTAAACCATTGTAGAGTGGGGTCATCAAGGTTGAGTTCTGCTAGACAGGTGAGGAGTTTGTTATGGGAAACTGTATCAAATGCCTTGGATAGGTCTAAGAAGGTGACAGAGACCAGCTTTCCTTGGTTCCTGTGCAAGTTTATGGTATTGGAAAAGTTAATTAGGGCAGTGTTGGTGCTATGGAAAGGTCTGAATCCATGCTGGATTTTAGTTAGAAGGTTGTTAGTTAGCAGGTGGGTAAGGAGTTGGTGGTGGATACATTTTTCTATACTTTTTGAGAGAGGTGATAGGAATGCAATGGGATGGTAGTTGGAGAGGTCAGTAGTTGGACCTCCCTTGTGGAGGGGGATGATATATGAGGTTTTCCATAATGAAGGAATAGTATGCAGGGTGATAGATCTGTTAATAAGTAGGGAGATGGGGTAGGCAATGTCCTTGGATACAATTTGTAGATATTTAGCTGGAAGACTATCGGCAGCTAGGGTGGTAGGTTTGAGTTTAGCTAAGAGATTTTGAATGGTAGATGTTGGTACTGGGGTGAGTGTGAAGGGGGTGGAATTAGTCTGGTAGTTTACGGGTTGAGGTTGGGTTGTGGGTGATATTACACTTAACAGGTTCAGTATTGAAGAGGTAAAGTAATTATTGAAACTTTAGGCTATATGTGAATCAATACCTTTGATATCTGGGGGTGGTGTGGTGACTTTTTCAGGCTGGAGGATGTTGTTCACTGCAGCCCAGAATTTCTGTGGATTGTTGTTATGTTTCCTTTGTAGGGAAATATAGTGGTTTATCTTGTCCAACCTGACCTGTTTTTTTGCTTTATTTCTGAGCTGGGCAAAGCTTTGTCTAATTTCGGGAGTTTTGCATTTTTGCCAAGTTAACCAAGCTTTGTCTCTAGTCCTGAGTAAGATTTTTGTGACTTTGTTTAACCAGGGAGTAGGGTTACTTTGCAATCTTATTGTTTTCAGTGGGGCTAGTTGGATTAAAATCCATAGGAATTTGGCATTAAAGTATTCTATTGCAATATCCAGGGGAAGGGTTTTTATAGGAGCCTAGTCACAGGATTTAGGGCTTCTACGAATTGTACTGGGGAGAAATTTTTGTGGGAGCAGATTTGTAAGAGAGTGGGGGTGCTGGTAGATTTTAGTTTGTGCCAAAGGAGAAAGGTTGGGTTATGGTCACTCAGGGAATCAGGTAGTATCTCAGATAGGTGGTCAGTATTGGGCTGGTTAGTCAGGATCCAGTCTAAGGTGGATTCACGTTTGGTGTTTTTGTCAATTCTTGTGGGTGAGTGTATGTGTTGTACGAAATTATATAGGTTTATAGGGTTGGTGGCTATGGGTGAGTGTATGGTGTTCCAGTCTATGTTGACATCACCTAGGAGTACAGTTTCTTTGAACAGGGAATGGGAAGCCCATGGAGTATAGATTCTAGTGTCTTAATGTTGTCTCCTGGTGGTATATAAATGCTGAGTAGGTTTAGTTGTTTGTGTTGATTTAGTAGGATTTTGGTGAATAGGGTCTCAGCAGTGTTGAAATCTGGGGTTTCTTTTTGAAGTAGCTGAACTTTTAAATTGGATTTGTAAAGAAGGGCAATGCCACCTCCTTTTCTGTGAGGTCTGTCTACTCTTAATATATTGAGACCAGGTGGAGTTATGAAGCTATCGTTAATGTGGGGTTTAAGCCATGTTTCTGTAATCACTATAATATCTGGGTTATATACAGAGATGGTTCCATGTAACTGTTCTATTTTGTTTATGATACATACTAATGTTTAGGTTTAGTATGAGTATATCAGTGGATTTGTGTTTAAATGGGAGATTGGGGTCAGGTGTGGTATGGGTGTTGTTTGTTGGGCCAGGGTTGGGGTGAATATCACCTACTAGTAGTAGTTGAGCTGCAATGCTGGTGATGGCTTTAAGGTAGAATATAGTTAGGAAGTGGTATTTGAGGCTAAGGTGTTTTTTAGATTATGAGGTACAATGGATAGGAGAGGTGAGTTGTAAGATTAAAGGGTAATAGATAATTAGTTGTGTGTTTGCAGGTATGGAGGGATTGTTTGTGGTGTATGGTAGGGTGGGTGATTTGATACAGTACATGGTGTTAAGTGGGTGGTGATAAGTGGTAATGATGGAGGTAAAGTAAAGACAGATGGATAGAGAAGGCAAGAGTAATGGGATGATATGGTTGTGGGAGAGTGGTGTTGGTAACATGGTAATTGAGTTCTCTGTGTTAGAGGGCTGTGGATGGTTGTAGAAGGAGAGGAGTTATATGAAGTTTTGTGGTTAGAATAGAGGGTGTTTTGGGTTTGATGGAGTGAGAGTGTGATTTAATTTTAATTAAATGCAGTATAGACAAAATCTTTTAAGTTATACAATAACAACATCAGGCAGAATACAATTAAAATAAATATTTCAATGTCAAAATAGATAAGATAGTAAATGCATACAGCAGTAGGGTTTCTTATACTATTGATATTCTATTCTGATGCAGTTAAATAACTAACTAACTTATACAACATATAAAACAGATGTTGCCCTTCGATTTATTTTTTACTTGTGCGGGCACGAATCCTGTTTGCTGCTTTTGTACAGCATATAAGAAGTGCAGCTCACCTAGGGTACGCTTCCACCAGAGATTAGCGTCACTGCTGTCCACTAACTGATGGCAACTGTGAAAAATCCATCAGACTGGCCCGCTTGGGTCACCGGAGAAAAAACAGTCTCTAGAGACAAAAGAGTCCTTATGACCAGTGCTAGAATTTAGCAAAGTCCCTTCCCAGTCCGTCGTTCATAAAACTGCTAAATCCACCAAACTAGCATTCTCTTAAATCAAACACACTTCTCCGCTTCCTGGCCTCTTCCTGCTCCATTATGTAGATTCACACCATCTGCTACTCTCTCTGCCTATTATGTCTGTCTATTATGATCAAACACAAGTGGACTGGGTCTGCGAAATGCCTCTACCATATCAATACACAGTAGTGAAAGTGTTTGAAATTATGTATGAACATACACACAGATAAATATGGCAGAAATTTATGCCAGAACTTGTAATTATACCCAATATTACAAGAGACTCTTTGAAATAACTCCGCTTTGCCAAAGACGTCACTGTAGCACAAGAACATTTTAAATCACTGTGCTTTGCGAGTAAACCATACACAGCAGAAGATGTTCAGAGTAAGTAACACTATGAAATGAATGCACTTTGCAAATAAACTGTATACAGCACATAACTCTTCAAAATGGCTGTACTTTGCAAAATAAAAATAACTCTGTACAGTGTAAGAAACACTTTGAAATGGCAGCACTCTGTGAATAAATGTACACAGCACAAGAAACTTTTTGAAATGGCCATACTTTGACTGCACTTTGCAATGTAACTGTACTTTGCACACAGCAAACTCTTTGAAATAATTGCACCGTAATAAAGCACACACTCTACAAACACTTTGCACTCTCTGAGATACTTCAAACAACTCTCATCATGCTTTGAATGGCTTCAGCCAATGAGAAATAGTAGTTTATGCCCAAACCATGGTCAATTACTAAAAACGTGCAGTCACCTAGCTTTTAAGCTTATATTGCACTCGTTATGCCCATTTAATCTCGTATCATGCTCATTTTACTTTTCTTATGCTCATTTTACTTTAAACATGATCATTATCAAAATCGAAGGTAATTCTGAGCCCCATATAAATATTTCTGCTAATTTTATCAAATATTGTGGTTTCGAACATTATTTAATAATGCATTTTGTGCCTTTCATTTGAATAATAATTTGTTTTGTGCTACTCATTTAATTAATAATGCATTTTGTGTCTTACAAATGCTCTGTTTCATTTTCTTTGCAAAATAAATCATTTGTGTAAGTTTTAGTTACCTGAAGTTCATTTCTGGCCCTTTTTGATTATTTGAGCTCTGTATCACTCAACCTGTTCAATATGCCTTTACCTTCAACTCTGCAACTCATGGCTTGAAGAAGGTACACTCTTATATCCACTTCTGATACCATGTCGCTGGTCTGGTCAGGATAAAACAGACGAACAGTTGTGGGTTCAATTCAAGTAGCTTTATTATACACAAATACATCAGGAAGGAGGCTTTATAACTTAAACTTAAATAAACATATAAACAGACTGACTACCACACTCATACATGTTAGCACTCTGGATGTTCTCTCAAAATGGTACTGCTGCCTGCATGTGCTTACTATTTACATGCACGTACCTACATCAGGAAATGCTTCTTAAAGGTACAACACATGCTCTGTTCTACAACAGCCCTTTCATATATACAAGGAGAAGATTATGTAGTTAACTACAAATATCAGCTCATGGAGGTGAAGTATGTATACTAAACATAAGGAGACTATAGGGGTAAAAAGAAGTAGAAGGTATGGGCTAGAGGCAATAGTGGTTCACTTTGATGCCTTGTTCCATGTGCGGCCAATCATAGTGAGGAGGAGTAGTGGACTATATATATAATTATGTGGTGAGGCACTACATACAAAAAAGTCATATACATATCTACTTAAAGAGAACTTCTAAAATGATTTATGAAAATAATTTTGTTTTGTTGAAAAGAGATAGTTATAGGTAAATGTTATCTATGGTCCTAAAAAATGTACAGCTGCAGTCTTCAGGCAATTTTTTTATGTAGATTTCTGAATAATAACAATTCATTGCACTTTAGCCTAAGGGATTGATGTCTATGTTGCATATGCTGTCTTTGACAATACATGTTCTGGAATTACAAGATGAAATGAATGTCTGCAAAGAAAACGATTGTGCAGACAATACACATTGCTGCTTTTAATTCATTAGTTAAAGGTGGACACTCTCCATTGCTGAGCAGTTTGAAAGTTAAAACGCTATGCAAGAAGGTGACTGATTATTACTTTCAGCCTGTTAGCTTTCTTAAGATTCAGGCAGTGATTGTCAGTGGTGGTGGATAGTTGTATTTATCATAATATTTAACACTTGGTCAATTGTACTTTTTGTATGTTGTATGAATGCTAAATGCTTTTTCTGCCATAAACCTAGATACTTTCGAGCTTGAACCAGAGGAAGTAGTTTGCCAGTAGAGATTTTATAATGATTGTATTATCGGGAATAGCTATTTATTAGTGGTGAAAGACATGTGATTTTGAAGGAATTAAGGTTAGATTTTCATAGCTAAACATTTCCAGTTTCGACAGAAGTAAGTCTTGAAACTCAAGAGTAAAAGAAGAAAGAAAAATGTCAAAAACGTCAATAGAGTATGCTGAAGGTATGATTACTTTGCCTCTGCCTGACTTCCCTAATCTCAGCTATCTCATCCCTCTCAACCAAAGCATCATTGCCATTATTATTATTATTATTATTATTATTATTATTATTATTATTAATATTAATATTATTATTGTCTCCCATTGCTGAAATAGTTATAAGCAGACTGTTGGGCAACACAGTTTCCTGCATACAGGTAAAGCAGTGAGGTGTCTACTCAGATGTTTGAATAATCATCTGTCTACCTGTGCTATCACACTCAGCAGCACAGAGTATGTATGGGTGCTAAATATGGTGCAAACGATACAATGTACTTTACATACTTCTTAGTTTCTAAATCCCAGAGATATATTCCACCCCAAAACATGCAGCATTAGTTTGCACTGTATGAATATAATACAGCCATCCAGACTCTAAACACCCCTAGATTACTGCCACAGATTACTCATATGACAGATGAGGGGCAAGTGTATAAGGACTCATGGAACTACAATCAAAGCTCTGGTATCTTGACCTGTTATACCAAATGAGGCAAAAACATTTTTAAGAGAATTGTAGAGTTCTGGACTAGTGTTATAACAGAGGAAAAGCAAGAATTGTAGAGTTCTGGACTAGTGTTATAACAGAGGAAAAGCAATATTTGGACAGTGGAGTGGAGTTAGTTAGAATCGCAATCACAACAGCAGGGATTATTGGTCACATTTTCTACACCGTTTGTGCAATAAAGTGTTGGATTATAATAGCTACAGATTTCAATATACAGATGGAGAAAAAAATATGTTCATTTATTCACAGGGATACCACCATGCACTACGTGACCATGAGTATGAAATTAGCAGAGTAGTGAGTGTCATCAGATATAAAGAAGCCACCTCAGAGCTGTCCTCTGGCTAAATAATTAAAGAAGATACAAATAGTGTTACAGTTGTGCAGTCTATAATGATACCCTGTGTGAACCATTTGTCAGAGAAATGCTTGATTTTGCCAGGGAAATGTCCATTGTAAGCAACAAATGCTTTACTGGCTTAACTTAGGAAAACAGGCAAGAGTATATATTGTTGGAGTTTTTCAGGACAATAGCATATAATCCTTCAATGTGACATGTGCCCATGTGGAATGATGATGTGATCTGCAGCAGAAGCATTACGTTGACACCAGATACCTGAATATATCTGAGCACTGGATATATGTATATGAGTGAGTGTGTGTGTGTGTGTGTGTGTGTGTGTGTGTGTGTGTGTGTGTGTGTGTGTGTGTGTGTGTGTGTATCTATATAGGTAGGTAGATAACTCATACTTTTGAACAAAGTCAAAGATGTCCAACATGCATAAAAATTTCATATGCATAAAATAATTATATGTCATATACAATGTCATGAATATGTACTGCAAAGAATATATTCTCGATACCACTTCACTTTAACCTGATGCACACACACACACACACATATATATATATATATATATATATATATATATATATGTGTGTGTGTGTGTGTGTGTGTGTGTGTGTGTGTGTTTGTGTGGGAGAGAGTGTGTGTAGGTATATATGTATATATATATATATATATATATATATATATATATATATATATATATATATATTTATGAGTCCTTGTTGTTGTTTTATCAACAGTACAGTTCATCGAACCATACTTTGTTGAAATTACTTTAGCAAAAGTGCACTTTGTCAAAAATGCACTTTCGCTAAAGAAAACAAAAAAAACCCATGCCATTAGCATGTACCATTAGTTGTACATCAATGTATACTGTTGATGTGCAACTAAGAAAATTCTTGTTGAGATTGTAGTACACTGGGGATAAGGGAATATTCCCTTTTCCCCACTGTAGTGCGATCTCGGAGTGAGAATATGAAAGTAAGGGGGGTGTGGGGGGCACACTTTCACGGAAGTCAGTTCGCGGAAGTAAGGTTCGATGAACCGTACTTTCGAGTAATGAACATAGACCCATATATATATATATATATATATATATATATATATATATATCTATATATCTATATATATATATATATATATATATATATATATATATATATATATATATGTATACATGAGTCTATATTATAACATCGAAGTTCAAAAACTTCGAATGTTATAATATCGAACCCAGTAGAGTGAACGCTTGAAATAGCAAAGCTGCAGAACACCAAATTCTTTCCTAGGGAAAGTAATCAGTGGGCCGTTTCTGCAGCTTCGCTATTTCCTCAACTGTGGAGTGAAGGTTACGGTCTGGGTTAAGGTAAGTGTGCGAATGAAGGTGAGTGTGCGATTGGGCATGGGTTAGGTGAGTTAGGGTTAGGCTGCGGGTCAGGTAAATGTTCAATTGTGTGGACGTGTGGGTTAGGGTGGGGTAAGTGAGTTAGGGTTAGGGAGCGGGTAAGGTGAGTGTGCGATAGTTAGGGACCTTAGGGTTAGGGTTGGTTAAGGTAAGTGGGTAGCTAGTGGTGTATGTCTGGTTTAGTGTAGGGTTTCGTGAAGTGTATGTGTGTGGATTATTTATTTTGGTGTGCTTGAGTTGTGTGTATGTTTGTCAGAACATCAAATTTTTTTCCTTGGGAAAAAATTTGCTATTCTGACTGTTCGGGTTTCTGGTGTTTCGATTGAATGGGGTCGATATTATAACATTCAATGTTTTTAAACTTCGATCTTATAATATAGACCCATATACACACATACCTGAAACCATGGATCTGTACTTTTCTATTGCCTCTGTATCGAGCTTGGTAGAAATGAACATCCTGAGGCAATATAGAAATTGTATCATGTTTTCTGCAATCACCTAATTCTCAAACAGCCAACTACAGTGTATGAGAGGTGTACTTATACCAGATTCACTTCAGAATCTCAAAATTCCGAATTTCATATGACTGAGACCATATGATCGATGTTTCAGAATATCAAAATTCTGAAACAAATCCAAAAAAAATAAAAAAAAAAACAATTGAAATGTTTCTGCAGGGGGGCAAACCCTCCTGCACCCCTACACCCCAGCTACTTAAATATTCCAACTTCGAGATCACACTACAGCTAGGAAAAAGGAAATTTCCCATTTTGCACTGTATGCAGATCTCCGTTCACAATGTTGGGATTCCAAAAGTTCGATCATATGGTTTCAGCCATATGAAATTCGATCTTTCAGGATTTCAGCATTGTGACATGTTCCCACTTATACCATGTCTTTGGAGGCAGAGTTCTCACATACAGCCACTACAAATACCAAACAGGTTGTCAGTTACTCACAACACTATACAATACACCTGCCCACACACTACAGGAGAAATGCATAGACCAACATATACTGAGATTCTTAAAGGTAATCTACGCAAACCAAAACGTTGTAGGCCTTGCAAATGTAATAATTACAGTAAGTACCTTCAGCAACATCAAAAACACAGTTTCAAAGCAACTCTCCGCACAATACATTTCATCACCTCTCAGTGTCTATATGTCTAAGTCTATAAGGCAGACCACCAGATAATCCAGCATTTTGATCATGCCTCTCAACTGTTCTGATTTCCACAGAATGTCCATATTTTTGGTCTGCTCCTCTTAATATCTGTGTCTTTCTGGCAAACTGCAGAGGACTGAAGTCACTAAATAATGACATACACTTGAGTTCAAACTTTATATCCTTCAGAAAAAATAAGCTAACACAAAACATGTTGTTCTAACCACAGTCTAAGTTTATCAGAGGAATATTTAAAACCTGTCCTTAATTTTGGGTATTTGTTCCACCGTTATTCGTAGGTTCATAGGTGTTTACTAGGCTAATGACCACACGGGCCTTTTTAAGCCTAGCCATGCATCCCAAATCTCTGACAAGTTCTGATACCCCTGATAAGTGTAAGCAGGGGCCTGGGAGATTAACCATTTACAGGTTACCTCTGTCCATTAGAGACCTATATACGTGCCAAACCAGGGATGAATTTATGGCTACCCATCCAGTTGTCCAAGTTGCACTTGAATTGGAGGAGAAAGAATATAGGGGTAGGGCCTTGAGGCGGTCTGCAGAGGACATATTGCTTATGCCCTGTATTGTTTTAGTGAGGAACCTCTGTGGACATTTTAGTTGGTGGATATGCCTGGTTAGGTACATACCAAAGAAAGCATTGTACTCAATGATAGGTCTGATGAATGCCGAATACAGTGGAACCATGACTTCCTTGGACTTAGATGCATACCTTTGTTTATAAGTTATGCAACATAGAATGATTTCCTCCCCACTATAGACACATGATGATCAAAGACTAGATTACTATCTATGTGTTTCCGTACGTCCCAGACTACTGGGTCAACTGTAAGGGGTGTGTTGTCAATATGATAGTTACCAGGGATGGATGACTTCCCAAAAGATACTATTATATATTTCTTGGCATGGCTCTGACACCAATTGTTTGTCTGTGTTAAACCCTCCTGCAGAACATGTGTGCCAGTGTGACATTCAATGACAGCTCCTAATTTGCAATCATCTGCAAATTTAGTCAGCCAGAGACCACTGACATTGGCCTTGACTTCTGAGAAGTAAATGCCAAAAAGGAGCGGACCAAGGACTGATCCCTGAGGGACTCCACCCGTGACTGGCCTCTTTGTAGAGGTGGACTCCCCAATTCTAATTTCCTGGGTCCTGTCTGTGAGCCAGTTGGCTATCCAGCAGGTGACATACAGGTCTGTACCTAATATCTTGAGTTTGTCAATAATACCCGAGTGGGATATTGTATCAAATGTCTTGGCCAGGTCAAGGTAGGCAGTGTGAATGACTTTGCCCTCATCCATTGCTTTGGTAACCTTCTCGAAGAAGTCCACCACATTGAGTAGGCATGATTTGCCCTTGATGAAACCAAACTGGGTTGAGTCCAGTGTCTGGAGATTTATCATATCTCTATTGATCTTTTTCATGATAATTCTTTCCATGGCTTTACATATAAGACTAGTGAGACATATGGGTATGTAGTTTCCAGGGTCTGTATTTGGCCCTCCTTTATTCAGAGGGATGATTGTTGTCTTTCTCCATTCATGAGGCATGAAGCCTGTTTGGAGGCTACAGTTAAATAGTAATTTCAGAGGCCCTGATAGGTCATGTTTTATGCTATTTAGAAGGCATCCTGAGTTATTCTCTGAACCCATTGATGCAGTGTTCTTGGTCTTAGAGAGAGCATTAAGGACCTGTTCCTTAGATAGTAGGGGGAGTTATATTTGATGATATTTCCTGAGGGAAGGTTGAAGGGGAGAGAGGGGTAAAGCTGGAGCTGAATTTATCAGCCAGGAGGTTTGCTATATCTTCTTGCTCAGTATAAGTGGCTCCATTTACAATGAGCTCTGCACACAATTGTGTATTGTGTTTGAGGTTGCGGACATATCTAAAGAATGATTTGTGGTTGTCCTTGGCCTCTGAGGCCAAACCTACCTCACCTTTGGCTTTGTTGGACATTATTTGTCCTCTGAGTTGTTTGTTTTGTTTGATGAGAGTGCTTTTATTTTGCTGCGTGCTGCACCTCCTCATTTTTTCATGATTTTCTTCCTCCTGTTATACAGCTGATTGATTTTGTGATTCCAACAGGGTGTCTTGTTTTTTGAGTTAGTTCTGTACTTCTTCCTGGTGGGTACAGCTGCATCTATGCAACTATTAACATGCTTGTACAAGGTTTCAGTGTTCTCAGGGTTTATGGGGGCTTGAAAGGTTCTCACTTAATAGCAGGAGGTTAGCCTTAGAATAGTTCCTGAATATTCCAGGTTTAGCCGGGGGTCCAGATTTTACTTTTACTTCAAAGGAGACCATTTTGTGGTCTGCCCTTACCAGGGAAGGCATTACAGTATGGGGTGTACAGCAGTCTACCATATTAATAAGGACCAGATCCAGTATGGTGGCACCCCTGGTTAGTGTATTGACTATCTGGTCGAGGTAGTTTGTGTTTACAAAATCCAGGAATCTCTGTGCATGTACATTTGGTGGCGTATAGGATTCCCAGTTAATAGTGGGGTAATTAAATTCACCCATGAATATGGTATTGGGTTGGATGGTTTGTGTTTCTAATAAGTTTAAATAGATGGTATGGGTTTCCTGGGTCATAGAAGGGGACCTACTGTTTGCAAGGAAGTGGTATTGGATTTTACCTATGGTGATTTGAATATAGATCATCTCAAGTGCATTGTCCTATCTGACCAGCCATGAAGTACATTTATCTTTTATGTAAATAGATACACCTCCACCTTTAGTCCATGCCAGTGAAGTAGCTGGCCTAAATGTGGGGAAGACTTTGTCCAGATTTCTTGTGTTAGGAGGTCGAGTGCTATGCTTTTGATTATAGAAACTCCATTGTGAAGCTCACTGCTGTCCCACTCATTAAGTTGTACAAATGTCAGCACAGCTCAGTTGTCTGTCAGGAGCCAGAATGCATTTAGGGCACTGAACTATAAATACTAGTATGAGTCCGTCATAGTTCACCTTCTTGGACTATATGAAGAGAGGCATAATGGAGCTCTCAGACTATGTTTCCCAGGCCAGTATGAGCTTAACATTGAGCAGTATTCTGACTTCTTCAAGGATTATGCCACAATATCAACAAAAAATTATTTTTCATAGGATCATAGGAGGTTACTAGGCTAATGGCCCTACAGCCTTTACAAGCCTAGCCATGTTAAACCTGTATTCCCTAATTAACCATGCTAGATGGTCTATATTTGCTAGTCAATGATCAGCACCGATTGCCCCTGTGCATGACGGGACATATGTGCTATTCCTGGGGTGAATTTATGGTCTGCTATCTGGGTGTCCAAGCTTCACTTAAATAGGGTCATTGAGGAGCACTGCTTCATGTGAATAGGTTGTTTATTCCAGAGAAGTGGCAATCTCTGGGAGACATATCTGTCTTTTCAGCATGTCCTGTTAATATCACAGGCTAGGTTAAGTTCCCTGGAGAAAGTGAATCTTGTTCCATTTGACTTGCAGATGTGTAGCATTTCCATTAGGGCAGGGTGAGACACTACTCTGTAGGGCAGGCACAAGTCACCTGTCAACAGCCTATAAGATACAGTGTACAGTGATAGGGCTTTCAGCCTCTTCACATAGGTTATGTTTAGAAGGCCCTGTATTTTTTATTTTCTTTTGGTGAGGCACATTTGTGGTCTGTCCAGATGCTGCAGGTGTCTGGTGAGGTACATACAGAAGGGAGTGTTGTACTCTACTGTTGTTCTGATGAGGGTACAGAGGAGTTATAACATTCTTAGTCCTAGATGTGATCCCCTTACTTATAAGATGTGCAGCATAGAAGTATTTCCTTACCACTGGTGACACATGGTGATCGAAGTTGAAGTTGCTATCAACCTGCGCTCCCAAATCTCACACCACTGGGTTTGAACTAAGGGAGGTACTATCTACATTGTAATTTGCATGGACATCCCCTTTACAGAGGGAATAATAATGCACTTGTTTGCATTTAGTTTGAGTCCATGGATTTGGTACCAATCGTTTCTGTGTGTTAGTCCCTTTTTGTAATTTGTAAACATTGTTAGGGAACTCGGTGATTGTACCCAGTATACAATCATCAACACACTTGGCAAGCCACAGGCCATTTAATTTTGCCTGGACTTTGAGAAATAGATTCTAAACAGTAGAGGACCCAGCACAGATCCCTGTGGTACACCACTGGTAACTGGTCTATTGGTAGAGGTGGAATTCCCCAACTTTGACCATATTCATTCTGTTGGTGACCAGTTGGCTATCCATCTAGTGATGTATGTGCAAACCTCCAGCTGGTAGAGTTTCTCAATGATTGTGTTGAAAGCCTTGACTAAGTTAAGATAGGTGGTATGCACTGTTTTGCTTTCATCCAAGACTTTGATGACATTTTTCTTTTTTTAAAAATTGGTTTAGTTTTTGGTATCATTTAAAGTGGGTCCAATATTGAGCAACCTGAAAGAATATCATTGACAGATCAAAATGCTTTGGCAGTGATGGTCTGCACCTGTCCCTTCAAGGCTTTCAAATGTTGGCTAAAACCTTGCCCACGCCCATAGTGCCTTTTCTTGTCATTGCCCAATCTGATAAACCATCCAATATAATTAAACCAACTCAGAATAATCTAATTGTGGTTGTGAAGAATGCCAGAATTCTAGACAAAAAAACTCCACTCACTGCAAGTACTACTCCACCAGAAGCATATAGACATCTCTGTAGTTACTGAGACATGGTTTGAAGCTATGCAGAGCACTCCAGCAGTGCAGGGCTATAATGCATTCCACACATTTAGACCTATCTATTGCACAGAAAGAAACAAAATGTGGAGGTGTCTCAATTTACATAAAAACACAGTTCAAGGCTGGTCCAGAACTATTATACATTTGAAATATCCTATGTACAGCTCACCTTAAGCAAAGTCCATACCATATCTTTGACCCAGGAAACACATACCACTTACTTAAACTCTCTATTAAACCCAGCACCATACTCATGTTTTTTTTTGCTTTTTTGCTTCACTGTATAGTTTTTCAGATCTCTGCTGAAAGTGTTTTTCCCCCTCCCCCTATTTCTCTGTGTTTTAAGTTGGTATAACTGGTTTTATACCCTGTGTGTTATCTGACCATCTCAAGGATTACTTGCATAAAATTAGACCCTCTTAGTAAAAAAGTCTGCATATCATTGCTGGAGCTTTCCTGTGTCCTGAAAGAGTGCTCTTCAAACTATCTGGAGATATACAGAGCTGAGTATATTTTTCTGGCACACCAGAGTCGTGTACTGGTAATTGTTGTTTGACTAATTTTATATCACTGATGGCTGACTTCAGAGTTGTGCACTGTTATTTTTGCTTCACTGTATAGTTTTCAGATCTCTGCTGAAGGTGTGCCCCCCTCCCCCTATTCCTCTGTGTCTTAAGTTGGTATAACTGGTTTTGCATCCTGTGTGTTATCTGACCATCTCAAGGATTACTTGCATAAAATTAGACCCTCTTAGTAAAAAAGTCTGCATATCATTGCTGGAGCCTTCCTGTGTCCTGAAAGAGTGCACTTCAAACTATCTAGAGATATACAGAGCTGAGTATATTTTTCTGGCACTTCAGAGTTGTGTACTGGTAATTGTTGTTTGACTAATTTTATATCATTGCTGGCTGATTTCAGAGTCGTGCACTGTTATTTTTGCTTCACTGTATAGTTTTTCAGATCTCTGCTGAAGGAGTTGGTTTTCCCATACCCACCCTCCCTATTTTTGTGTTGTTTAAATTTGGAGGTTTTTGCAATTGCCCGCCCCCACTGTAGATTTGATCTGGGACACTCCCCCCAGTCCCATCTCTTTACCTCATTCTACCTAATAGACTCCTTCTGCATTGTTTTTAGTCATTTTTAATTTAATTGCATTTTTTAAAATGTTCGGTCAAACATTGCTACATACTCAAGTCTGCTAGCTTGCACTGCATTTGAATTGTTTTGACTGCTGTTTTAGCTACTTTTATATATATATATATATATATATATATATATATATATATATATATATATATATATATATATATATATATATATATATATATATATAAAATAAAAAATAAATAAAAAAAAACTTTCCTGTAACTAGTGTAGTCCAGACTCAGATTTGCTGTATCCAGGACTGTATGTAAGCTTCTGAGCCCACCCCCCCAAGCTTTCTGTGTTGGAGGGAAGCCTTCTAGCTTATCAGTGGGAGTGGTAAGCACTAGGTAACCTATCTACCACATAAGGAGTGGTTCTGGCCCAGAAAATGTAGTTATTAGCCGTTTGGGCAGTTTTTCCATCTCTCTCACCTTTCTGATTTAAAAGCCCGCATTTGCACTTGTTTCCCCCCTTTCCTGTAACTAGTTTAGTCCAGATACAGATTCTTAGTTTTAGTACTTGAATTTGCTTATTCGTGGTCAGCACTTGTTCAGAACTTGTAAGCACTAAATAACCTACTAATTACTACAGCACTCAACCTTCCTCATTACCTAGAGGAACCCGGTTTTGGTACTTACTTTCCTCACTTGTTTAGAGAAAAACAGCTCTTGTACTCACTTTCCTCACTTATCTAGAGGAAAATAGTTTTTTATTTAGGCATGTCCAAGGGTCAGCTCCCAGTGTTCTCTCCTGTCTATCTGATGAATCTGGGCATCTTGGGGCAATGTATAAATTGCCTAATGTACACAGACAACCCTCTCCTCCTACCAGCCAACACTACAACCTGTGAGAGATGCACTTATCTAGCCAAACTGGAGGTAAAGCTCTCCAATCAAGACTGAACTTGACAGTCAAGAGGATAAGGTAAACACTTGCACCACACCACACTCATCACATAGTCTCACTAAATCTACACCACCAAAATCCACACATAGAAACACATAAACATTTGCAAAGGCTCTCAATAATAATCTTCTCAAGCAACAGAGACCTCAAAAGCAGAAATGCAAGCAACCTCCACCCCCAACACAACCCAAATGACACATAGCCCGCAGACTCAGTGTGCCACTCAACCACAGCCAATAAGGCAAAACAACGTACCCAACACACTAGTCATAGGTGAGTCTATAGTCAGGCACACTGATGTCCCACTCACCAGGCTAAACAAGGAGAAGTTTACTGTCAGCTGTCTGTCGGGTGCCAGGATCTGCCACATAACCCACGCACTCAGGTCACTCCACAACAAGTACAAATATGACTCTGTCATTGTCCATGTAGGTGTGAATGACCTGAGATGTACCTCCCTGGACTACATGAAAAGAGACATGGAAGAGCTCTCTGATCTTGTAGCCCAGGCAGGTATGACCCTAGCTCTGAGTAGCATTCTGCCATCACCCAGAATGATACCGCAGTACAAGGACAAAATGATTGACTTCAACAATTGGCTAAGTTTCTGGTGCCATTCTAAAGGGATCCAGTATCTGTCTGCCTGGGATGACATGGTGGAAGACCACGATGTTTTGTCAGAGATGGCCTGCACCTGTCATCCCTGGGATTCTGGATACTGGCTAAGGTTCTTGCCACCCCTATAGTGCCTTTTTTAGGCAAGGTCAAATGACAAATTCACCAACATAACAGGAACAGGCAAGCAAAAACCGAGGGTGCTGCTACTCAATGCTAGAAGTCTAAATCTCAAAATGCACTCACTCGAGGCACTCCTTAAAATGGAGAACATCGATATCTGTGCAGTGACTGAGACCTGGTTCAAGGCTCCAGGGAGCACCCCTGCACTACCAGGCTATAACTCATTCCACACTTTTCAGACATGTAACCTGGACCGGAACACCAAAGGTGGAGGTGTGTCCATATTCATTAATGATATCCACACCTCCAGGCTAGCTGCTCAGCATAATGCTGGTTATCCAAGTGCAACTAACTCTGGGCAAAACTGCAATCCAAATTGTAGCTTGCTGCAGATCACCCACCATGCCCCAGGATTCCCACTCCTCTTTTCTTGATGTACTGGAAAATATTAGGGTTCAACCAAACACCCTAATAATGGGCGATTTCAACTACCCCACCATTAACTGGGAAAACTACTCATGTACCAACTCCTTCGCTCATCCCTTTCTGGAATTCATAAACTCCAATGCCCTGGATCAACTTATCCACACCCCCACCAGGGGCAACAATATCCTAGATCTAGTCATTACCAATATGAGTGACCGGTGTTCCACACCTGAAGTCAATGCCTCATTGGTCCGATCCGACCATAAGCTAATTACCTTAGATAGCCACATCCTGCCTCCACCCCCCATTAAGGAAACCATGGTAAAAAATTTCTCCAAAGCCAACTTCATGCTTCTTAAGACAGAAGTGGTGAACTTCATGACACCCATGCAGATGGACAATACAGTTACGACTACTGAATCCTACACAATTGCACTTTATAAGCACTTACATGAGTGCATGGATCGTGCTATCCCAAACAGAACCAAGATGCTATCCTCCAAAAAAAGGAAGCCAATCTGGTGGTCCCCTGCCATAAACAAACTTTACAACAGAAGGAAGAAACTCTTGCAAAAGAGAGTAAAATCCCATGAGTGGAGGAGCTCCCTGGTCAGCCTCAGTAAGAAGCTGCGATCCCTGATAAAAGCCTCCAAAGCTAGTTATGAAAACAAAATTGCAACTGATTCTAAAGACAACCACAAAGCATTCTATAGCTATGTCAAAAATCTCAATGGGATCTGCTCTGAGTTACAGCACAATGGCACTAAATATACAGACCCAACTGATATTGCCAACATCCTGGCAGATAGGTTCAGTGCTAACTTTACCCCCCTCTAACACCCCCTTAATAGCCCATCTCTATACTGGAAGAATGCAAAGTTCCTGTAATCACGGCTGCACAGGTAAAAACCACACTCTCCAAAGCCAAGAACACAGCATCCATGAGACCAGACAACATTCCAGGTTGTGTTCTACATGAACTACAGAATGAACTGGCACCCCACCTAAGTACCATGTTCAGTCATAGCCTCACCTCAGGCTTTGTGCCTGCTGAATGGCACAGAGCAACGGTTATCCCACTCCACAAGGGGGGAGCCACCACAGACCTCGGGAACTACAGCCCCATTAGACTGATGACCAGGGTCTGCAAGACCATGGAATGTATCATCATAGAGCTTATAAACAAAGACATTGGTAATCTCCAAACTCTGGATCCCACCCAGTTCGGGTTTGTAAAAGGCAGATCATGTCTGGTAAACCTGATAGACTTCTTTGAAGCAGTCACCAAAGCCATAGATAAAGGTAAGGTGGTTCACACAGCCTATCTAGATCTTGCCAAGGGTTTCAACACCATCCCCCACTCTGGAATTATAGATAAGCTCACTAAACTAGGTATAAATCCCTATGTCACAAGATGGGCTGCTAACTGGCTCACTGACAGAACCCACACTGTGAAAGTAGCAGACACCAAATCCAACTTCAGACAAGTGACAAGTGGAGTACCGCAGGGTTCAGTCCTGGGTCCTCTCCTGTTTGGTATCTAATTCTCTGAAGTACAGGCTAACACAGAAGGTCTTTGGCTAATGAAGTTCGCTGATGACTGCAAACTAGGAGCCATAATCGAAACTGCTAACGATGTGGACATCCTACAAAAGGGCCTCACTGAGACAGATGTATGGTGTCAAAGCCATGGCCTCAAGCTCAATGCCAAAAAGTGCATTGTCATCCCCTTTGGTAAAAACTCTGTACCCATGAACTACAACATAGGTGGTAGTATACTTAACACCAAAAGTGTGATAAGAGACTTTGGGACACAGGTGAACAGTAGTCTCTCCTTTGATAATCACATTGCCACAATAGTCAGGAAATCCTTCTACGTGGCACACCTCATCACAAAAGGTTTCTCATCCAGAAAAAAAGAGGTCATTGTTCCCCTCTACTCATCACTCATTAGACCCATTATAGAGTACAACACCCCTTTTGGTATATACCTCACAAGACATCTACAACAACTGGAAAGGCCACAGAAATACCTCACAAAGAGGATTACCAGCCTCAAACAGATGACATACGCAGACCGTCTCAAAAAACTCCAGCTTTACTCCGTCACATATCGCCTACTCAGAGGTGATCTCTGCCTAACATACAAAGCTATGTCAAACCCAGAGCTGTTGGACATGCTCCACTTGAAGAAATCACAATCCCTCTGAGCTACACACACTAGAGACCTAAACCTTGTCACCACAATAAACAGAACATGCCAGAGGGATAGATTCCTGTCCCAGAGACTTCCCATACTCTGGAACAAATTACCTGTCTATATCAAACAAAGCTCCTCATTAGCACTCTTCAAGAAAAATCTTGATGATTGGATGGGAAATAGGAAATTCACCCCAGGGAATCACCTCTTTGGCTCTGCTCGACAGTGGCACAGGAAAATAATTTTCTTGGGTGGCAAAAGCCAGGGTACCTTTTTGGCTGGGCTTGTATAGGCCCCATGACCGGTAGCCCAGTACCTACCTATGAACCTATGAACTTATGGGTGCCTTCAATTATCACGCTATAAATTGAGACTCATACACAATCTCAGACTTGAAGGCACAAAGACTGGTTAGTCCATACACCCACTGGGAATGAAAATATCCCAGACCCAGTCCTTATCAAGACAAGGAAAACATTGCATCCCTTCCCCCAAGTGTAACATTCTCACTGATCAGGTCAGACATAAAGCTGTCTTCTTGAAAATAAAAATAAAAATAAAACCTGGGACACTGGGTAACCCTATAACTTTTGTGAATTATTTCAAGACGAACTTCCTACTTTTAAGTGATACCCTAATAAAATGTGAAGTTTCCCCAAACTCATAGTACACTGCTGCCTATGCAGAGTCATTCAGAAAATCCCTTTAAAATCACATATACGGCTGCATAGTGTCAGCATTACCTACCTGAGATGAGCACAGGACAAAAAAAAAAAAAAAAACAAGCCAGCTTGGTGGAATCCAAACATTAACAGGTTGCATAACAAAAGGAACAGCATTATTGCCAAGAATAGGAAGTGCAATGCCCAGCAACTAACATATGCATAGCATCTTGTCACCTGTAAAATTATTCAGAATCCATCTGCTTGCCCAGCACTAAATAACATTTTACACAACTAAGTTCCCATTCGGTCATTATGATCAAATGACCAAAAACACCTGCCTTTCCACAAACCTGTCAAATCTGCTGGGCATTATCTGCATTTGTACCATGCTGTTAAGGCCTCAAACTCTTTATCTGGATCCATCAGGTCAATACCCTCCCTCCCATCCTTCAAAACCATTCTCAAAGAATTTCTAGCCAAAATCTGGCTCTGTTCTCATTCAACACCAGGATAAAATATATCCTTAAATGTGAACAAATTTCATACCATATATGTCCTTAATCACTATTCTTTGCTCACATCTTTACATCTATCAATTTCTCTCCATTGGCTTTCTCTCTAAATATGCTATAAGCCTGTTTTTATCTCACTTTGTGTTGCAATTCCTGTTTGTATTCTACTAGCTTACCTTTCATTTATCTATAAATTGGCTAAAATTTCTCTAAATATTACATCATTGTCATATAAATTGTTTCTATTCTTAACCAATATTTTCATATTATGTCTAATTTGGTATGATCATTTAATCTGTAGTTGATTTGGTTTCCATTCAAGGCATCTGCTGAAAATTGAGTCCTATCCTGTAAGACTTTCCTGGTAATCAGATGTCAAAAAAATAAATAATTAAATAATCTGATCAATAATTGCAGGACATTGAGAATATAAGATTCACTGAGATATATATATATATATATATATATCTATATATATATATATATATATATATATATATATATATATATATATGTGTGTGTGTGTGTGTGTGTGTGTGTGTATGTGTGTGTGTGTGTGTGTGTGTGTGTGTGTGTGTGTGTGTGTGTGTGTGTGTGTGTATATATATATATATATATATATATATATATATATATATATATATATATATATATAATATTGAGTAATATCATTTTAATAAGTACTAACCTATCCTCAAAAGTAATAAAAAAAATTCATACAATTTTTAATGAGAAGTAACACTTCTTCAATTACTGTTTCAAAATTAGTATTAATAATCTTACTCACATCTTTATAGATTTTTATTCCTAAATATTTTAGTTCTTTTCCTTCCCAATTATATTTATATTTCTCTTTAAACTTACTTTTTAGTAATTGGTTTAACACTAAGGTTTCAGTTTTATTATTATTAAATTTAAGCAATGATACTTCCTGAAACTTCCTGAAACTTTTTAGTTTCCTCGTGTATTTCTTTGATTTAATGACTTAAATCTGCTATAGTTAGTAAAGCATCATCTGCAAAAAGATTTACTTTAGATTGACGATCTCTATTCATTGAAATCCTTCAATTTTGTCATAGCTTCTTATACTATAAGCTAAGGGTTTGATAACTAATGCAGACAGTAAAGAGGACTTTATTTAAAGTGAATCCATGATAAATGTAAGATCCAATTTTAACATATGTTTTGGAGTCTCTATATAGTATTTTAACATCCAAATAAACAGTTCTAGAAATGCAAATGCTTTGATAGTTTTTAATGAGTAGTTCCAATCTATAGAATCAAAAGCTGTCTCGATATCTAAGCTAATGATGGCCAGTTTTTTTTTGTTCATTCCTTTTGCTGCATCTAAGATAGTTACTACACTTGTAATATTGTCACTTTTATCTGTTGACTATAAATCATGTTTGACCTTTCTTAATTAATCTACTACATCTTTTAATCTTGATGTGGAAATTGAAGTAAATATTTTATACTCTACATTTAATAATGAAATAGGTCTATATGAGGAGACAAACTTATTATCTTTTCCTTGTTTAAGTATAAATGAGATTACAGAAAATTTCCATGAGGGAGGAATTATTTTGTCTCTGAATTATCCCAAAAACATCACTCAGCAATTCTAAAATGCGTAATGAAAACAGATTATATAATTCCATACTTAACCAACCTAAACCTAGAGCTTTACCATTTTTACCTATGTAAAGCTTTTTCAACTTATATTAGGGTAATAGACTTATTTAACAGAGAAATGCCTTGGTCATTAAGTTTATTAGTATTATTTTTCTTTAAATAGTTGTCAAGTTTGTAATCATCATGATTATTTTTATCTTTAATAAGATACATTTAGAAAAATATAAAACTGGCAAGCAATGAAGTTCTATGGCTCATTGCTTGTCATCTTTAATAAGATCATTATGGAATTTTTTTTAACTATTATGCATTTCCTCTATATATGACGTAAACTTATTAGTGTGAAGATTTGAGATATTATGTTGTGCCTTTTTGCTTAACATATTCCTTCTATTGGCTAATCTGTGTAGATTTCTTGACGTCATTGCATAACTAAGCAATTTTATTTTTTCTAAAGCTAACTCCACTTTATGACTTAAAACTGTGATATTTTGTCATTAATATTTTAATGACTTCAGTATTATCTAATTTCTTTGTTTGTTGTTCAAACCTCACTGTGTGCAATTCATCTTGTAATTCTAACAACTCTTTATCCCACTCATTCATTTTATTGCTAGCCCATCTTCACATTCTGTCTTTAATATGCATTTTTAAGGAGTCCCATGGTATGACTTTACAAACCTGACCATTATCATTCAAAGATAAAAAAATACTCAATTTGTTCCTTAAAGTAACTCTTAAATTCTTTTAATTTCATCATATATGCTGGGATACTGTAAACAATCTGAAATTTCCTTATATTCATTACCATATTAATACTTAGTGTATTATGTTCAGATAATGGACAATAATTAGTTTTAAAATAATTCACCTTATTAAGTAAATCTATAGAGACATAATCCTAACAATTCTAGTTTCTGTCCTATGCACATAAGAATAATGAGTGGACAACAATGGTGTATCTTATGTTTTTTACTAGTAAATCAACTAAATAATTATTACTAATTCATCTCTTTGGTGATTCAGCTGATGCCAGTATTTTAGCCTTCTTCTGTTCACTTGTATCTTCTATAACAGATATGTAGTTAAAATCCCATGCTTAAATTAAACTACCCTTCCAATGACTATATAGTAAGTTTAAGTGATTTTTAATTACTTTTACACCTATTCCAAGGATCCAGTAAAATTAGGTAGCGTGTAGAGTTTGCCATTATATTTAATTATTACAAATGTATACATTCCTTTAGGATCATTAAAGGATTCCATGACCTTAGGCATAACAGTGGATTTTCTCCAAAGTATAGCAGTTCCTCTCTTCTTCTTGTTAAAAGAAACATGCAATAACATTTCATAACCTAAGTTATTTAACTATTGTATATCTTTTTCTATCAAGTGAGTTTCTTGCAAGAATATAATGTCTCCTCTATTTAATTTTAGATATGTCATTAATGATTTCCTTTTATTGCTATTATTTACTCAATTTACATTAATAGATAATAGATTATAACAATCCATCCTGTGTATTTAAAAAATATTTCTTTTAAAAGAAATGACACATTTATTTACCATTTTAATTTAATTATATACAAGACTCTAATGCATTCTTCTATCTTAACATTCCAGCCTTTTTTGAAATTTTCATTTCTACAAACTAAACTACTAAATCTCAAAAATAACAAAAACAAAGACAAGCCTACAACTATAACTGCAAATGTTTGGATACCAAGGTTCCTAGCTAGCCTACTGAATTTTCAAACTACTTTACTATCACTATAGCTACAAAACACCTAAAAATTCATAAAAAAATAGCCGAAAGATATCCTGACTTACAAATAATTAATATATATATATATATATATATATATATATATATATATATATATATATGTATAGGTCAAAATAATAAAAGACTATTATTTTAGTTATATATTTTGCCATTTTAAAACTATTCCACAATTGCTACTTAAAAGTTATTAATCCTCTTCTATTAATCACAAATATTAAATAATCCAACAAATAGTATACCTATTTATGTTATAGTAGTATAAATTATCCATTAAATATTTTTAAATTATTCACTCATTCAATGCTATTAAATCTCGAAACAAGTATAACATAGTGGGACCAGAAGAGATAAAGACATCTGTAATCTTGTAGATCACAGGTATTGTTAAAATACTAAACTATAATACCAAAGAGAAATTAATGTACATATATATTTACCATGTCAAAAGACACAGACATATTTTATAGCTCTAATGAAAAGCTCTGAATTAGTATTTAAAGTACGTGTCTATATCTCATATTTCTGTAACACTCAACACATCATACATCAAAATATTTAAAAATCCTTTAGCTTATTAAACTACTTCATAAAGATATGTACATTACTGAGGTTGAAGAGAATGTCTTGCTGTATTTATGGAGTCAAACAAATGCACGCTATAATGTATTCAAAAGCTACAAAGCATTCAGTTCATATCCCATTCTGCCTTCAGGGATTCAAATATATTGAAAAATTTACTTTACTTTCTATCGTAATGGATGTACTGAAATAAAACACTCAAGTTTCAGATTTGACTTATGAAATGAGTTATTTCAGCTAGTCTTAGTGAATTTAATAGCATGCATCATGTAAAAAACTTTAAAATTCACAAGAACAAGCTTCAACTTCAGCTTTCAACTTATTTTTAAATATTTTATATGATTTTTTTAATGTAAATTATATGAGTTCCTGTACATTAACATTTCTGTCATATTCAGGTATATGTAATAGACATCCGTCTTAAAAGCATTTATTTAAGTACTTTTTCTGTCTTATTTTACCACTAGTATTGCACCTTATTCTATAGATTTTGTATTTCTAAAATCTCCTAACAAAAAGCCATTTAATCATCAGCTCTTGATTAGAGATTATGTGCACATTTCTTAATTTGCTGATAATGCTCTTTTATTAATCTTACATAGTAGATGTGATGAAAGAAGATACTGCCAGTCCAGCTAGCTGGAATTTCATAAATAATTATTTGCCATCGGTGAATATCAAAATGATTTATACTAGATGTTTGTGTTACAAATTTATTAGAACTGCATGTCATGTGCATAGCAAACTGCTTGTACAGACACGTGTGTTGAAAAGGGGATTTGCAGAGTACTGTTTGAAATGTAGCCACAGTGTGCTGTACTGGAAGAGAACAGAAATATATACCCACTATTGTAACTGTGTAACTGTATATATTTTAAGAGGGGAAAGTGGGATACAGGAAGTTAACTTCAGTCAAGTAAATTTTAAACAACAGAAATTAATTTTTATTTTTGGCTAGACCATAAAAGATGGTATCTTTCAGTTTTCAATGTAGCAAGAGACACAGTATCTGTACTAGGAAACTCTTCGTATTGTCTTTAGGGTGAAGTTCTTACTAGTCTTGAATGCATGAAGGAATGCAATTGTTTTATGACTTCCAGCATCTGCCAGAGATCTGTGGAGAAGCTCTTGTCTGTATATTTTTGCAGGTAGATGCTAAATACTGCTAGCTTCATCAATGGTTCAACATCTTCTTTCGGCTGTTCCCATTAGGGGTCACCACATCGGATCATCTGTTTCCATATCTTCCTATCCTCTGCATCATGCTCTTTCACACCAACCGCCTGCATGTCCTCTCTCACCACATCCATAAACCTTATCTTAGGCCTTCCACTTTTCCTCTTACCTGGCAGCTCCAGCCTTAGCATCCTTTTCCCAATATACCCAGCATCCCTCCTCAGCACATGTCCAAACCAATGCAATCTCACCTCTCTTGCTTTGTCTCCAAACTGTCCAACCTGAGCTGACCCTCTAATATACTGATTCCTAATCCTGTCCATCCTAGTCACACCCAGTGCAAATCTTAACATGTTTAACTCTGCCACATCTAGCTCTGATTCCTGCCTTTTCGTCAATGCTACCGTCTCCAACCCATATAACATAACTGGTCTTACTACCTTCTTGTAGACCTTCCCTTTCACTCTTATTGGTACCCATCTGTCACAAATCACTCCTGACACTCTTCTCCACCCATTCCACCCTGCCTGTACTCTCTTCTTCACCTCTCTTCCACACTCACCATTATTCTGAACTGTTGATCCCAAGTACTTAAACTCATCCACCTTTACCAACTCTACTTCCTGCATCCTCACCATTCTCTACCTTCCCTCTCATTTACACACATATATTCTGTTTTAGCCCTGCTGACCTTCATTCCTCTCCTCTCTAAAGCATATCTCCACCTCTCCAGGGTCTCCTCAACCTGGTCCCCTACTCTCACTACATATCACAATGTCATCTGCAAACATCATAGTCCACGGGGCCTTGTGTCTAATCTCATCTGTCAACCTGTCCATCACCACTGCAAATAAGATAGGGCTCAGAGCTGATCCTTGATGTAATCCCACCTCCACCTTAAATGTATCTGTCACTCCCACCGCAGTCCTCACCAATGTCACACTACCCTTATACATATCATGTACCACTCTTACATACTTCTCTGCCACTGCTGACTTCCTCATACAATACCACAACTCCTCTCTAGGCACCCTGTCATACGCTTTCTCTAAGTCCACAAAGACATAATGCAACTCCTTCTGACCTTCTCTGTATTTCTACAACAACACTCTCAGAGCAAATATTGCATCTGTAGTGCTCTTTCCTGGCATGAAACCATACTGCTGATTACTAATCATCACCTCCCTTCTTAACCTAGCTTCCACTACTCTTTCCCATAACTTCAAGCTGTGACTGATCAATTTTATCCCTCTGTAGTTACTGCAGCTCTGCACATCACAGCTTCATCAATGGTTATAAAATAGAATAAATAAAACGTTGCAGACCACCACTGTCTTCCAAAATTTAATTCACATGACAGACATCCATAAAAACACAAAGTCGAAAGATAAAATCAATGAATAAAATTCCAGGAAGCTTCAGTAGAAACAATTGTCAAATCCTTAACACTTTCGGGTACTAACCATTCTTCAGATAATCCTACTCTACTCAGGGGAAAATATTAAACTATCTTGTATCCAATCATCTCTAATAACGCACCCGCCTATTTTTTAAGGTGGGTCTCATAGGGACTGCCTCATTGAGCCCCAGTGCTCTATGAGCCAACAACTCAAGTATCCACTTTGACTCCTCTAATTCAGTCTGTTGTTTCATATCCCCCCTCTCAAACTTCTGTACATATTCCTAATAGCCCTAAATTTAAACCAATGCCCCTCATTCTGATCTATGTGCCTGAACAATGCATTATGTGGATTCTTTGTCCTAATGCAGAATAAGTGCTATAAAATTCTAACCTTAAACATACAGTTAATTTTTCCTACATAAAAACTCACACATTGTTGACATTCAGCTAAATAAATCAAATCTGTGGTTCTACAAGTCACCCTGGCCTTAAAATGAAATTCTTTTGCTGTAACAGGATGTATAAAATCCACTGCTTTATTTATAATCTCACAAGCCTTACATGACCCACAATGGACTGTCCCTTCCTTATTCATAATTGGCCTCCATCTAGGTACATGTTCTGTTGCCAAAATATCTTTAAGGTTTTTATTTCTCCTGAAACCAAACAAGGGAGCTTGCCCCAACAACCCACTCAATTTTTCATCAGTACTTAAAATATTCTAATTGTTCCTGACTATTTCACAGACATTTTCCCCTGAGTAGAGTAGGATTATCTGAAGAAGGGTTAGTACTCAAAAGCACTAAGGATTTGACAATTGTTTCTACTGAAGCTTCTTGGAATTTTATTAATTGATTTTATCTACCGACTTTGTGATTTTTATGGATGTCTGTCGTGTGAATTAAATTTTGGAACATAGTTGTGGTCTGCAACATTTTATTTATTTTATTTATTTTATTTGGACTGTGAGGTGCATATAACAGATGTTTGATGAGGTCCCTACATTTTGTTCTTTCATCAATGGTTGTTTTGCCTGGGAACTAGGGGTCAGATAAAAAGAAATTATGTCATTCTGCAAGTTGTCGCAGCAGTAATATTTGAAATATTAATTTGAGAAGTATCTTAGTAAGACAGAGCATTCTGCATTCTGTCTTGGACTTGACAACAACTATTTACCACATCTGCCTTGCTCTAATGAAGTAAGTTTCTGTGAACAGTATAACTCTGTTAGATACAGTGAGGAATACAGTAAAGTTTAGTTTAGATATTTTTCTTTATTTATTTGAAACTGTCCTCCAATGTTGTTTTACATATTCTCTGTGGTTTTGAACTCTGATGTCACTGTGAATATGTTTATTATTGTCTTTTTTTATTATTTATTATTAAATATATTTAAATCTTTCATTGTGGCTGATCTGTGTAGAGATATTTAAGTTGTGAAAATACTTGCATATTTATTTGATGATACTGTAGGCCACTCCTAATAGCCTTGCTCTTGGTCAAACTGCCATTTGTGTTAATATTAATATGAATATTAATATTACAGTGTAGGATTGGACAACCTTTGTTAAGGGCCTTTAATTAGCTGATAAGAAAAACAACCCCAGATTGTGGTCTCTGTGTGCTCTTAAGGGAAATTGTACTTGATGCAGAGAGCGCTGCATCTGGAAATACTGTGTGTTTACTTATTATCCTCCCAGTGTACATCCCCCACTGGTGCCAGTAGTGAGGATTGAGGTTCATGGATTACTGGTCCAGTGGTGGGGCATCACAGTAGATACCGCACTCCTTGGGTATATGCATATTATTCATAACATGCTTACTTTTATTAATTTTAGTATTACGAGCAATATTGACTATATATAAAAGAATCCCTGCTTATTTAATTTGAATATGTGATTTTGTCATTGTGAACTGCTGTTCTAATCTAAGCTTTACATACTGACATCAGAATCTGGCTTCAGCATGTGAAAATGACAACTCACAGCACATACCAGCTGCTAATTTACTTGGTAAGTTCCTCATTCTTCTTATTTCTTTTAAGCTGCTCTAATCTTAATAAACATCTAACTTCTTCCAATTAATATATACAGTTAATATGTATAGTTAAATTTAATAACACTACAGCATAAAATATTAACATGTAAATGTAAGCAAATTATGTTACAATATCCCAATAATAAACATTACTAAGCTTTTGTCTTACCAGTTCTTCACTTCTAAGAAAAAAACAAGTTTTTTGAGTAGATTTCTCAGATATATAGTTGAGAAGACAATAAATAGATAAACAGATAAATAAATAAATAAAAAAGTTATTTCTTCTTTTATAGACATCGGTGATGAACTTTGATATATATTTTATTCAGAATAACTGAAGGATAGCTGAAGGTGAGAAAAATCCAGCATTCAAAAGAAATGGAACATTCTTTTGTTCTCACATTTTCTTTCTAAACATCAATTGTTTCATAAATGACCTGTGAAAGGAATGTGTTACACAGGAACAAAGAAAACAAAATCACCAGTACATTGACACTTCTGATTAGCATATTACTTAGATCTGACATTTAGTTAACCCAGCCATGCACATACTAGGAAATGGTGAACAAATAAAACAACATTTTCTTTTTGTATAACTTTAAAGTTATCAGTTCTATTGCTTATAATATAATGACATTCTCATAAAAGATGTATTTGTTTAATATTTAGAAACACGCTTATATGTTTAGTTAAAAGAAATATATTAATTATTTCACTGTAAATATATTAAAACAGTAAAACTAAGGCTGGAATTCAATAAAGCCTACCCAGAGTGATTCTCCATGTAGGAATAGTGTAACAGTCTGAACACAAAGCATGGCCACTGAGCAATCCAGGAAACAGGGCTGGGGCCATGCATGAATGTGCAGACATGGAGATGTCTGCGGAATAAGGAATCACCTCATAAGCTGGTGAAAACCATGCAAATGAAGTGAATTTGCAATTCAGCAAGCAGAAAGGTGCTGTGGTAGTATAAGAAATTTACACAGTTACGAACCATGTACCGGAGCATAAATTTTAAACAGGGGCTGTAAAAGCCCCCCAAATGGGTGGATATTATACAGTAGGCATGCAAATGGGCAAAACTATGGCCAGTGAGTTAAAAAAGCAATGCAAATTATGAAAAATGTAATCTTTTTTTTAATACATATTTTGCATTTAAGCGGCATGTAGCAACGTGCAAACATGCCATTTTGAAAAAATAAATAAATAAAAACTGTAAAATATGAAATATACACATATGCAAAAGTATTGCATTATAGTGCCCAGCATGCAGAGTCATAAAATGGCAGGTTACAGTGGTGTAATGCAGTATCCAGAGTAAACACAATTAGGCGTATGTAAGTTAGCCACGGTTATTGAATAGCAAAAAGGGCCACCATGTCTATAGGTACTAACCATGGTAGGATTAGAACGGTGTTGCTGTAGGCATAACAGATTGCTAACATCAAAAGGGGGTGTGTCACACCATGTTTAAGTGGATTGGAGCTTAGCGCTGCCTGTTTGCACTCAGCTAAGCACAGCTGAGCAGGGGAGGTGTGTCTAAGGCTGCTAAGCTATGCTTAGCCCTGCAGCATGTGTTTTAGCTGGTTAAAGAAAAGCTAAGTGTGCCCATGTACAGGGGAGGGTCCAATCTGCTGAGCAAGGTTTACACTCATGCTGAGGGATTGTGCTGTGTGCCACAGTGCTTAGCAGTGGAAGAAATTAAAAAAAAATATATAGAAATAAAAGGAAATAGCCTGGGAAAGCCAATCAAGTATAAATGACTGATAAGCCTTGTTCCACTGGCACTGGCCCATTCAAACCCCTCAATGATATACCTGGCAGATGGAATGTATCATAGTCAGCCAATCACATAGGCTGCATCTGCAGCACCTCAGTATAACTTATGCATACACCCCTCAATCTGCTTTTTCACACACACTCTGCTCCATTGGAGTACACACTCTGCTCCATTGGATTACACACTTGGGAATTTTAACAGACAAAATGATAGGAGCTGTTGTTGTTCTGCTACATCTGTATGTGCTAGAGGCTGAGGTCAGTGATGATACTGATGCTGACAATAGGCCAAGACTGAGAAGGTGAAGAGTGTTCAGAACCAGAGTAACCTTTCAGTGGTTACATGAGCTGGAGATAGTAGAGTTCTACAGGGTGGACAGGGACATTCTACAGGAACTCACTGAGCTCTGCAGGCCTCACCTCAGATCCAGAGCTAACACAGGAGAATCCATCCCAGTGGAAATAAAGGTATGTGTAACTTTAAGAATACTAGCTACAGGTACTTTCCAAAGATCTACTGGGGACATAATGGGGTTTTCACAGGCATTCACATCCAGGGTATTTCACCAGTTCCTGGATGTCATGCTAACACATGACAGTGACATTTATTTACCCCACACCCTTGAGGAGAGGACCAGAAATATGCATCTCTTCCACCATGTAGCACACTACCCAGAGGTACTGGGTGCCATAGATTGCACTCATGTGCAGATCAAAGCACCACCCAGTGAGGAGGGTAGAGTCAATATTAACTGCAAGGGATATCACTCCATAAACTGCCAGGTTGTGTGCAATGCCCAGGTCATTATCATGAATGTGTGTGCTGGCAGCCCTGGCAGTTATCATGACTCCCACATCTGGCATACATCAGACATGTACCAGACATTTGTCAGGGGGGACATCCCATATGGCCGACTACTGGGGGATGTTGGCTATGCACTGGAACCGTGGATGATGACACCCATCATAAATGCACACACACCAACTGAAGAATGCCATAATGAGGCACACGCAGAAACTAGGAACATAATAGACCACGTGTTTGGGCTGCTCAAGTCACGTTTCAGCTGCCTTGACATATTTGGTGGACCCCTGCAGTACTCTCCAGCCACATGTGAACACATGTTCATAGTATGTGCCATGCTACACAGTATGATCCTGCAGAAATAGATGCAGCAGAAACATTACAGGAAAGGGACACACAGTCCCCCACCAGTGCCAAGGTCCCCACAGGCATAGGTGGACTCGGAGGAGGAAACCCCTGAGCCTGTCCATGTAGGCAGACATACACATGCCCAGTATGCCCTGGCCTTGGCAAAGAGGCAAGGCATAGCACATGCACTGACAACCTAAGCAGCCAGGGATTGACACCTCATTCTGACTCACAGACATAGTACAAAGGATGTCAGCCACACCACACTACCTGTAACTTACCATGTATAGGCTGTGTACTGTGTGTATCTGACAGAGTCATCCCTGAAGCACTGTCCTCTCAACTGCTGCAGGCACAAGGTAAGTCACTCTTCTTAACAGCAAATTAATTGGGTAGTAGACAGTGGTAGCATATCTCTGGTATTGCTGCATGTATGCAAGGTAATGGACTGAGCTAGTAGGATAGCAGCAGACAACTGACAGATATGTGGGACAAATGGGACTCTCTGCCAAATGCTGGCAGCCCCAAAATATGCAGCAGGCCCCAAGCCAGCAATACCCACTGCATTATGTGAGGGACTTACAAACAGTGGGGTCATAGTCATATGCATGGATGTCAATGTTTGTGTCCCCTGCTTACCTCTCAACCTCTTAGAGCAAGAAATCTGTACAAAGCCATAAAGGAAAGTGTGACAAAGGTCAAAACAGTGGGGCAGTTGTTAAATATTGCACTTACAATCTTAGAAAGTTCATAGAATAACAGATTTTGCATTAGTATGAATTTTCTGAAGGGTATGAAGACTGAAACTCAAATGTCTGTCATTATTTTCTAACTTCAGTCTTTAACGATTTGCCAGTATTTTGCCGGAAAAAAACACAATTTTATGAAAAAAGGACCCAAAATATGAGGCAAACATCTGGACATTCTGAAAAACTCTGCCCAGTTGAGAGGTATGGTCCCAACCCCTGACACACCTGTGTTCCCATACAACTGCAATAACATTTATGTTTGTAAGGTAATAGCACCAGACCACACATTCCCAGTGCTGTCCCAATCAACTTGCTAACATGTTCAATTTCCACAATTTGCAGGGGTCAGTGTGCTATGTATGTATGTGTGTGGTTAATAGTGTCAGGATGTATACTGCACTGACCGGTGGCTGTCATGGCTTAGTGGGCTATGTACATTATGATGGTTGATACGGTCCATGGTTTGAGACTGGCTGTGCCTACTGTTCTGTATGTGAGCTACACATATGGTATGAGTTCTACACACTGTCCAGATGTCGGTATTTGTTACTGCAGGAAAGCTGGACAAAGCCAGAGACAGTGGTGGGACAGGGGGTCACAGATACGGACAGTACACAGCTCTGAATAACCTAGATGGTGCCTGCTAGATCAGCAGGTTGTGACAAGTCAGTGTAGCACCAGGATATAAAGGCTGCCACATAACTATGTCAGTACTGACAACAAGTCAGTGGGCACCATCCATACCCCACAACTGAGAGGGTTTCACAGAATGTCCACACATATGCCTCATATATCTGTTCCTTTTGTCATAACATAGCATTTGTCTGGCAAACTATTGGCAAACCAATAAAGGTTGATGTGAAAATATAAATGACAGACAGTTGAGATGCAGACTTCATACCCAGAAGAAAATGCAAGCTAATATGAAACCAGTCTACCAATTGTCTACGTTTGTAACAGCAATATACAGATCCTGTCCCCATGTTTGGGCCTGTGGCCTACTGTTATATATGGCCCTGTCCAGATGTCTGTCTGTAAGGGTTTGAGAGGTATGACCAACATGTAGCCTTATAATAACAGTGCAATATATACCATCTCAGGTCTGCAGCAGATGTATGGAACACAATGCTGGACAACCTGAAAACAGGTACAGTCAGAGGTGTGAAGTCCATAAGCCTGTGTATGGTGTTACAACTTTTACCCCAGTCACAACATAACTACAACTACATAGATCAGCAACTGTGGACAAAGTATGGAGCTGGAGGAGAACAGGACAAAGGCCCACATATAACGGGAAGGAGTAACTACTTGCCAGACAAATGTAGAATGTGCAGACTACAACAGTTCTTGCAGTAGCATGGGTTCCATGCAGTGCATAGAGTCAGTAGCCAAATGTTTGTCAGCAGTTCCTCACACTAATTTATATTGATCTGCCACTGACATACCAGGAAATCACAGTGCTATGTGAAATGTACCACACATATTATGCAAAACCCTGCTCAGTCCAATACACTCTGCTCCCATCCTAGATATGACTCAGTTAATAAGGATAGTATACAGCCAGGAGACCCCTCAGCCAGTAATTAATGAGGTGCTGGACTGTTTAAACAGGTTCATTATCCAACTGGCTATAGCACACAAAATCCTTGACCAGAGTGCAGGTAGGTCTGGCCTGGAGTCCCACTGTTAGTACTGATGGTTATAACGGGCATGCTCCTACACTTAACTAATTTCAGCTCATGTCTGAACCCACATCTGACTATAGAACTGCAATGTCCATATATGCCTGTGCATACAGACAGCTAAGTACACCTTAACTGTCTCTCCCCACCCTTATCAGACATGATTACCCTCATCTATCCATATGTGGCACTTATAAGATATATCTAGATCTGTTGGGTATGATATACATGTATATATGTGTATATATATATATATACATATATATATATATATATATATATATATATATATATATAATTTACAAAGAGGAAGAGAAAGGGGAGAAAGAGAGAGAGAGAGAGACAGTGAGAGAGAAGGAGAGAGAGACACACTGAAAGGCATAGAGTGATATAGTGCTGCATCCACTCATACACCAATAGTAACCAGTGGCACATGCAAATACTATGGTGAGCTCCACTGTGTAACACTAGTTAGGAAGGGGTTGTAATCTCACATCACCCACTGTGTGTGTGTGTGTGTGTGTGTGTGTGTGTGTGTGTGTGTGTGTGTGTGTGTTTCTGTTTATATTACACATACAACAGAATACGCATGTCCAACAGGCCTATGTCTGTGTAATAGTCACACATTTTATGGCCCTGTGACTGGTGTCCTCCACAACAGTGGCCTACCTGTCAGCAGTTACTGATGTCATCTACCCCAACAGCAGTGGCAGACACTCTACAAATGTATAAGCCCCATGGCAGCTGTGATAAGTATGGAGCGCTATAGTGTAGACAGTAAGATAGGTAGTGGCTCTAATCCCAGCAATGGCAACTGTGGGTGTGTGTGTGTGCTTGCATGTGTGTGTGCATGTGTGTGCATGTTTGTGTGTGTGTGTGTGTGTGTGTGTGTGTGTGTGTGTGTGTGTGTGTGTGTGTGTGTGTGTGTGTGTGTGTGTGTGTGTGCGTGTGTGGCCCTTGTGGCTGTGTGTGTTTCCTGCCTATGTGTATGCAATGCCAATACATTTTAAGGCTTGTTCCACCCTGTTAACCCCCATTGTACTACTTTACAGGGCCTGTTGATGTCATCCAATTTAGATGCACCGTTGGACACCATATAAACTCTGTGGTGCATACGATAAGTACATAGTACTGGAGGTCATACAACTAGATTGGTGGGGTTCTAATCTCACTACTGGCAACTGTGTGAGTGTATATATGTGTGTATGTGAAGCATATCACCTGTTGCAGTGTGCATGTCCTATACGTGTTTTGGTTGTACCATATTGAAGCTAGTTCTACCCCATTAACTCCCCATTGCACTACTTTATAGGGCCTGTTGATGTCATCCACCTTAGATGCTCCATTGGACACCCTCCAGCCGTATAAGCTCCATGGCACACATGATAAGCACATAGCACTTTTATACATACAACTAGATAGGTAGGGCATCTAATCTCAGTACTAGCAACTGTGTCTGTGTATGCATATCCCCTGTAGCAGTGTGGCTGTCTTGTGGGTAATTGTTATACCATTTTGTGGGCCTGTTCCACCATGTTAACCCCCATTGGCAACCAATTTAGGGCCTACTGATGTCATCCACCTTAGAAGCACAGTTAGACATTTTCTAGCACAGTAGCATGGTGGGGCATGCAATATGTACATCATTCTGTAGTATACATAACTAAATAGGTAGGAGTTCTAATCTTAAGTGTAGCAACTCTGTGAGTGTATAAGTGTTTCAATGCATATCCCCCTGCAACAGTGTGTGAGTGCTATACCATTCTAAGGGCCTGTGCAAACCTGTTAACCCTCCACTGGCACTCCTTACAGCACCTGCATATGTTATTCACCTGAATAGTAGTGGCAGACACTGCAAAAACATATAAGATCTGTTTTGTATGTGATATGTATGTAGCACTATCATATGTAAAACTAGGTAGATAGGGGTTCTACTCTCAACAAGGGCAGTTCATGAGTGTGTGTGTGTGTGTGTGTGTGTGTGTGTGTATGCATGTATATCCCCTTGCAGCAGTGTGACTGTGTTAGGGCCACCACCATATCTCTTAGCATCTTAGAGCAGGATGTGTAGATAAAACCATATAGAAAAGTGGGACAAAGGCCCAAAAATTATGGTCAACCATTAAATATTGCTCTTACAAACATAGAAAGTAGATGGAATAACATGCATTTTCTGAAGGGTATGAAGTCTGCAATGAAAATATCTGTTATTATTGTCTAACATCAGTCTTTAATCACGTGCCACTAATTTGCCAGAAAACCACAATGTTATGGCAAACAGACCTAAAATATGTAGTAAACATCAGCACATTCTGCAGAAATTTGTACAGGTGAGAGGTATGGCCACCACCTGTCCCACCCTGCAGGTTGCAGTCTATGTTTAGCTAGGTGTGACCTGTGAAAACAACTCAAACAATACAGAGGTCTCAAGAGTGCAGGGCAACAAACATTTCCTAAAATTGTATAATAATTGCATAAAGCAGTTATGTCACATCAGAAGCACCTTAATGTAATGAGAAATAGCATAAGCTATGGAAATGTGAAACAAAGAAGCTGTCATACTGGAAAACCAAGAGAAATCCTGTCTATTGCACTTGCTGTGGGTATGGATTGTCCTGCCAGCTCTCATGATACTACAAGAAGTGTCCTACATTGCATATTTGATAAGGCAGCAGCCCTATTCTGTGTTGCCCATGTGTGTGTGCAATATGTAGATATGTGGAGGCCTTGTGAGTAGCTGCCATCCTCAATGATTCACATGTATCTAGGCATGAATGCTAACTGCCACCATCCACATTTGTAGGTACTGCCTATGGCTGTGGTGACTGTATGTAGTGTGCTGTCTGTCACTGACCCACCAACTGATGCTAACTCACTGGAACGGGGTCATACATCGTTATGGGATGGTGCCAAGGTCCTGGCATCAAGCTAAATGCAGAAACAGTACCATCATACTATATGGCAAGCTAATGGTTCCACTATTTCCTATATCAACAGCAACCCCATAAACACACAACCTGCATTGAGAGGCCTGGGTAGTCAGGTTAATAACACTGCTGCATTCAGCTATCAAGTATCGACAGTCTTCAGAAAAGGCCTGTACATGGTTCACCACATAGGTAAAGGGAGGGCATCCAGACTAAAGGTGGAAGTTACGTCTGTATAGTCCTCAGTCAATATAACAATAATTTAGTACCATAGTCCATTTGGTATGTACCTATACAGACATCTGCAGCAACTGGAAAGGCCATAGTAATACCCACAAAGGTAATCCATGGCCACCAACACCAGTTCCATTTAGACAGCCTCGAATTAGTAGTGATCCACTTGGTATTGGACAGGTTGTCCACAGGTGGGCTTTGGCATGCCTAGATGGGTATGTTGTGCCCAGCCCTTCAACAGTTGGCCCATATATATGAGTCTAACTCTTCACACATTACCAACATGACAGGCATGAATCTGATATCAACAAAACTTGCTGGAGAGACATTTTTGTTTCACAGAGGCTGCCCTGTCACAGGAATGCACTTTCCAGATATATCAGAGTACCATGCAGACCCTCATCAAGTGCAGCCATGATGAGTGGATGGGAAATCACAAATCTGTCCCAGGGGTCGCACCTGTGTCCCTCAATGACAGGGGCAACAGGTGCTGATCGATGATTCTGTCAGGGATAATGTAATGGCTTGGCTTGTAAGGGACCCAGGGCCATTACTCTAGTAACCTTCTATGATCCTATGAACCTATGTTCCTACAGAACTCCCATGTGATATATATCAATACAAGATTATGCTGTCCACCCCCATTGTCTTTCACCCACTGTTCTACACATATGAACCTAGGTAACCATGCACATATACAGCCGCACCTTGCCGATGTCACATTTCTGCATTGCTACTATGCCATCCTGAGCTGCTGTATTGGCAGCAGGTCCCCATGATGTACACACACAAACACCTGCAACAGAAACAGAATATGGTCTGGGAGACAACAGTCACTCAGCAATACTAACAGCAATACAGCATAATGGCACAATGGTACATACAGTTTGATGTGTATGCATGACAATTGCCAGCAGATGACACCTTACAGGGTATAACACTACTGCACTACAAACTGCCATTAACTGTACTATATTCACACTGTGCATCAGACACATATTAGCATGTCCCTGTATCGATGGTATGGATGACAGGGATGTGGCACAGGTATCATCACATGCACAGGGTGTGTTGTGAGGTTGCCAAATGCCTAGGCTGTGCTACACAGTTGACATCATGTGTGTGTGTCTGGAGGGCTGCTGTTCAGCTGGGCCATGGAAAGGAGCTGTATGTGTGTGGTGGTGACCTGCATGTGATAGTGATCTGTGAGTGTGTACATGTACACAGTCAAGCCATGTGCCAGCCCTACACAAGGGTGTGTTGGACAGCTGTGGACCATACATAGCAGAATGGATAGTTCACTGTATCCAGCCACAAACACAGAAAGTAGTTCCATCAGGAGTGGCACAGGCACCACCATGCCCAGGGTCAGATGTGTTACTACTTTCTGATGGTGACCGGTGTTTGTCGGGTCTGTGTTCATCAAGGGACCACCCAGGACCACATACCCATGGCCTGCCATGTTGTGGTCTGCACAGCACCTTCAGTAGTGTTGGTGGTACTGCCACTCTGGGAGAGTGACTGTGCATGGCCACGTGAACTCTCAGCTGATGTTGTTTCTGACCTACATCAATGTGTCCAATGCCTGACTCCCACCACATTTTCAAGCACAGACATTGCATGGCACGGTTAGGAACTGACAATGTCTCACCTCTCTGTCTATCCACTACATTAGCGAAATTATGTAAGGCATCACTGATGCTGCGGATGGAGTTATGCACGGCAGACAGTGTAGCATCCATAACCAAGAGCATTTGTCTGGTGTACCTGTGCCTCCATGATGGACCTAAACATGCATTGGGTGACATGTGCTATGACACATCTGACTGGTGCTGGATGAGCAGTAGTCCTCCTTTGAGCACCCCTATCAATCTGCCTGTGTGGGACCACACCAGCTCTCTGGCTATGACTAGTGTCTACAGTCACATATGCCATATTCACCACACTCTCCTGTTCAATGCCACCACCCTCTGACTGTCCAATATCTGTGATTGCTGTGGACTGGGTATGTGTGGGCATACTGACTGTGTGTGGGGACATTGGGGGAGTAAATGGGATGTCAACCAATGGGACAACTTCAGCCCCCAACAACCCCACCTGTGCCTCAATATGGCCACCATCATCATCAGAGTCTAATGAGACACTGACGTCAAGCTGTGAGGGGGACACACTCCAACCCCCATGGTCACCTATGAGGGGAAGGCAACATGACTACATTAATACCTGCAATAGAATGTCTGCTGATCCACACACACACACACACACACACACACACACACACACACACGCACACATCATAGCTCTCAGATAATCAGGGACATATTTCAACAGAATCAGGGACAAACCCAAAGAAAATCAGGGATATTTTTAAAATATTAATACTATTAACTTGAGACATTGGCCAAATAAATTACTATACATTTTGTGGAATAAAATAAATTTATAATTCTTACTTACTGCCATTATTTATTGAGTATAATTCACCATCTTTCCTCCAAGAGTCACCAGTTTTAGAAGGGATTAAGAGGGACAGAGCTAAATTTTGGAGTCAAAATCAAGGAAATTTTTGGAAATCAGGGACAGTTGAGAGGTATGACACATACAGGTGAGGTGCCACAAATGCATTATACAGATCACACATTATGACTGGTGCCATGCACAACACACAAGCAGACCACAACAGACACAAAAAAGACAGGCCCTTAAGAACATGCAGTGCAGCTATGTTCAATTAATGTTGCTAGTACTATACACCTGAGATAAGTGACATGTTAGTGTATGTGATGGACCTTCACCTAAAACACAGTGCACCCATTTCCACAATAGTAATGCACCCCTTTATAGCAGACTGCCTACACCTTCAAAAAAATACATGCTAATATGTTACAGCTCCTGCAAATATGCTACTGTGATTACAGATGTAATGCACAGCAGTGAACCCCTCCACAACTGAACATGCAAGTCTTGCAATATGGCTAAGCTTCACAGTTGTGTCTATGGCAAACTGGCAGCCCTTAACATGCCTAGAGTATAGATGAACCATAAAAAAACAATTCCACACTCACCAGATACAGCATGACGGACCCCGGCCACACCAGAGGTACCTATGGATTTGTGTGGGAGATGTACTGTGGCATTGCTACAGGATAATATCTGCATATATCAACATGTACAGTACAAACTATGGTACTACCCACATTACTGACATTCACAATATATGTGCATATGTGTGCATTACAAATCCCCACCACAAATGCAGATTGACCTGACATATGTGTACAGATATGCAAGGCTGCCACTATGAATGCTACAGTATTAACTTGATGACAACTGGATGCTTACATGGATGCTCCTCATCTGTGGAAGCTGTGCCACCCACCTCCACGACAGATGCTGTTATTGATTCTTGTGAGCTGGTGGCTGAACACAAGCTTGCCAGGAACTCTTCTGTGGCTGAGAGTGGTTGCTGTGTAGCAGGCCCTCCACTGGTGCCAGCATGATCCCTGGCCACAACTGCTGCCCTTTGCATTGCATGATGTATCAGATCAGTGGCCCAGTGTCGGGCCTGCTGATAGCTCCTGTCATTCTGGCCCATATGATTAACCGATGGCATGAGGCCTGCCCACAGTGCAGTGCATTCTTGCTGGTTATGGTGACTTCTTGACAACACCACCCAGTGATGGAGTCTCAGGGCATCAATTATGGTGGTGGTCTCAGCTTCTGAGAAAGGTGTATTCCTACGATGGTACATCCCAACTGAAAGACATGAAGAGGGGAATACATCGCAGGACACATACATTGCTCACCATTATGTATACACCCTGCACATCCACATTTGCCACCACTATCCACTGCCAACTCCCACATCACACCCCACCATCTATCACCACAGTATGTATGTGGCTATCAGCATCATAGTAGCAATACATCATGCATTGTCCTCCTGATCTTGATGTTTACTGCTACTTTCTGCATGTCCTATAAGTTGCTCAAATGCATTTTCATATTGCACCTATGACTGCTTGTTCATAGCCTGTCTACATTGTTTGTAGTGGTGTCAGCTTCCTACTGTTGTATTAAGGATCTGGGTTGTAGGCCCATCCCAATGTCTTCCTGGCCTTCCACTCTCAAATTCTGGACTATATGGCTGGACAATTTCCTATAGTTTCCCCTACTGGTCTGGTTGATAGTGGGCATTCTGGCATGGTGTAGCACCTGCCTCATGTACACGGATGGACAGCAATCTACAAACACCAGCTAGGAGCACACTGTGTGAGCGATGCAATGACATTAGGAGCCTAGAGTCAGTGCTCTCTCCCTGTCAAGCCCGCATGTCTATCCCCGAACAGGTTGTGAACACAATCAGTACACCTCACACACCATCCACACCTACACAACACACACATGCATATGCAGAGGTCTATAACATAAACATCCACAAGCAAAGGAGACATCCAAGGCAAAGCCACACATAAACACCACAGCCCTACACAGCACATACCACACATGGCCACACACTTGTGTCACACAGCTACACAGGTGTCACCACGTCAAACATATTACACATAGGAGACTCCATTGTGAGACACGTTGATGTGCCTCTTACCTGGTCACAGTTACTTGGGTGTCAGGGGTCAGAATCCACCATATCACATATGCACTGCTGTCTCTCACCAACAGGTAGTGTCATGTGTCTGTCACAGTCCATGTTGGAGTGCCTGACCTGAGATGTACATCCCTGGACTGTATGCAGTGAGACATGAGTGAGCGGACGGATTATGTGTCCCAAGCAGATATGACCCTAGCCTTATGCAGCATTCTGCTGTCACCCAGACTGATGCTGCAATACATTCAGGAAATGATTGACCTTAACATGTGGCCTTTTATCCTGTGATATTCTATGGGGTTCCAGTACCTGTGAGCATGGGATGATATGCTTTGTCAGAGATTGCCTCCATCTGTCTCAACTGGCCTTCAGGCATCTGGCAATGGTTCTCATCACCCCCATAGTGCCTTCATTAGGAAGAGTGGTGAGGTTATCACTACCAACATACAACTGTCAGTGCAGCACACATTGATGGCCATGCTGCTAAACAATGGGAATCTACACATGACTCTGCCCTCAATGCAAGCATTCTCAACCCTGGGAAATGTTAACATCTGTGCAGTCACAAACACACACATGGTTCAAAGCTGCAGAAAGCACCCCAGCCTTACCTGGTCAACCATCCTATTATACAGTCATACCCCAAACTGTGGGCAGAAATGCCATGTGACATTTGATTTAAGTATATATGAGACACATGCAGACCTCCATGCTGTACAGGCAGTAACATGCATAGGGGCACTGCAGGACAGTTCACCATTGTCAACACACCTATGCAAATCATAGCTAGCTACCGGCCACAACATGTGACCAGGAAGCTCATTCTGCCTATATGGACTTCATCAACTGTATTGTGATTTGGGTCTGTGCCCTGATCCTGGGTCACTTGTATGACCACAAACATACATTTGGAGATGTACCCATGCCAGCACACAAATCGCAAGAGAGCCATCAACAATTGAATTACAAACACCTCAGTGCAGCTAAGGGGTGCCCCCACATGAGGCAAAGGTGTGTTGGAGTTAATATTATACAACACAGGCTACCACTGCAGCATCCCTTCAGTGTCATCCTCCATGGCAATACAACCATCATGAAGTCACGTTTGAGGTCACCATCTCCCACAATACCCATCTAGCTAGGGTAAGAAATACATACACCTCCAACATGGAATACAACCTCCTGGGGGTGGTATACACAGCTTCACAGCCTCCAACCCCTCTCTAGGGACTATTAGCAATGTCCACACATGCACACAAGTGCTATATGTGCATTTGTGTAGATGCTTGGAGTCAGGTATACCTGACAGGCCTCCATCATTCTCTCCAGGGATATGTACGCCTGTCTGGTGGACATCTGCAATACATAAGTGTCTATAACAAGGATGACATACTGCTGTCCAAAACAAAGTAGGAGACGGTGTCTATTTTGGAGCAATATCTCCTTAGTGTGAACAAATGAATGGGATACTCCTGGAAACCTGCACAATAAACGCAGAGCCCACATCCACTACAGACAATCATCTCCCATTCTGCACATATATTTGCAACATCACATGAAGCACTTGTATCTGCTCACTTGTGGTGGTCAAGGACACAAGCTATACCAGTGCTGTAGGTATAGCATACTTGATGCCTAACAGAATCAGTGTAGGCTTCACCCCTCTGTCAACATCAGTACATAAGGATACCCACAGTACCTGCCCCTTCTCCTATATGTAGAGAACAGGTCACCACTGCCATGTAAATGTCATGGTATACATCCACCATGGGATTGTATCACATCCCAGGGTGTATCATACATGACCCAAGTATAACCTTGCAACACCATAATGCACTGTATTCAAAGGAGGCCTGACTACCACCTTTGTCCCAGCCATGCAAAGGGCAACCACTGTCACCTCTTTACACTAAGGTGGGACGTTTAACAATCTTAATCACTGCTGACAAGTATACTGAAGATCAAAACACACAAACACAGTTGAGTAAAAACAGGATAAAGGTGTTCTGTTTTTACTCAACTGTGTTCGTACGTTTAACAATCTGTCACATTATACACCCATCAGCCTAACTAGGCTGTTCTGTAAGGCCATAGTACAGTTTATAGTGAACCTCATTAACAAGGACATTGGTGACCTCTACACACTCTGTCATGCACATTTAGGCTTTGTGAAGGAAGGGATCATGCCTGTTACACTCGGTTGACCTCTTTGACAGAGTCACCAAAGCCATGGATGTGCCTACCTTGACCTGGACAAAGTCTGTGAAACTATAACCCACTTGGCCATAATAGATATACACTCCCAAGTATGCATCATACCATATGTTACCATTGGGGTAGCACACTGGCATTCTAACATGACCCAAGTAATACACATAGGGGAATCCATCTCAACAGCTTGACTCATAACTAGCAGCTTAACCTGTTATTCTGTGTTTGGGCCTCTGCTATGTGTGATGTACACTTATGAGGTGCAGAGCACAGCCATTGGCCTATGGCCAACCGTGTCTGCAGATGACTGCATGCTGTGTGGTGTCACCAGATTCCCTAGTGATGTGGACATCTGCCTAGGAGGGTCTCACACACGTGCATAACTAGTGCCAGAAACAAGACCTCATGCCACATACCAGAAAATGCAGTCTCAACCCCTTTGGGGAGAGTGACATCCCACATATTATCACAATACTATCAACATCCTAGGCACACAATCAGTTGTGAGGGGTCTGTGCACACAAGTCAATGGCAACATGACATTTCACCACCATGTTGTTTCTGTTGTATGGTAAACTTTCTACATGGCCCACCTCATACATAAGGGTATGTCATCCAGGGACATGGGGTCATAACATCCATGTATTCCCCCCAATAAGGCCAATTATTGTGTAAAATGCCCTGTTCATCATTCACATCACACAACACATGCAGCAGCAGCTGGGGACATTGCAGAAGTTCCCCACCAGGGAATACCAGGGCCTCAAACATCTACCATACACAGACAGGCTATAAGCTCAACCATCTACCTGGTTCCATACATACTCCTCAGAGGTGACCTCTGTCTGCCGTGCAAGGCAATCATGGGCTCCACATTGTTGGGACTGCTGCACAAGTGCAACTCAAGCACCACTCTATTAACACACACACACACACACACACACACACACACACACACACACACACACAACCTGGTGTGTGACATCAACTGTGCTTGTTTGTGGCTCAGATGTGTGTCCAACACACTCACCCTGCTGTGGAATGGTATCAGGCAGGGTAGCTATTTGCACCTTTGCAGGCAGAACCTGGATAACTGTATGGTTAACTGCGCATACATCCTTGGGATACCAACTGTCTCCCTGTTGGACTGGGGCATCAGATGCTGCCATGCATACACATGGGCTAATATCTGGCCTAGGCATATGGGGGCTCAGGGCTCATAGCCTAGTAACCTTGTATGGTGTTAGGTATACCAGTTATGGCCTGTGTGCTGTGACAGACTGTGTTGGTATGTGTCCACACCCATCACCACCATCAACTGTGGTGTGTCCCTTATGGGAAACATTACAGTACCATGTCGTACAGCCAACATCTGACAAATAGGTGAGTGGTACTACAAATGCATGTTGACATACCAGCAACATCTGTGCTACAAAATAACTGAGAGCAGTGCATATGTGGTGTAGGGATTCCTTCTCATAGATGTTCGACATCTGCAGTACCCAGATGTTTGCGAAATGTGTACATGTGCCTGATATATGTAGACCCCCTGCCAGACAAATCTGGATATCTGGAAACCAGTTGGGCAATATGTAATGGTTATCCCCAGAGTGTTGAGAATGTGTCTGTGACATGCCAGACCCCTCGGAACACAGTAATGGTACATTAGTGTCTCATACATTGCATTGTATGCTCAATATGTACACACTGTTGCTGAGGTGCAGCCTGTGTCCCCCACTACTACTGCCTATAACCTGCTGTCCTGCAGCATGGGGTCACCAGGTATGCTGGCCATAGCTGTCAGGCAATGGGATACAGGTGTGGAGTACACAGTGACCTAGCCAGAGTATGTCAGGAACAGTCAGGGACACCTGAACAATCTTTTACCTAACCCTATACGACATTCACAGACTGAGAGGGGCTCACTGACAGTACATGATGTGATATGCCAGCTATATCCACCAGTAGTTACTGTCACTATTGTACAACAGACAATCCAGTAGCATTCATATGTGAGCTGACCTTTGCTGTGGGTGCTCACAGGCCAGAGCTGTAATCTATGTCACTGCAGACATAGCCAAAAGGGAAGACTGTAGGTGCTGGACAGCAGACTAACAGCAAAATGTCATTCCAAGATATGTTGTTGAGACATACTGTTGAAATTACTATTTCCCCATGACTGAATCCCTCATCTGCATTCCATTACATGGTTAATTCTATGACATACCTGCTATGGTGCTGTACTCCTTTGTGAGCAGAACTCCAGTGGTAGTTTTCCTTAGAAATCACAGTCAGTCTTCATGAAGAAAGTCACAGACCTCTTTACTATAGGCAGCGACTTGCTGTTTGTAGTTAATGTTCATGAAGAGGTCATAGCCTGTTCACCAACCTGTGACTCACACTTGCTAATAGCACCTTAGCCAATGGCATGACAACACAGTGTTATAATTAAGACCTTCATGAAGGCCTTGGCCCTTTTCCTGGCCTGTGAGGAGTACATTATTGAGGTGTGGGAGCTACAGCATCACAGAGGGCAGGCAGACATACTGTTCACTGTTTGGATTGATGTGGTGTGTCCACAGTTTTGCATGCTATGTTTGGCCATTGTTAACTGACTTTCTGATTCTCTGGCAGGTTACTGTTTAACAATGTATATTGGGGTCGGTAAGGAGACAGGTAGATGTGAGTGTCATACATCATGTTTATCTGAATGTGCATGATGCTGCAGTTGATGCTGGTCTATCAGCTGTGAATGTTTGTAGGGGGAGATGGTAACACATGTCCCTGTCACCTGAACATTTCCACCCCTACAACCCTTTAAGTATGGCTGTTGCGTAGACGACCTGTTCTAGTTGTTTGGGTGGCATGGTAGGTCTGTAGCAGGTAGATTAACATACTGCTGTACTTGTAGCTGGCTGAAGCTACTGCATACTGGCCTGGAGTCATACTGGGGATTGTGAAGACATTGGGGGATAGCAAGCTGTATATGTCAGTGAGGGAATAGTGTCAGGTCTTGTGTCATAGCATGGCCAGGGTGAGGGTACCCATAACAGTCCAGGTGAGACATGTGCCTCTGGAACATATGTTAAATAATAGTGCTATCCAGGGTTGTGGTGACATAACTTTGTTGATTTTTTGCTGGGATGATTGACAGCAGTGTACATGGGGATGAAATAGAAAGCTAGGTGACATTTAGGATGCTTATTCTTATTCGTGACATGTGTCCCATCCTCCAAGCCTTTAACGTGCTACTGTGGGTGGGTGTCACTGCAGTAGCAGCAGCTAGTTCTGCTGGACATTGCAGGACTCAGTTATTTCTATGTTGTATTGACAAGCATGTAGTTGTTGTGCAAAAAATGGACAGTAGGCCAGGACTGTGGGTGCTCAAATGTCAGACATGCTAGGAATGTGACAGAGAGAGCTACTGAGTTATTATTATGGGAAGTGTAGTTGCAAGACAAATGTGCATGCATACAATATGTTACACAGGATTGGCATGAACATGTGTGTTCAAATGGGTATGATGTGTGACACTGACCTGTCTGTCATGCTTTTGTAACCTCAATCTGCACTGGCTTGTGAGTACTTCACCACACAGAAAAGGTTTTATGACATCCATGACATAAGTAGGTGGTGCAACTGTGGACATTCTGCAATGGTCTTTGCAGTTGTCAGCTCTACCTGATATCATAGGCCTCCCGTGCATCCATCAACATGTATTTGGCTATGTACTGGTTCGGTGTCTTCATCACTGGCCCAAGTATGCTGTCATTAACCCCATTACATGTAGAAGTAGTGTGTCACTGACAATCAGGATATGTTTGTAAAAATACCTGTTACTCACCAGAGCTGAGTTGGCCTAGTGGCCATAATGCACTGTGCTATAGTTGACATGAACCTGGGTTCAATACATGGCAGGTGTGAATATTTTTGCTGATGTGACAGCAGTGCAATGCATGATATATTTATAGAAACACCAGCTATTCTCCAAAGCTGAGTTGACATGTGTGATAATGCAGTATGCTATAGTTCAGAAGGTCTTGCATTTAATACTTGGCAGGGATGTATATTTTTGCTGAAGTGATATCACTGTAATGCATGATATATTTATAGAAACACCAGTCATTCTCTAGAGCTGAGTTGGCCTAGTGGGCTAATGTACACTGCTGTATTTCAGAGGGTGCTGAATTTGAGCCGTGGCAGGGGTGGTTATTTTACTGAAGTGTATAACAGTGTCAGAATCAGATAAGGCGATTAAAGCAGTTTTAAGTGGGTTTGCGCAAAGCACCGCAATGTCTAGCAGCTATTGGTCCTGCTTAAATCCATCTCTATTTCCAGAAAAAAGAAAAGAGGAGTGATAGGAAAGTGGTGAAATGGAGGCAAGCAGGGGAAAACAATATGAAAGGTAAGTAGGGATGCGCAGGACAGGTGTAGGAAAGGACCATAGCTCTCCATTTCTTGTACAGCAAGAGCTGTGCATGTTGTGGACAATTTGTAATTTGGAGCTTCATATCCCACAGGGAGGGTTGTGGTGACATAACTTTGTTGATTTTTTGCTGGGATGATTGACAGCAGTGTACATGGGGATGAAATAGAAAGCTATATATGCGGCAATATATATATTTTTTTAGGGGGGACAGATACCTTTTTTTTTTCTTTTTTTAAGGAGAGAGTGGCATGTTGGGGAAGGGTTGTGGTTTGGGGAGGTAAGTTGGCTAGGAGAGGTTGCATTTGCAGACAGTCAAGACAGTGGACAGGGGCGGTGTATGACACATGAGAGGTTAAACATCTTGGACGGGAAGGTTGTTTGGGAATTAGAGGACCAAGTGCCCTCAGATGGCAACAGTGGAACTGAGCTCCCCACACATGGGCAGTCACCAGTGCTTCTTCATAGCCCCAAAGGTGGCTGTGCTGGGGGCTGGGTGCCTGGGCCAGCCTGCCCCTCCAGGTGCACCAGTCTGCTCTTGATCTGATGCAGTGGGTCATCCAAATTGAGCTGGATAACCCTGCACACCATCCCTTGGAACTGATTTTGGATGACAACATCCTCTCTATGCCTGCTTCCAAGGGGGGTGGGCCCCATCCTCTGAGGCGGTTCCACCAGTGGGTGGTGCAGGACAATTGGAGGAGGCAGCTTCAGGTTGGGTCCCAGACATGCTGGGACTTGGTGCCAAGGCCAGATGGGGTGGGATAGGCAGATTTGCCGGAACCGGCCTACCTAGTTGTGCTATGGTGATGAGGTTTGTCAAAGTGTATTGGTTAGCACTGAACAGAACATATCAATGTTAGTTACAACAGCATGCATGAATGTTCCAATTAACCCAGAACAATAGAATTCCATAGTATACAGAACACAGGCATACATGGAATAACAGTTATTATTGTAACAGAATTCCAGTAACAGTTATGGCAAAAGGCCAACAACATTGGTATTTCAACAAGGTATGTTAGTATGCAACCTTTGTAATATATAACCAATAATACAACACAAGGCCCAACATTAGGTTTTGAGAACAAGATATGTGAAAATGGAACTATAGCTAATATAAGAATAATAATTTGTGATGCAAACAATGGGTGGGGGAGTGAGAAAGACATTCCATTACCAACTGTATAGGCTATATTTTTCGAAACAGTACTGCTTAATACTCTACAGGTCTGCCCTTACTTTATGTGTACAAGTGCCCTATAGCTTCTGTTGCATGTACATATGTCTTAAGCTATCCAGATGGGATGTTATTGGCCAAGCTGTAACACCTACAGGTACATAACTACAGGGCCTATTACATGTCAGAGGAACATATATGACTACCAAGGTGTACTCTGCACTGATGTGAGTGTGCTACTGGCATACTTCAACTGGGTTTATATCTGTGTCTAAGGTTTTTGGCAGCAATGATCACTATCCGTGATGGTGTGACACTTAAGAGACATATATCGTGCACAGTACAGACAGTTTACACTTATTCTGTCATCATTGGCAAGCATGGAGTTAGATTATCATTACACATTTACAGACACACCAGGCATGCAGCCATGCCAACAATAGACCCTTAATCTATCTTATTAACTTGGAATAGTACTGTACTTCATGTCATTTTATTTAATGGAGTCTTATCACCTTGCTGAGAAATGCTGTTTATGCACTACTAGATCTGGCCACAGACATTAGTATACCCTTCATACAGCTAATACAGACATTTGTTTACCTGTAAGTCCTATGGGGAGAAAATGTGTTAACAGCACATAACTGTTTGTATACATAGTCAGTACTACTTGTCTGTCACTATGAATATATCTTAGTCCCTGGATTCAAACCCCAGTCCGTGTGTGGCAAAATGAACAACATGTATATTGCTTATCACATTGATCTACTGGGCTAATGTTGTGTGCTGATTGACTGATATGTACCCAAAGCTCACCTGGTGACAAAGTGTGACCTGGTAATATAGAAAGAGTGTCGCACAAGACTGCAGTGACAGCTGAACATACATGCATGAGATTCATGCATGACAGAGATAGTAGGTGAACTGTGTATTAACACTTGGAATGCAGGTATACACAATTAACCCCTCATGGATGGGAATATTTGTGATCTGTACAGACCATATCAGGGTGTTTGGTTGCCTACATGACCCATATACATTTGCAGATGGTATATTTGGAGTCTGCAGCTATTACACTTTCATACTTGCCTGCATCAGTGTACCTACTTTCAGGGATGCATATAGCTGAAATGCAAAGGTTAACACAAGACAATCCTGGGAGAAACACACTATAATACCTTAGACAGTACTACTGTAGGTTCAGATTTTAGTGCAGAACAAATATCATATTGCACTATATCTTGAAGCACAGTTCCACATCTACACTTTAGGGTGACAGTTATTTATTGGCCAACCTTCATTCATTTCATGTGTTATACCCATGTTTACTTCACAAAACCTGTAATATCTTATTTTTTGAACAACAGCTCAGAATACACACAACAATTGGCAGAACACAGATTTATTGAGGGTGACATGACAGAGTGACTGGTATACAGCTGGCAATCTTTATTGTTCTACACTTTAAATAATGCAGGCATTGGAAGACATCTGTTATCAAACAATCTATGCAGTACTACCTTTATTTCTTCACAATTCTGACTGCAGTTGTACTGTATTTCCTGTAGATTAGGAATGCAGTTAATTTATTCCCTTCACATTTTCAGTGCTGGTGTACTTTATTACCAGAACATGTACTATTAATACAGTACACACAGGTTATTCTCAAACATTATTATTGCTGCATTAACTTTCTTTATGTAACAGTAGCATGTTTCATGCTTTTATCTATATTGAACTGTACCTGGCAATACTCACTTAACTCAGTCCAGGTCTATGTACACATTCATTGCCATACACTCACAATAGACTATACCTAGTGGCAGTTACTACTGTACTCTTTCTTAGATAGATTACTATATATTGCAAGATATATCTGTACTCATCACACTCTCAGCACATCCTGGCCAGGCGCCCTGTATGGGCCTCCATTTTGCAAGGCCTCTCCTCTGCAGCTGTGGGGGGAAAACACATCATAATGTGTACCTGTCTATCAAATATTCATACTAGAATTTGGTAAATCAATGCTTCCTATACTTACAAAATTCTGGGAACTTGTGGTCCTGAGTGTCTTGGATCCATTGGGCAAAGAGCTCCCCCTTCCTTCACTTCAGGTTGTCATAATGCTGATGCATCTGCTCACCAGTGGGAGGAATTTCAGTTGCAGTGGTGAGGTCACATGCCAGATGGTCCCAGAGCCCTGGTATTGGCCCTGCAGCAGCCAATCACCATGGTCTTTGACAAGGAGCCCAACCATGACCCTGGACTCCAAAATTCCCCAGTGCTGCACCTGGAAGCATGCATCCTCTCCAACCCCGGCCATAGCACCTGCAGTGATTAAACTCCAATAGGTTCTGGCTGTACTCCCACCTGTTCAGCTTAAATAAAGCTGTTTTCCCAGCCTTTGCCGCCATTGGACCATTTTTAAAAATGTTAAGTGAAGCTTACCACTTCACAAACCATACCTCTCAACCATATTGAATTCCTTAGTATTTACTGGTTTTAAGGTCAAAATAATGTGGTGCCATGAATTCCCGAGTGGCCCCTTCAATTGCCATTTTTTTTTAGAATAGCAATGATGAACCCACTCCACAGTTAATAATGTTTCCAAATGTACATAGCCGTTTCTAAGCAAATGGTGTATTGTACACATTTATAGTCCAGGCAGTTACATATTTAGACGTTGACATGCTAAGATGTTCTCTACAGATAGTCCATTGATACTGTTATGCCCAATTTCAATATTCTGAGCACAGCTGCACTGTCCTTGTATTGTTAAACTACTACAACACCAAGTTATTCACAACACACATGCTGGACAAAGGCAATACTGAAGCCATCAAACTTTATTTTTTTCACTGTAATAGCATCTTACTTTGCCTTTATATGCTGAATTTGTCCTTCATTTGCCAAGTCATTTGCCATTTTATATATGGGCAGTTTTGGTTATATTTGCTGACTAAAATGGCTCGAGTTTGTGAGTTTGTTTCTGGTTACTCCTCGTCCCCCATGGACCTGAGACACAGTTATTGTGCCCCTCACTCAGCCCTGGTTGGCACTGGCAGTACATCTGCTCATTCAGATTAGGAACTTAACTCATTGCAACACCTCACTACCTGCTCAGGGGGAAGATGAACCCGCAACTGTACGAGGTACCTCCAATGGCTTAGACTGGCAGACAGGGAAGTAGTAAAGCACATTAATAAGCATACTTTTCTACCTCTTGGAATACTGAATCTGGACAAAGTCTAAAATAATGGGGAGACCAAGGTCCAGAAATGGGAACAGATTTTAAATATATTAGGAATTGTAATTGGAAGTTAATCAACTGTATAACCACCTCAAACAGCACTCTCAAATGGACTCATTCACAGACCACAAATAAGAATAAATAACGCCAAAGAGTCTGTTTGATTGTGCTGTTCAGGGTGGTTATATAGATTTTAAATATTACTCTTACAAACTTAAAAAGGTTGCTAGAATAACAGTTTTGAAATGACTAGCAAGTGGTACAGTCTGCCAGTTTCTAATGGTACTGGCCGGCAGCACAGCAGCACATAGTGACCAGTGAAAGAAGGACAGGAGAGCTGTTATTTAATCTTTTAATATTTAAGTTAGTTAACTTCTACATTCTGCTGCTAGCCAAGCCAAGCCAAAGAAGAGACAAAGCAAGTAGTAGTTCTTTCTGCAGCCCAGTGTAACTGAGCAGAGTCCGAACAAGCATCTGTACTCCCAGCAATCCCTGACCTAGACCCCCAGACCCAGGATCATGACAGAGTTTATCTCTGGCATGCACGGCTCTATTTCCTTTGGCTTCAGGTAAAAATAATAATTAAAAAAAATGTAATGCGTATACTAGGAATCAGCTGCCAGATTGTGCCAATAATTAATATCTCAGACTCCACTACTCTGCTAAGGGTACAACTGACTCCCTGTCAAGCTTTGATTTTGATAGTCAGCAATCCCATTATTTGCTACTGCTAAATGCTAATGAGATGCTTGCAACCTTCAACAGACTTGCCTGTAATGTCCATCCATTAGGTAACAGTTAAAATCTAGGTTAAGCAAAAATTGTTGTAGTGTAGTGTCATTGTAAGCTGACAGACACAGTTATGAAGAAATTGTACATTTTTCTCAGTAGAAAAGATGCCATGCTTCATATTGTCACTGGGGAAATGTATGCAAAAGGCTATACCTTATGTTGTACACTGGTGCACTACCCTATTTCCAACTGTTTTATCACTCTTTAGGATGTTGTGTTTTAGAGCCATATTATAGTCACTCTTTCCTAGTTACAGTGAGCAAACTAAAATCTATGTGTTTATAATATCCAGTAATTATAACAAATCCTTGCAAGAACAGAATATTAACTTTCTCTGATGCTATTCCAGTGAATTTACCCAAGGATGAACTGCTAATCTTGAGAGATTAGTAATTTACATTTCACTGTTGCAGAGTTTAAAGTACATCCTGTTAATAGATGGAGGTTAACAACTAGCAATCTTTCTGAATTTTTAGGTGAGTCATTGCTATAACTGATACCTAGACATGAAGAGTAGTATAAGACATGAGAGAGAGAGAGAGAGAGAGAGAATTTTGAGGCAGCTGAGTGATGGTTGACTTCAGTGTGCTTAGTTGTAATGTGGCAGCTTCTCTTTCTCTTTCACTTTCACTTTCTCTTTCTCTTTCTTTCTCTTTCTCTTTCTTTTTCTTTTTTCTTTTTCTCTTTCTCTTTCTTTTCCTCTTTCTCTTTCCACAAGGCAGTCAGACACCAACTCTGTTCTTTTGTGCATAAAATTACTAAGACATGACTTGCAATGGAAGGAGCCTTTGATTTGAAAATAGCCCAAATGTAAGGTAATCTTTATCCACCACTGGCCAGATGAATTTTCTTTGAATGTGGGTTTAAATACTGTTTCAATGAATATGGGTTTCAAGGGCAGAAAAGTTTTAATGCTAAGTCTATTTTCATTGTGAGACTGTATTGATTTGTTTAGGAGATGTCTATTAGTGTTTGTGCTATAAAATATAAAATAAAAGTTTTAAATAAAATCCAAATAATCATTGTAGAAGTAAAGCATAAAGCAATATGCATAGTACAGCGTTTATGGTAAATGGGGAGAAATAGCCAAGTAATGAGACATTGGAATGGCTGCAGGGTGGGGGCTGACATACATGGAGACATACTGCTGAAGGGATTAGTGGGGGGGTCTGGGGGACATGGTTCATTTTGTTGTTTGTGTGCATAATTGAAGCTACCAAAGGGAATGGATCTTTGGGGGACATGTCGATTGTGGTGCTTGTAAGTTATAAATATTTGAAACTACTGAGGGAAATGGATCATTATGTTTCATTTTGGTGCTTGTGGATACGTGAAACCACTGATGGAATGAATTGCTTGGGGAAATGTTTCATTTCACACATTTGCCTTCTACTTACTAATTTTTGTTTTTACCTTCTACCTTACTGATTGTTTTTTCGCACTGCCTATTCCTTTCTTTGAAGTGCCCCACTCCGTTCGCCCTTTGGACACACTCCGCTCCCCTACCCTACCCCCAATTTCCACCCTCCCCCAGTAGCCCTACACTTATACCTCTGAGACTCCTCCTCCTATCTTTCTCAACCTACCACTAACCTAATCATCACTAAGACACTCCCAACTCAATCTGTCCTAATCAGCCTTACTTTACTTCTCACATACCACCACTCCCATACTTACCCTATCCATCCTCTAAACTAACTTTTGTCAGGATCTGCTTTCTACACATCCTCTTCTAATTAGTCTTACTGACAACTTTAATCCAGCCCTATCTTGTCTTACAGACACTTTCATTTCTTCCAGCTCTCCTCACTTTCAAAATAATCACAACTTACACTTTACACACTACCATGGCCTCAACACACAACACTATTTTTGTCCCCACACTACTCTTAACTACAGTTATAGCCTCTCTAACTATACCTTATTCACTCACATTCTTTGAAAATCTTACTCCAACAAACTTTTTCATTTTCTCTCATCTATACCGCTAACCATAGTAACATAACCAGTACCTCAAATTATATTCTACCAAAATATCACAGAACAAGCCACATAACTTACTTAACTATTAAAAAGAACTTCAATAATTTCCACAAAATCTTTAAATACCTATATTTTACCCAACACCACCTCCTCCTTCATGGTGATATTCATCCTAACCCTAGCCCCAATAATGACAAGAGTAACAACCTTGACAATTTAACTTTACCCAACACTCCTTTCATAGCTAAAGAACTTAATTCCCTCCTTATAGCACATCTAAATATTAGAAGTATCAACAATAAAATTTCCCACCTACATGCACTACTTGATCTACACTCTTTTGATATTCTATGTCTCACTGAAACCTGGCTTAAACCATCTACTTTAAACCATGAAAATATACCCCCAGGATATAATATCCTTAGATGTGACTGAATAAACAAAAAAGGTGGAGGTATAGCCATACTTTACAAATCTCATCTCCAACTTTCCCCCTGTAATGTGCTTCCATCATTAGATGCTAAAACTGAAGCACTGTCTATCAAGCTCCAAATCAACAACTCCAAATCTATCTACCTAATTTGTATGTATCTACCTCCTGGTAATAATACTAATACTCTTGAAAACATACTTAGTTATCTATATAACCAACTACCCCAAGAGACCATTGTACTGGGTGACTTCATCATTGACTGGTTCACCTACAATACCTAGAACCCTACTAACCACATAAATCTCTTTGGGTTCTCCCAATTAATAACCACTCCCACTAGAATCCACAAACCTAGCATGAAAGAAACTACTCTTGACTGGATCCTCATCAAAAACCACCCTAACATCTATACTCCAGGTACCCTCCCCGATAACATCAGCGACCATATGCTTACATATATTACTAGAAAAAAACTTCATGTTTCAGCAACTGATAATATCAAAACCTTCCACTGCAAAAAATACTTCAATTCTAATGGCTTCCAAAATGAATTGCTAGCATGCAACTGGTCACCTCTTACCCATCTTGAACTCGATGAAGCTGTGACCTACATTAATACTTATTTTCTTCAAATTCTTGACTACCATGCACCTTATCGCACTACCAGAATGAAAACAAAAACTGCTCCATGGCTCACTAAACAAACAAAGCAAAAAATGCTCCTCAGAAATAAAATCTGGACCAAATGGAGAGCTACCAAATGTCCATCTCATCACCCCCTCTATAAACATCTAAGAAATGCTACCAAAAAAGACACCCTTAGAGACAAAAAAAGACTACTACCTATACCTCCAACAATCCACTGAACATACCCCACAAAAATTTTGGTCAGGGATAAACAAACTTCTTCAGCCAGGACACCCTACTACTCCTATCCCATCAGGTTTCAACCATAATAATTCCAATCAAATCCCTGATACCTTTAACAACTACTTTACTGAAGCCATACAAAACCTAGCCAATTCTTTACCTCCCTCTTCTACTCCCCTACCAAATACTCTCAACTCTTCTACTCCTACCTTTCACCTACAACCTGTAAGTACATCTCTTATCTACAAACTACTTAGAAAACTAAAACCATGTACACCATCTGCTGATCATCTCCCATCAGAATACCTTCAGATTGCTGCAAAGGCTTTATGTCACCCCATATCTATCCTCATTAACAGAACTATTTCCGAAGCTAAAATTCCAACCATCTGGAAAGTTGCCCATATCATCCCTCTTCATAAAGGTGGGTCTTCCACTGAACTCTCTAACTTTCGACCTATTGCCTTACTCTCTCCATTATCTAAGATAATGGAAAAATGTATTCACATACAACTACTTAACCACCTACTACAAAACAACCTACTAGCAAACTGCCAGCATGGCTTTAGACCATTCCACAGCACTACAACTGCACTACTCTCCTTCACTGACTCTATAAAGAAAAATCGGAACAACAACTCCTTCTCTGCTGCAATATTTATTGACTTGTCAAAAGCCTTTGACATGGTCAACCATAACATACTTCTAGACAGACTAAATTCCTATTCTCTTAACCCACAAGCATTACAATGGCTTAGGGCTTACCTTCAAAATAGACAACAACCAGTACTTTGGGAAAACAATCTGTCATCATTACTTCCCGTAAATATTGGAGTCCCACAAGGCTCTATTTTAGGTCCCCTTCTCTTTTCCTTATTCATCAATGACCTTCACATGAACACACCCAAGCCACCTGCATCCAATATGCAGATGATTCAACCTTAATCTGTACTTCTAAGAATCTAGCCTCCCTTCAGTCAATTACGCAAAATGTATTCCAAAGTGTTGAAAACTGGTTTATGCAACACTGCCTCCTCCTTAATCCCATAAAAACAAAACTACTCCTTTTTACGCCAACTCATAAATCACCAAATCCATTCTTTACCATTACCTCTAATAATGCCACCAACATAACTCCAGATACTACCACCCGGCTATTAGGAGTTACAATTGACAATTGCCTTAACTATGATGACCATATTAGCTCCACCATAAAGTCTGTTAACAAAAAACTTGGTTCTCTCTATAGAATTAAACCATTCCTTACCCCTTTAGCCAGGAAGACTATTGCCCAGACCCACCTCATCTCTACCCTCTTTTATGCCTCTGCCATATATACTAACTTATCTAAAAACAACCTCTCAAAACATTCTACATGTTATAATAGCATTGCTAGATTTATCACATGCTCTCCCTTTAAAACTCATCACTGCCTTAACCTTAGACAACTTGGATGGCTAGAAATAGAGAACCTTATACTCAGTAAACAACTACTTATTACCCATAAAATCCTGCACTATCCCAATAATACCCCTATCCTCATAGATCTTATTTCACCATACAAAAATATGTTTACACTACGTTCTGCCAATAAACACCTGGTATCCTTAGTTAAATCCAACAACAAAGCAGGTGACTCTCTTTTCTCTAATACTATAGGAAAAAACTGGAATCTGCTCCCTTCTGAACTATCTACCCTAGCTTCTACTACTCTATTCAAAAAACATATCAAAGAACATCTTAAAGCCCAGTGGCTCTGTCCTTGTTCTAACCCAGACTGAAATTCCATGCCCCTCCTGCTCAAATCCCATCCCCACACACTAACCAAAGCATACAAACCAACTCTTTTTCTCTTTATACCTGCTCTGTTTTTGTGATCTAATAATTGTTCTTTACTTTTCCCCTAGCAAACCTTTGTATATTGTCTATAATCCATAATTTGTATTATATTTATTCATATAAACAATGCTATCTCTGTACTGTAATTTTAATATACATGTCCTTTTTATAAATTATTAACGTTTTAACTGTTTATGCTGGAGCTTTTCTCCCCGGGCTTCTACTGAAAATGGACATATATCCAGTTAGACTAGCCTGGTCAACAAATGTAAAATAAATAAAATAAATACATTTTTGGTACTGGTAGGCCCATTGGGAACTTTAAATGTGGGAGATGTAGTGTGTGCCATCACATCTTACCAACAGGTTCAAACTTACAAGTGGCAGGTGCACCTATTAGATTATATGGGCATTTTGACTGTTACACAAAAAATGTGGTGTATATGGCACAGTGTGTACAGTGTCCGGCGTTTTACGTCGGAAAAACTAGTAGAGCCTTTAGAGTCAGGATTAATGAGCACCTGTCAGATATAAGGCTAAGGAAAACCACTAATGCCCTTTACAGGCACATTGAAACGCATGATGGGCATCATTTTAAATTTTGTATATTGCAAAATATAATTAAGGATGTACAGGGCAGGATTTTAGATTTGCATTTAGACATTAGTGAGGTGAGGTGGCAACTAAGGTTGAATGCAACTCTCTTTCCTGGCATTAATGATCACATTAGTATAGCCCCAATCTTGAAACTGAAACACATTCTTGGGTGATTAGTTAACAACTCCACTTGTCATGTATAATGATTGTACTTAGTTTACTATTATACATTATATGGTGTGGCATTTGGTGTTTATTATCATCATAATATATTTTGTTACGTAACTTTTGATTTTGATTTACGAAGTTTTTATTATTACTAATATAGTATGTTCATCATATTACTAGTGGTTTGTTTGTGTGTGTGTGTGTGTGTGCTCAGGTTGCTTTAAGCATGATGAAACGTTTTTTAAAGTTTTTTAATTGACTAATTGACTAATTGATCAATGATGTCATCTTAAGTTGTATAAATTCTGGTGGGTGACCATTTTTTAACATTTTGTTCTGAAGAAGCCTAAATAAAGATGAAACCTAGGTCAAATTCATTTTGTGGTGGTTTCAGTCCTCCATTTCCTATTGCTGGTCCAATTTTCACTTGTTTGGTTTTTGGTTTGTGTTTGGTTTCCAGCTGCACTTTGACAGTACAGGGGGTGTGTTACATACACGGTAACACACCCCCTACAAATAAAAAAAAAATTGGCCAAGTAAACACATTTCACTTTTGTATTTCAGTGCCTTCCCGCACTTTGACAGTACATGGGGTGTGTTACACATCTCTAAGCACTGTAACACACCCCTTACACTGATTCAGTAACTGTGTACATGGCTCTCCCTCAGCAGTGTGCCTTCATTAATATGCAAGGCATGCTGCCGAGGAGGAGCTGCAGACACGGCCATGATATACTCCATGTAGGGCTTGTGCTATTCCTACACAGAGTTTATTAAATCTGGGCATAAGTCTTTATATTTCTCATCATCAAAAATTGTTTTAGCTTAAAATATAAATACATACTTACATGTGTTTTGAGGCTTAAATTTCAGTACATTTATTTAATTTAAAAGGCAAATATATTGTTAAAAAATGATAGCCCTGCAATCAGAGAATAAGAGTCACTTGTTTTTTAGGTTTTTTAGTTTTAGAAGCAGTTTTCTAAGAATTCAACTCACTCTGTCTCTTCAAGGATATACTGTTTCTTCAGTATTATCAAGGATTTTATTATTGTTAACAAAATTGGATGCCTCCTCCAACATGCTAAGTATTTTGGTTTCTTCAGAAAGGAGCAATTTGATCTTTGCAGAAAACACCAAAGTGGATCTAATATTGTTCTTTTTAAGTCCCATGATCAGTGGCAAACAGCATTTTCTTTCACTCATTACTGGAATAATCATTCAAATCTGACTTACATGTTCACCAGTTTTAATAGGTGGGTTGGATCATGATGCTTTTAATGTTTGATCTTTTTCTAAGCTAGACATGAACTTAACTATAACTGAGTGTGGTGGTGAGTTTTCCTTCTTAGAAGGCACACGCTGGGATTTATGTTCTCTTTCAATTCCAGCAGATAAAGTTTCAGTTAGATTTAATGTTTTATGTAGCCAGGTAGTTAAGACGTTTATTATACTGTCTCCCTCATACTTTTCAGGTATGACATAAATTCTAATGTTATTTTGTCTCACTCCATTTTCTAAATCATTGAGTTTTTCCACGAGCCAGTTATTTTGTTATAAAAGAAATTTAGTCTGAAACTCTCCTTCAGTTAGTTATTCTGCCTTCGTGATAATTCAAACCTCTTCCAAAATGATGATTTGTGTCCCTTGTTGTTTCTTCAGAATTTCAAAATGTTCCATCTTCTTTCTGGTCTCTTCTTCAAAACTTTCTAGTTTGGTATCCAGTTTGTCTATTTTAAGTAATACATCCTGCATACTAGATATTAGTGACTAGATGTCTTTTTTTAACACAAGCATTCTGAATATAATTTCTTGAGTGAATAATGTTGAAGTCTTTCCTCTCTTAACAAAACAGTTGAAATTCTGACAGAAAGAATATAGCTTTTGAAGAACTAGAAGCTATAAATCTTTTCTCTGACTATTAATGAATACAATTAGCTAACAAGTATCTTTAAATTATAATTTTCTATTACATTTTTTGTCAGAGAAAAAATTTCAGTCAAAGAGTTTTCACCAGTTGCTGCTCTCAGTTAACCATCTTGGTCATGCCCCCATTCATTCAGTTTCTGATAACCAATTCATCCTATATTGACTCAACATGGTGTCAGTGCCTGTTCCAAGAAGTAATGTGTATAAGGTATCAAACCAGACCTGGATGAGATGTCAGCTGCAGGTTGAAAGACTTAAACAAATACACACACACACACACACACACACACACACACACACACACACACACACACACACACTATGGCTAATCTGTAGTATTGATAGTTCATCTACTGTCATGCTATTGTGGTGAAAGAGGGTACCAGAAACCCTGGTGAAACCCTGCAAGGGCACAGAGAGGCACTAGCAAAATAAAGTCTGAGCTGTGAAAACATGCGTTCAAGTTGCAGAATTATACAATAATGTTCCCTTTGCTTAAGTAAGTAATGTTAGAGGTACTGCATGAAAAACATTAATTGGACATCATGGATATTAAATATACTAGACAGCTTAGAATGAAGGTTTAGATGCAGCAAGATTGCAGTCTTGCCATAGATTTATAAAGTTAAACTGATAAATATTGTCCTTTTAACATAAATGCTAGGATTGCAGACTGCAGCCTCAAAAGCAATGTGCAATTTAAGCCATTAAGCATATTAATGAACGCATGTCTTTTGTATATTTTAGGTAGTTGAACTTTAGGGTCACACAATTACTAAAACACAAATGTATTACACATCTACAAGCCAATGCATTTTTAAACAAATGCAAATTAAGCTGAATGTGAACTATTTTGTTTTCAAATACAAGAATGTTCGAAATAAACCAGATTATATCTGTTAGTATTTTGAGTGCCTTAACTAGCTTTTATGTTAAAAGGACAATATTTATCAGTTTAACTTTATAAATCTATGGCAAGACTGCAATCTTGCTGCATCTAAACCTTCATTCTAAGCTGTCTAGTATATTTAATATCCATGATGTTGCAAATTGTTTCTGTAGGCTACACACTAAAGTGCGCTAGCCGATTTACAGCAATTACTGTCTGTTTTTTTCCTTGTCTCTGTAATAAAACAAAAAAAATCTCTTGTTTTCCCGCCTTACTGAACTAGAGTAGTCCAGTTTCAGAGTTGCTGATCCCTGGGCTTTGTTTTTAGTTCCTGTTACTGATCCATTGCCTTATTAGGAAGGAGGGAAGTTTCTTTGCTTACCAGTGGGAGTGGGAAGCACTGAGCGGCCTTTTTGTCTGATTTGGTGAAGTTTCAGCCAGAAACTAGTAGTCCATTGGTCGTTTTGGGCCAATTCCTAGCTCCCTTCAGCCCCCTGCTATAAAACACGCTAAACGCTTAAGCGCGATTTAGCGGTGTTTCCACTGTTGCACACAAGTGCAGCGGCGGCTAAACAAGGTTAAACTATTTGGGCCATCTAAATTCCACTCTTCCAATTTTCCCTTAAAACTACCTTCCTCGAGCTGTACTGCTGATCTAACCAGCATATCCTATAACTGAAAAGTTCATCTCTACTTGATTCCCAAGTAGACTATTCTCTATCTGTAAAGCCTAGCACTTACTCCTACAGTACTTGCACCTTGATAAAGCACTCTTATTATAGATAGTACCCCACCAGCCTAAAACCCACTTCCCGGAGTCCTTTGAAAGTCTCTTTATCTACTACTTCTAGTATGTCGAGGATCAGTTGCTAGTGTCCTCTCCAGCTCAACTGGTGAACCTGGGAATATTGAGGCAATGTTACAACTGCCTCATGTACACAGACAATCCTCTCCTTCTCCCACAAAACACAAATACATGCGAGAGATGCAACTATACGGCCAAACTGGAGGCTGAGCTCTCTCAACATAGGACTGGCAAGACCAGACAGGAGGAGAAGGTAACCACACACAATACATACCCAGTCACACATGGTACCATCACAACTTCAAATCATACACATACTCACACAAAGACATACTCGGAGGCTCTGATCAAAAATTTACCAAAACAGCAGAGGCCACCAAAGCAGACACCCAAACAACTACCACCTCACGACCCAACACATGCAACACATAGACCACACAGTCAGAGTGTCAAACAGTCACAGCCCTTAAGGCCAAACAAAATGCCAGACACACTTGTCATTGGTGATTCCATAGTCAGACACACTGGCGTCCCGCTCACCAGACTGAGTAAAGAGAAGGTCACAGTAAGCTGCCTGTCAGGCGCTAGAATCCGCCACATAACGCAAGCACTCAGGTCTCTCAACAGCAGGTACAAGTACGACTCAGTCATTGTCCACGCTGGTGTCAACGACCTGAGACGTACCTCCTTGGACTACATGAAAAGGGACATCGAGGAGCTCTCTGATTATGTAGCCCAGGCAGGTATGACCCTGACCTTGAGCAGTATCCTACCTTCACCTAGAATGATGCCACAATACAGTGATAAGATGATCAGCTTTAATAATTGGCTTAAATTCTGGTGTCATTCAAAGGGGATCCAATGTCTGTCTGCCTGGGATGACATGCTGGACAAGCCACGCTGCTTCAAGGGACGGCTTGCACCTGTCACCCTGGGCTTCCGGATATTGGCAAAGGCTCTTGCCACCCCATAGTGCCTTTTTTAGGCAAGGCTCAAATTCTAAACCTACCACCCTAGAACACCAAAAGGAAAAAAAACTAAGGGTAATGCTGCTCAATGCCAGAAGTCTCAATCTCAAGATGCACTTTTCGAGGCCCTTCTCAATATGGAGAACATCGATGTCTGTGCTGTGACAGAAACCTGGTTCAAGGCTCCTGAGAGCACCCCAGCACTAACAGGTTTCACCTCATATCATGCGTTCCGGCCCCAAAATCCGGACAACACCAAGAAAGGAGGGGGGGTGTCCATATTCATAAAGGACACCCACACCTCAAGGTTGGTGGCAACGCATGATGCATCGGAGACCATCCAGGTGCAATTAACTATAGGCAAGACTGCTCTGCAATTTGTAGCATGTTACAGGCCACCCTCTCAAACTCAGGAACCTCACATGGCCTTCCTGAAAACATTGGAGGGATAAATGTATCTCCAAACACCATCATACTAGGTGACTTTAACTACCCTAATATAGACTGGGAACACTACTCAAGCCCGAACACTCTAACCCAAAGATTCCTGGAGTTCATAAACTCAAATGCCATGGAACAACTAGTCACCATCCCCACAAGAGGAGAAAACATACTTGATCTCATCATCACGAACATGGGATCAAAATGTTCAACACCGGAAGTATACCCCTCACTGGTGAGATCAGATCATAAACTAATCTCGCTGGAGGTCCTCATCCCGCCCCACCTGAAACAAAAAAGACCACAGTGAAAAACTTCTCAAAAGCCGATTTCACACTTCTAAAAACTAGTGTGGTCTCCTTTAAGGCCCCTGAGCCAGTGGTAAACATTACTCAAACCGCTGAATCACTTACAAATGCCTTCTACCAGCACCTACAGGACTGCATGGATCAGGCAATCCCTAACAAAACTAAGACTCTCTGTACCAAAGGCAAGCGTCCAGTCTGGTGGACCCCAGCCATAAACAAGCTCTACAACAAAAGGAGGAAGCTACTACAAGATAGAGCAAAATCCTTGAAAGGTAAGACACCTTTGATCATTATAAGTAAAAACTAAGAGCTCTCATAAAATCATCCAAGGCAAATTTTGAGAGAAAAATCGCCAAGGACTCTAAAGAGAATCATAAGGCCTTCTTTAGCTATGTTAGAAACCTAGGAGGAAACTCCCAGATATGCTCAGAATTAGTTCAAAATGATGTGAAAATTACTGAACCTACACACATTGCCAACATACTGGCTGACAGGTTCAGTGCAAACTTCTCCCCTCCCCAAAAGGAGAGATATCTATTCCAGAGGATTGTAGCCCCCAAACATCTCCAACGCCCAGGTGAGAACTGCCCTCACTAAGGCAAAAACACAGCATCCATGGGACGGATGGTGTCCCGGCTGTGTGCTTCATGAACTCAATGAGGAATTAAACCCACAGTTAGGACAGCTGTTTAATCTTAGCCTCACCTCAGGATACGTGCCAAGGAGTGGCGCGGCGACTGTGGTCCCACTTCATAAGGGCGGTGCCTCCACAGACCCTGGAAATTACCGCCCCATTAGCTTGACAAGCCTTATCTGCAAAGCCATGGAGAGGATCATAATGGAACTCATAAATAAAGACATAGGGAACTTGCAGACTTTGGATCCAACTCAGTTTGGCTTTGTCAAAGGCAGATCCTGCCTCTTAAACTTGGTTGACTTTTTCGAGACAGTCACCAAGGCCATTGATGAGGAAAGGGCAGTCCATACAGCCTACCTCGACCTGGCAAAGGCCTTCGACACAATACCCCACTCAGGTATCATCGAAAAACTCATCAGCTTGAATGTAAACCCATACATCACAAGATGGGTTGCAAACTGGCTAAGTGACAGAACCCACAGGGTCAGAGTTGCTGGAGCCATGTCAGACTCAAAGCCTGTCACAAGTGGTGTCCCACAGGGCTCAGTCCTGGGTCCACTCTTGTTCGGCATCTACTTTTCTGAAGTACAAGCAAACACAGGAGGGTTATGGCTGACAAAGTTTGCAGATGACTGCAAACTGGGCCATAGTCGAAAACACATCTGACACAGATATCCTCCAGAAGGGCCTCACAGAAATGGATAACTGGTGCCAGAGCCATGGCCTGAAGTTAAACGCCAAAAATGCATAGTCATACCCTTTGGGAAAAACAAGGCTACCCCTAGCTACCATATAGGTGGGAATCCACTGAGCACAGAAAAAGTCATCAGAGATCTGGGGACCCAGGTTGACAGTAGCCTTTCGTTTGACACTCATGTTGCTAAAGTAGTTAGCAAAACCTTCTATATCACCCACCTGATCATGAAGGGATTCACATCTAGATCAAGGGAGGTCATCGTCCCCCTGTACTCATCACTTATTAGACCTATGATTGAGTACAATGCCCCGTTCGGAATGTATCTGACCAGACACCTGCTGCAGCTTGAAAGGCCCCAAAAGTTCCTCACCAAAAGGATAAAGGGTCTCAAAAATATGTCTTATGCTGCCCGACTGAAAGAACTCCAGCTCTATTCAGTCTCATACCGCTTGCTCAGAGGTGACCTGTGCCTGACATATAAGGCCATGTCAAACCCAGATTTGATGAATATGCTTCACCTCAAAAAGTCTAGATCCCTCAGAACCACAAGGGCGGGAGACTTAAACCTTGACACGGTTATAAATAGAACGTGCTGGAGGGACAGATTCATCACCCAGAGACTCCCTATGCTGTGGAACAAAATCCCGGTAGATGTGAGGCAGAGCACCTCTCTGGTCTTGTTCAAGAGGAATCTTGACCAATGGATGGGAGATTGCAGATATACCCCAGGGATTACTTCAGCGTCACTGCTTGACAGAGGCACAGCAAAATGATAGGCATAGTTTTTATTCAAACTAAAGGGGTGGCGAAAGCCACATAACTATGGGCTAGGCTTATAAATGCCCTTGGGCAGATAGCCTAGTATGAACCTATGAACCTATGAACCTATGAACTTTGTATATTGAGCAATAGCTTCTATCTGTTTGAGAAAGCTGTGCTTCATATATACACACACTACTGAACAAGGGATATTATGGTTCTTACTCTAGAAATTAAATCATACAGACTTATAGTCATAGTAATAAATTAATGGAAAACAGGTCAAGTTTCTGTAAAGTATATCTTCAAAAATATACTTCTTTTGGAAAAATGTGTTTGAATAAAAATCTTCACATCATTTATTCTTCCATTTTACCTTTAATTGTCTCAAGGTGGGCCATCTCTTTTATTTTAAGCTAAGAAATAAAATATAAGTTAAGGTGAACAAGTTGTTAACAAGCTGCCACACTCAGGCATGCCTTAGGCATAGAGCTAGGACATTAATCTTTAAATCCGTCTGTGATTTAAAAGAATATTCTAGGCTTGCTAGTTTTTTCCACTGTGATTTTCCTGAAGAACATTATTTCTTTTGTTTATATTGTTAGCTGCACACATTCTGTGAAAAGCCTGTCTTTGTATAGTAAGTTGGACATTGTTTCTTGGCATTGTCATTATCTATAGTTGGCCTTTTTAGATTGCTTATGACAAGGTAACACAAAACTCATTGACTGTGAACTCAGTTATTTTATCCAGCCAAAACAGAAACCTGTATGTGGTAGTACAAAAGAAAACAATTTTTGAAAGGGAGCATGACCCAAAGACTATTAATTTAAAGGATTATAGACTAGATAGCTAAATTCACCATGATATTTTTCTTGAAATGACAGACTTCCGAACTTTCTTCTGATTTGTGTTTCAATGATCTTCTAAATTACAATGAATCTGTGACCTCTCTGGAGGCCTACATGTGTAGTTACACTGACAAGAAAAGTTAATAGGTCTAAACAAAGACATGCTGGGTAATCACGTTTCCCCTATCCATAAGGGTTAGTGGTGCTAAATGGTAGGTGATTTTCTGGATGCCTATCAACATGTCTAAATTATATTAAAATAAAGTAAGAGAGCTACTCTGTTTTATGTGGTGTGGAAGTGGTATTCTCTGTGATACATACCTATCCTCTTTGACATGTTCTGTTAATTTTGCAAAAGACACTGGTTTGCAACTGTGTAATAGGACTGACAGAACAGGGTCTGTTGAGGCTCTATACATGAAGCAGAGGTCATCTCTCAAAAGTCTGTAATGATACAGAGAAGAGAGACAAGGTTTTGAGATGGTCTGCATAGTTTTTATGATTTATGCTCTAGATTTTTTTTAAGAAAGCATCGTGGTCATTCCAGTTGTGAAAAGTGTTTGAAGAGTTACATAATGAGAGGAGCAATCTACTTAATGAACAGCCTAAAGAGTTCTGAATACAGTGGAACAATTACATCCCTGGATCTGAATACAATACCTTTAGATGTAAGCTGCGCAATGAAAGAGGCTTTCCTTACAACAGTAGATAATTGGTCATCAAAGAACAGTTCATTGTCATCATAGGATCCCAGATCCCTAACTACAGGATCACTTTTCAGGAGTATGTTGGCAATGTGATTGTCACAAGGAGAGTCATGTTTGCAGAAAGTTATGATTATACTTATCTTAGCATATAGTTTTAGACAATGGTTCTGATGCTAGCTATTTTTTGGAACAGGTGCTCTTGGAGGATTTATGAGCTAGATAGGGATTGACATTTAGCTGGCTGACTTTATCCAAAATATCTATGATATCTGAGTCTGGGATGATGGACACATTTACGACGTCTAGGTTTGTGGTGTGTACTGTTTTGCCCTCATCCATTGCTTCAGTAACTTTTTTTGAAGAAGCTGACCAGGTTAATTTGGCAGGACTTACCCCTGACAAATCTAAACTGGGCTGGACTGAGAGTGTATAGGTTAACTATATCTTTATAAACTGATTCCACAATGATCCTACAGAAAACTGAATTGACTTTTGGGTTTATAATTACCCAAGTCTGTTGAAGCCCTATCTTTGTAAAAGGGAATGACCTGCTGTCTTCCATTCATCTTGCATGAAACCTGTTTTGATGCTGATACTGAAAAGATTCAGTAGGGATCACATAACTCTTGTTTCAGTCTGACCAATAGGCAGGTTGTTATGTTATCTGGTCTCACAGATGTGGTGTTCTTGGCGTTAGATAATACCTTGAGAGCATGCTTTTGAAAAATATGAGGAGGTATATGTTTGCTTATATGTGGGTATGTAGTCTGAGAATATTTGAAGGGAAAAGGGGTAATGTTAAAATTTGCCTACCAGTAGATTTCACTATGCGCTCTGAGTTTGGTTATAAAAGCCTTTTTATATTATTGACTTTTCTGTGACAAAATGATGTGTTAAGACATATTATTTCTTTAAGGAATTGATTAAATGTTAAGATATATCCAGTTGTTTAAAACAGTATGTTTAATACTCCTGCATAAATACTGTAAGTAACAATCACAGATCGTCTTCCAACTAATTAAGGCATGAAGATTATCGGAGGAATTGGGATCTATATTAGATCACCGAATGCTTAAAAAAGCAAATGGTGATTAATCAACGCTATGTAAGTGAAAGCTTACAATCTCGAACTGTCAGAACAGCGATTTTTTTCCTAGGGAAAAAAATTGCTGTTCCAAAACACATGCACACAACACAAACACACCAAACAAACAGCAATCCACACACATACACCTAAAATCTGACACCTAACCCTACAATAAACTATACACACACCACTAACTATCCACTTACCTTAACCCAAACCCTAACCCTAAAGTCTGTCACTACCGCACACTCACCTCACCCGCTCCCTAACCCTAACTCACCTAACCCCCCCAACCCTCACATCCACACAATCGCACACATACCTAACCCGTGTCCTAACCCTAACTCACCTAACCCGCCCTAACACTCACATCTACACAATCGCACACTTACTTAAACCCGACCCATAACTTTCCACCACAGCACTGAAAATACCGAAGCAACAGAAATGGGCAACTGAATTCTTTCCCTAGGAAAAAATTTGGGTTTCTGTTGCTTCAATATTTTAAGCTTCTACTTACATAGGGTCGATCAATCACCGTTCACTTTTTTAATTGTTCGGTGATCTAATATAGACCCAGGAATTACTGGTGAGCTATATAAGTCTGTAAAATGTCAGGATACCAAACATTTTTCTTTCATCACTGGTAAAGTCCTTAATTTTATTTATGAAATTTGCAGTTTAATATAACGGATGGAAAAGCCTTTACACAGTGGATTATGATCCGATCACCAATCGTAACTTAGTATGTGTTTGAGACATGAATGTCAAGAAATTCACTTCAACAGTTAAGCTTGAGAGGTGACTCTTGGTATCCAAATAGAGAACATATAATAAGTAGTTAGAATCAGAGATCCAATCATAATTCTGTATAGTGCATGGAGGTTTATCTTCTCCATGTACCACTAACTAATTGAAAGTAATATTAAAAAAAAACACTGTGCGTTGTGTTGGCTTTAAAACCAATAAATCAGTGGGGGAGTGTTTGACATCCTGATGTGTTTCCTGTGTAAGGGAAGCTATTTAATTCAAAATGTCCTGTGTGGTTTAGCATACAGGAGATAGAAGTGGGAGATGAAACAAAGCCAGTTCTATCTGCTGCTGCTGTTTACTGGTTAGTGTTGTCTGCTTTTAATGCAGACCCAACCTTAACAGCACAAACAGTAAACATTGTTAAGATCAGGTCTTGTGCTACAGCAGCACTGAATTACATTGTAATTTGATCTTTTTTGAGCGTAATCATGTTGTTTCATGCACTACAATACTTCTCAACAAACATTAAGTGGCTTGGTTTTGAACACGCTAGAGGGAATGAGTGGCTTCGTGGGTAGCCAACACAAGAGGCTCGCGTAGTGTACTGAAGCGATTCCAACAGGTGAGTAGCAAATCCAAAGAACACCACAGGTCCAAAGATAAACAGTGGTAATACATAGACTAAGGATCGAATAAGCTTAGACATAAACCTCTAGGTAGAACTCCAATACTTGTGCAGCAGTAAAACAAGAACACAAAGCACCAGTGTAATTTAGACATGAACTTTATTCCAAGTACATACAAATGGTTAAGTACTTTTGTCCCCAGGACTTTATCAGGATGAAAGCACTTAACCAGTTGTTTGTACTTGGAATAATGTTTGTTTCTGTATTGCACCAGTGCTTTGTATTTTTGTTTTACTGCTGCACAAGTATTGAAGCTTTACCTAGAGGCTTAGGTCTAAGGTTGTTTGATTCTTAGACTGTGTATTACCACTGTTTATCTTTGGACCTGCTGTGTTCATTGGATTTGCTACTCATCTGTTGGAATCGCTTCAGTACACTATGTGAACCTCTTGCATTGGTCATTAATTCCTTGGCAGCACTTTCACATGCCATTTACAGTTGGCTATATTTTTGTTTTTATGGCATGCTAGTATTTTTTGGGTGATACCAACTTCACTACATGGAAGGGTCTGCTGGTCCCCATGCTTCAACTTCAGTTACATTGCACACTGTTTTGTTCGATGATATTGCAAATTGCAGTCATGCTTCAACACATTTGACACAATTAATCTCCCTTTTAACTCAGCAAAGTGCCTCATTATCAACTCATTTCACCCCTTCCGGCTTACCACAGCAGGGTCTATGCAGTTTTCAAGGTGTCTGTAGTGATTCAAGCACTACACATGGAATAAACATTTCTCTTCCTTCAGGTGCATCTAATGTTCAAACTGGGCAACCCTATTCACAAAAGAAATTTCAAGACTGGCTCCATCGGGACTTACTCAGCCTCCTGTAGATAACACCAACATGGTGACCAAACTTAATTTTCTTGAAAACAATGCTACTTAAAGTGTGTAAACTCCAGGCTGACAAAAACAGACTTAACTGAATGCCTTAAAGTCAATAATGGTTTAGTCCCAGGGAGCAAAGAACATTCAGATTTGCTACTGATGTTTGACCAGCATGGTTGTGATTTAATGAATTTCATTACTCATTTTAATTTTCTATACTGCACAAATGAGATTTCTTTATTGAACAGACAGATTATTAATGACTTAATATTTGAGTACAATAAAGATAATTATGAGAATATTTTTTAAAAGTGGACAAAGAGGTTCAAATTAATGTTGCCAGTTTAAAGAAAAAATGTCAGGGATTTTAATGAAAACACTCACAATACTGCATACTCTTTACCAAAACACCTATTAAATGGGGCTCTGATATTAACTCTACCATGCATACTAGGTGGGACAGTGCATAGGGCAACTTACATCATGAAGCTACTTCCCACCTGGCAGATACTCAAGTCAATACTTTTTACAACCTCCCTCAACCCTGAGCACAAAGACACCCTCCCTCCCATAACACGGAGATCAGAATGGGTACAGAATTAGAGTAGGGTTGATCACAATAACACTTTTTTAAATCATCAGACCATTTTCCCCAGCCCAGGGGGTTCAGGGCCAAAGGAAAACAAGGTGAAAGTCTTCCCTGAACAGAACAATAATAATTTTTCTGAGCCCCAAATAGTGTCTTCTCACAATGGCACTATGTTTTCTTACAGTGGTTTTAACATTTTTAATTATACCAACATGTCTATTAAGAAGATGCATTTTTTTTTCATTTTACAAAGTTTGCAAATGTTTCCCCATATTAAACCAAACATGTCAGATTTAATGGTTGAACACAAAGTATTCACAAGGAAATTGAATTTCCAACTTATTTTTAACAACCCTAGGGACAATGAGGGACTAACTGGCAATACTCCTTCCATCTGCCTTTGATGTCCTGTGGACTGGTGAGCAGGTTGTTGCTGGTATCCCTTATGAAGGGTGTCTGACTATCTTTTTATCCTTCTGTCTTTGCCTTGAAACCTGATATAGTTTCTTTGTGCCACCTATTGAGTCACTTTCCAATTGGCAGAGTGCCTCTAATGCCCTATTCTTTGTTGTTGCAACTCCTTTCTTAGTTTCTTTGTTAGCCAACCAGTATTTCTTCCTAGCCTGGACAGTCTTTTCTATATCTCACTTTTTCCTGTGCTCCTTCTTTCTTTTGATGACTTCCTGGACATCTGCATTCCACCACCAGCTTTCCTTATATACCTTATTTCCAGACTTAGCTCAGCCACATATCTGTTCTGTAGCTCTCACACATGCTGTTTTGAGGCACTGTCATTCTTCTTCAACTCTACCTATTTCTTCCTTCTCTTGTTAGGGTGCTAGAGCCCTGTGTGATTCCTTGAACTGTTGTACTTTCTCTCCAGTCAACTTCCAGGTCTTCAGCCTGGTCTCTGTTGACCTTAGAGCCTTCTCTAACCACTGCTTGTGGCTGATTGTGGCAACCAGTGGTTTATGCTGTGGGTTAACTGTTTCACTCCTTACTAGGAGGATGTCTACCTGAATTGCATGAGAACCACTCTTGTATGTGATCTTGTGACTGTTTCTCTTTCTGAACCATGTGTTGGCTAGTATCAAGCCATTTGCTAGACAGAAGTCTAGAATGGCCTCTTCTTCTTTATTCCTCATGCCTGATCTATGTGGACCCAGGCAGTCATCATATCCTGTTCTGTCTGCCGTGATATGTGCATTCAAGTCACCCATTATCAATACCAATTCATGTCATCCTGCTTTATTTAGTAGGTCCTGCAACTGCTGTCTAAATGCAGTCTTCTACTTACTATCACAACCCTTCTGTGGGGCATTGGCTGAGATTATGACTACTGCAGTATCATTAGACTGAAGTCTGACTCTCATGAGTCTGTCACTAATTCTGATGATATCCCTCACTGCCTTCTGAAGTTTGTCTCTCTCTCCACCACAATTCCCACACCATTTCTAGCCTGTCCATCTCCTGAGTAGTAGACTCTGGATCCCAAGCCAAGTGGCTTTGCTGCACTGCCTTTCCATCTTATCTCTTGGATACAATAGGATGGAGCTGTGGGCAGCAGCACAGACTCTGCATGGTGCCCTATAAGGGGAAGAGTTGTACAGACCAACTATTTTGAGTATCTACTGTGGTGTGCAGTATCCTCAAGATAGGAGAGCATGGATCGCAGACTGCACACCGTGGCAGGACTAGCCACTTAACGGAGTAAAATATGGCTCTAGGTGATTTGGTGATGGGGGTATTGTGTTATCAGATAAAACTGATTAAATTTGCCAGATGTCCAACATGTTGCAAGACTTTAACAACTATCACCTAGCCACTATCAATGAAATCAATATTGCATACAAGAAAATTAGTTTCTTTTTAGACAATTCATTGATGCCAAGCATTATTACTGCTGACCTTTATGAGTTTCTATGCATTTCTAAACCATTGATACCAGATGTTTTTCAGCATCCAAAGATTCATAAGCATATCTTTTAACCTCTTAGCATAAGAAATCTGGACAAAGGCAGAAATAATGGGGGACAAAGGCTGAAAAATGGGGACAGATTTCAAATATTGAACTTATAAAATTAAAAGCTTGATAGAATAATAGGTTTTGCATCAGCATGCATTTTCTGAAGGATATGAAGTCTGATACTCAAGTATCATGAATTATTTACTGACTTCAGTCCAATGGTTTTCCAAAACACCACAGATTTTATGAGGAACAAACCAAAAATGTGATTAAAAAATCTGGACATTCAGCAAAAATCTGTACAGTTGAGAGCTATGTTCATAAGGATATCAGCAACGGTTCATACAGGCTGCTTGTAGCTGCCCTGGTTCCAAAACATATCCATTGGCAGTCTGTAGTGACCATGCCCTGAAAGATACACTCCTTTCACCAGTTACATATTCAAAGACTCATGGTATTTCTTGTCCAAAATTAAACAGCATTTATATGGTGAACCATGTAGTTTTCTGACAGTGTATGTGATAGACCTTTTCAACAGGATACCACGTCCTGTTGGTTTGAAATTTTTCCCTCAGCAATTTTATAACTTACTGCTTTTGACAGTGGTCTTATTAGTTTCATTGTCTCACTCATGGAATTAATTTTATGCAAATATAAATTTTCTTTGAGGAGGAATATTATCATCAGTCATTGGATAGTGAAGTGGTGCAGCGGTAGCGTTGTCACCTCACAACAAGCAGTTATCCGGTTTGATTCTCAGCTGGGGTGCCTTCTGTGTGGAGTCTGCATGTCTTCACTGTGTTTGTGTGAGTTTCCTCCCACATTACAAAAACATGTGTCTGGAGCATTTCTCCCTGGGCCTCTGCTGAAAATTGGCTTTGTTCCAAGTTGGACTTTCCCGGTTAAAAAAATTAAGTACAGGGGATGGCAAGGGGCACATCTTGTGCCCTTATATATGCCAGTTTGGTCATGTATCGGTGGGAGAAAACTTACAATTTCAATTCTCTTTACTCTGACTCCTACCACTTGTACTTTACTTGTACTTGTACTTTGATATTTGGATGATATTTTTTATCTTTTGGAACTCTCAATCTGAAGGGATACATGATTTTTGTCAAATTTATGAACACCACAACATTCTTTCTCAGGATAACCTACTCACACACAGAGGAAGAGGTTAACTATTTAGATGTCCAAATCTGGAAAGACAAATTACACAAATGCTTCTAGTCAACTGTTTTTAGGAAAACCACCTTTTCTAGCACTTACTTGCATTTCAATATTTGCCACCCCCTTTCATGCAAAAGAAACATATTTAAGGGCCAGTTAGTTAGGCCTGCAAGAATGAGTTCTACTTCTGATATTGTTTTAAATGAATGTGACTACATCTTTAACATTTTTGGAAAGGAGTTATCCTTTTAAATTCTTTGACACTATTTAACAGGAAGTTTCCAGGGATTGTGTTATCAAATTTCTGCCACTTTTAGGCTTAGATCACTCTCCCCCTATTTATGGATCCCCACAAAGGATACACAGACAGATTCCACCAAATATCCAGTTCTCTGGTGGTCACTTACAATTCTGAATTCAAAAACATTAAGGAAATTGTCCACAGGATTTGGAATATTCTTTAAGTGGACGATGAGATTTTTGAGACCTTAAGGGCAACATCCACCATTGTATTTAAGACTGGAAACAATGTCAAAGGTTGGTTTGAGAACATACAGCCCCCCCACTAACAAATTACACAGATGCACACATAAATATGGGGTTTGTAGGCAATGTCCCTATGTACTACAGCAAGGAAAAAGTGACTTTCACAAATTTTTGCCAACTTTTTCTTTGGCAGATGGCAACTGCCAAACTAAGGGTGTGATTTGCATTGCACTGTGCTCCAAGTCTCTCTGTTTTTATATTGGCAAGGCTGAGCGACAGTTCTGTAAAAAGATTTACAAACACTGCCACGATATATCCAAACATAACCTTAACAATTCACTATTTAAACAGTCCCTCTCATGTTCTGGCTTCAATAAATTTGTGGTTGGGATTTTGGAAGTTGTTCCTTTTAATGGACGAGGGGTCATGGGAAACCATGGCTGAAACAGAGAGTAAGTTGGACAATTTATATTAAATGCCTCAGTACACCCTGGTTTAAATGATCATTTATCTATTTTGCCTGTTTTAAGCTTAGGGCTATCAAATTGTAACATGGGCATGATGCACTATGTTATCAGTTTGTTTCACACTTGGACTAATTTAAGCAATATGCTTTGTATTTTTAAACAGCCTATATGTTTTTAAAGAGTGTTTTTTCATTCTACACCAACAATATATTTGTTCTTAGTTTTTTAAGCCCCTACTTGTTTGTTCTAAGCACTGGACTCATCCATAAATGTTTTGGATTTTTTACTAATTACCTTATTAACTTATCTACTGACAACCAATAGTGTTGTTTAGACAATCAATTACATGCATTTAAACCTTATGTTTTTAGCATTTACTGGTTCTGATGAAGCCCTGGGGGGGACAAAAGCACTTAAAAAAAAGAAGTGTTCTGATGAAGCCCTAAGGGGAGGAAATCACTTAACCAGCGGTTTGTACATAGAATAAAGTTTATTTCAATGTTACATCAGTGCTTTGTATTCTTGTTTTACTGCTGCACAAGTATTGGAGCTTTACCTAGGGATTTATGTATAAGCTTATTCGATCCTTAGTCTGTGTATTACCACTGTTTATCTTTGGACCTGTAGTGTTCATTGGATTTGCTACTTCATTGTTGGAATTCCTTCACAACACTACATGAGCCTCTTGTTGTTTATTAATTCCTTGGCTGCATGTCCACACACCATTTACAGTTGGTTATGGCTTCATGGGTAAATCATCGTGATCTTTATAAAACTTTGAGGTACCATATGCACCGCTTGTCTTGTGTATATTCAATAAGACAATGAGGCTGGGTGTTTGTTTAAGTAGTTTATTACACGCAGACACATCAGGATGGTAGCAAGAACATTAAACTTAAATAAACTAATTAACTGACTGACTACTACACACATGGATGCTTACACCTAGGCTGCTCACTACATAAGGGCACAATTGCTTACATGTGCTCAGTACTTACATGCACGTATGCATGTACTTGCTGACTGAAAAGCTTCTTAAAGGTATATCACACACTCTGATCTACATCCTCCCTCTTTACCGAGCTGTCTTGCAATGACAATGACATTTGAATAGGCATGCAAATTATACAGACAATAATAAACAAAACAACATTCATGTCCAGGTTGCCGTGTATCTGGAACTAGGTTTAGAAATGCAACCTGATCTTGTAATGCAATAGTTAGAACTGTGTTTAGCAACAGGGACAGTCACTGGAGAATGTTCTGCTTTAGAAGTCTTGAGAATATTCTCAGGATATCTGCTGGAATGCCGTCTGGTACTGGAAAATTGGTTAGGGCACTCTGAGAATTAGAGTCTTTATTACAAGCAAGATCCTGTAACACTTGGCTTTGACACTGGTAATAAATGCTTTTGATTCTACTGAAATTCCATTTCCTGTGATTCCACGATGTACGATCTTGGCTCTTGACAAAAAGTTTTCATAAATCCTATCCAATCAAAACCTTTCTGTTGCCTGTATCCTCACTATTTCCCCTTCTTTTAATGGATTGAGCAGTTTACTAGTCTTATCATTGCAGGACTTCTGGGACAAATGCTTTCTCAAGAGTTGGGCCTTCACTGCTTTATTATTTTTGGCACATGGAACCAACAAATTGCTAATGATTGGTAATGTGGTTCTGGTTTGTCTCAACATAAAGTCTCTGGGCAGGCAAACCAAGATGATTATCATGATGAATGGTTCTGAGATTCAGGAGATTTCTCTAACAGCTGTTTTGCACTTTGAATTGAACTTTCAGCCAAGCCATTTGACTGCAGGTATTCAGGACTACTCATGGTATGAACAAAGTCCCATGTTTTCTTTTGAACTGCTGACTTGTAAACTGAGCACCATTGTCAGAAATGACTCTGTCTAGACTACCATAAACAGAAAAATGTCTCTTCAACTTAGTAATGACAGTACTGGATATGAGATCAGGAAGTAGGTCAATCTTGAACCAGTATGAATAAGAGTCTACTAACACCAAGTAATGTTGACCATTCCACTCAAAAATATCAGTGGCTACTTTCGACCAAGGTGGTTCAGGAATCTGGCTTAACTGAAGTGGTTCTTTTTGTTGATGCAATTTAGTACAAACAGAAGTAGATGAGAGTACTTTCTCAATGTCGTTTGACATAGAAGGCCAAAATACGAGTCCTCTCACTCTTCTTTTCGAAGAATCAGTTCCTGGGTGGCCATGATGCAAGATATTTATATACTCTTGTTGCAAGAATTTTGGAACAATTACTATTATACCATTTGTGATGATACCATCTTCCATCAAAAGCTTGTCTCTGTAAGGAAAATACTGCTGCACATGTAGTGGTATACAAGATAGCTTTGACGACCATCCTTGACTGATAAAGTGGTTGAGCTTCTGGAGAACTGGATCTGAAGCTTTGTGAGTTCTAAGCTCATCAAGATGTGTGGAAGAAAAATTTCTCACTCCCGTGACTTGAGAATCAGATTTCTCATTTTCCTGCCATTCAGTGTTTTTTCTGGGTGATCCAGATAAAGTATCAGCTAGACAAAGAAGAATGTCTTTTGTGTAGACCAAGTGAAAATTGTACTTTTGCAATTTCAACATCATGTGTTGTAATCTAGCAGAAGCTGTATGCATTGGCTTTTTTAAAATAGGGACTAAAGGTTGGTGGTCAGTCTCAATTTGAATAGGTCAGCCATAAATATAATCATGGAACTTCGAACATGCAAACACAATTGCCAAGAGCTCTTTCTCTATCTAAGCATACTGCATCTCTGTTTGGGTTAAGGTTCTCGATGCATAGGCCACTGGTCTACACTCTTGGAGAATGACTGCACCAAGACCAAACTTAGAAGCATCACAGGAAAGAGTTACTAGTTTGTGAACATCATAGTATCTTAAGGCAGGTGGACTGTTAACTTTCTGTTTCAGGACATGAAATCCTCTTTGCTGTTGTTCTGACCCAGACCAGGTTATATATTTGTGTGTCAGCTCTTTGAGCAGTGCTGAAAGTTGACTCAAATCTGGAATAAACTTGCCAAAATAGTTGACCATGCCAAGAAAACACTGTAGGTTTTGGACATTGTCTGGAGCTGGCATCTCAAGAATTGCTGTCTGCTTGGAAGTATCTGGTCGCAAGACTGCACTGGCAAACATTTAACCAATATAAGTTACTTCTTGTATCCTGAATTTGCATTTCTGAGGATTCAGCTTAACCCATCACTTCTGAGTGACGCCTCCAAGTACATCTGTGGTTAATGGTTCCCCTTTATAATCTCGAAATACTAAAATTTCAAATTTCAGTATCTCGAGACCATAAAGGCGAGTTTTTAAAATAGCGAAAGTGCATAATCATGAATTCAAATATCTCAAATTCGAATTTATGGCCTTATGCTACGTTACGTGCAGTGTTTTGTGTGGATGGTGTCCAGTGTTGTGTGTGGATTTAGGTGTAATTTAAGGTAAGTGATTGTTTTCTAAGGGTTTTGTGTGGGTGTTTTGAGGTTATGTGACTGTGTTTGTAAGTTGTACATGTGGGTTAGGATAGGCAGGTGAAAGTATGAGGGTGTTAGTGTTGGATGTGTTGGTGTTTGTATATGTGTGATGTGTGTATGTGTGTGTGTGTGTGTGTGTGTGTGTGTGTGTGTGTGTGTGTGTGTGTGTGTGCGCGCGCACGCGCGAGAGGAGTGTAGAATGGCTGGGTGTGAGTTTACTTTCTTTTCCTGTTTGTGCAATCTCAGAGTTAGTATATATAAGTAGGGGGGTGTGGGAGTCATAGCCCACCCCCCACATGGGGGGGTGCAGAGGGGCTTGCCCCCCTGCTTATTTGTAGTGTAGGTTTTTGGATGTGTGATGTTATGTTTTTGTGTCTTTGTTTGGTTTGTACTGTGGGTATTGTGGTGTATGTGTGCTGTGGTGTATGCTGTGTGTTCGGGATTTCAAATTTCATGGATTTGGGCTGTCGTTGTTTTGTGGATTCGCCTTTATGGTCTCAAGATACTGAAATTCGAGATTTCAGTATTTCAAGATTATAAAGGGGAACCGTGGTTAACTCCTACTGATGTCTCTAGGTGTCAAATATTGTTTGTTCAGATTTGTATCAATAATTCCAAAACCATGCTATTTACAAGGTTTTAAAAGATTGCATCTTAAAGCTTACACAGTGGCAAACTCAACTGCATTAATATTTGACTTCTGTGTAGTGCAGGTAAACAGATAATAACTGTTATTTTTATGATATTAATTTATATAGATATAATTATATTTTTCTAAATATCTCAACAACCATGTAACACAGATAGAACTCCTTACCCTCATATGAAAGCTCTCAGCTAGATGAATAAAATACTGCTGACAGTATGTGTGTAATTTGAGTGGTTGCTGAAATATTGTAAGTTGTTTACAAAATATTACAAATGTGATAGATACTGTGTTTACTGTGACTTGGTCTGAGACCTAGAAACTAAAAAATACTGCTATTATAAAATTAGTTTGTGCTGAAGAGTTTGCCATTTATACTTCTTTCATAATCCCTATGGTTCTAGAGATATGCCTATTTGTTTGAAATGTGAAGATATAATTTGATTAGGTCGAAAGGTTTAGGCTCCGCCCATTGGAAGTTACAGTGCAAACTTCCAGAGCTCCACTGGAGTGAATGAGCTAAGATTCATTTCATGAGCTCTTTCCAGACCTTTCTTGACATTTCTAACATGTTTGACTTCACCATTGTCTCTTACAATAATCTCATCTACTATAATAGCACATGGATAGCTGGAAAAGAATTGCTCCATTGCATGCTGAAAGACTTCACTGACAGAATTTATTCTAAATTCTGTACCTTCCAAATGGTGTACTAAAAGTGGTGAGCAATGAACAGTTGTGGTCAAGCAACATTTGCCAAATTAACTTTTTGCATCTAAGACAGAAAATATAGTGGCATTTAGCATAAGAGCAGCAACTTCTTTGACTTTGCACATTGGATGATGAGGTGATTTTAGTTGTTGTTTTTCTTTCGGCTTTTCCCGGTTAGGGGTTGCCACAGGGGAACTCCAGTCTGCTAATGATTGGCAATAGATTTTTATGGTGCCGAGGTGCCAGCTCGATGCCCAAACTTCAATGATGGCATGCCCATTTACGTATGTCTTTCGAACGCCACTCAACTGTGGGGAGGACATGCAGACTCCAAACAGAAGGCGCTCCAGCCGAGAATCGAATGGGAGAACCTCTTGCTGTGAAGCAATGCTACCACTGCACCACCAAGGCTTGCATGATTTTAGTGCTTTGTTCAAATCTTTTTGGTTCAATACATATTCTAATATCCTCTGAGCTTTTCTTATGTGCTACCACCATGGAGGATACCCATTCAGTTGCTTCTTCAACTGGACAAATTACTCTTTGCTGCACCATTCTGCCTAGCTCAGCCTTGACTTTGTTCTGCATAGCTCCTGGAAGTTTCCCTGCTGGTCTAATAACTGGATCTAACTTCATGGAGTATACAACTATGAGTTTGCCTAGTTTGTCTTCATAAAGATCAGCATAGTCAGAAAAAATAATCTGGGCAAAATTTGAGTTGTTATTCTTCAAGCGTACATAGTGGACTTCCTATTTAAATGAAAGCAGTCCTATTGTCAAACTGTCTGTGAGACCTAATAATGACTGCACGTGTCTCCTAAAAATGACTGCACGTGTCTCTTGACTATGCAAAATTCCAAGTCATAGCTGTTCCCAGCGGAGTAACATAAAAATACTACTGAACCTTTGGTTTAAATTTCTTCACCACCATAAGCAACAAGTTTCACACACTTTGCCATATCGAGCTTCTCACCAGCACTTACTTTGGCAAATGTTTCTACTGACATAACATTGGACTTTGAATCAGTATCAACTTTGAGCTCTACAGGCCTCCCATTAATCAGAACAGTACAAAATACTTCATTCTTTGCCCACAAATCTACTGCACTGACTGTTTCACCAAGCACTGACACACCATCAACATAAAAATGTAGGTTCAGAACTTTCTAGTTGATCTAGTTGTCTCTTTGAATGTTCTCTTTTAATAAAAGAATGAACCTCATTTGATTTACAAAGTCTTTTGAAATTATTCCACTTTTTACATTTGTGGCACTGCTGACCAAAAGCTAAGCACTTTTCTCTTTTAGGTTCATGATTACCACCACAGTTATGACAGTTGTCTATGAGGCTAGCTACAGGTTTTGCTTAGTCACCCCTGTGCTTCACTGAGCATGCTCTGGATTTTACTGGAGCTGCCCTGGAACTTGCTAGAAAGGCTCTGAGTTTCACTGAAGCTGCCACTGTTTTGGTTAGGGAGGCCCAGGGTGTGGCTGCACCCTTATGCTTATATCATTTAACCATGTGCTGCATAACTATCAAAATTAGCAGTAGAAGAAGCCATGTGCATGCTTTTCTCATTTGTAAACCTGTAAGCATATTTCTATGCTTTTCTGTGAGCTCATATATCTGACAAATCTATATGGCCTTATTCAAAGTTAAATCACTGTCTCAAAGCAAAATCTTTCTCACTGCATCATCTTTAATACCACACAGAGGCCTGTCTTTTATCATTTCATCTCTTCAATCACCAAATTTGCACATTTTTGCCTTGTTTCTCAAATCAGTTTTATATATGCTGCAAAAGTTTCACCAGGCTTTTGAGCCCTTGTGTAAAATAAGTGCCTTTCCATTGTAATAGTCATTTGAGGACTACACATTTCTCTAAATTTATGTTTTAAATACTAAGAGTCTTCCCGCGTTCTAACCAGTACCACCATATGGTGGTTCCGTCTCCCCTGCAAATACAGCAGGTGCATACACGAATGAACACTCTCTTTCAATGGCTTCTGAACCAGCTAAATTAAGCAGCATAAATACCTTTGTATGTACGTCTTTGTCAGGAAAAAGCAGTCTGTATGAAAATATCATGCTGTTGCTCAAACACTCTCCAATTTTCAGCAATTTTGTTATCAAACACAAGCAGACTTGGTCTGCAAAATCCAACTGCCATGCCAACAAATTATGTTTAAATACAATGCAAATATGGCTCTTGCAATTATGTATGAAAATGCACACCTACCAGTTACTTGTAATAATATTGAAATGTACAATCTCTTCAAAATGACTGTGCCATACATTTTATGTGATTTGGATATTGTTTCAAATATGTTCATAATTATTTTGAATATTCTTATCAATATGTTGCAGTTTCTAACATTTTCTTGAATTAGAAATTCATTTTGAGCATTCTGAGTGTTTTTTTTTTATATTTGTTGAGTAAAAAATAATTTAAACTATTTTTATTACTTAAAATTCGTTTCTGACCTGTTTGTGAGTCATTTCAGCAGTAGGGATGATCCACTCCTATATATTCCTCCAACTTTAACTGTGCACCTTATGGTTTTGAGTCTAGATCCCATTCTGGCATTATGTCACTTGACTTGTTTATATTCAATAAGATGATGAGGATGGGTGTTCATTTAAGTAGTTTATTACACACAAACATCAGGAGGGATAGCAGGAACATTAAACAAACAAACTCACTAACTGACTGACTGCTACACACATGCATTCTTACACCTTGGCAGCTAACTACAAAATGGCACTCTTGCTTGCACATGCTCAGTACTTATATGCACATGCCTGCTGACTGGAAAGCTTCTTAAATGTATATCACATGCTCTAATCTACAATATGTAACCCCAAATCTGGGTTGCTTGCCAGTAAAATATTAAGTAGCACCTACTTCTAAGAAGTCACTGTTAAACTATCTTCTGAACTGCAATTAGTAGGTTTTAATGCTTTTCACACTACTTTCTTAGTTATGTACTTTTAATGTTGAAAATTGGGAAACACATCATTCATTTTTATAATGCAAATGTAAGCATCATAGGTATTTATTAAGTATGTCAACCAGTAGACAACTGAGGGACCTTATACAGCTTCCCAAATTCCCAGAGTACTGATTGGCTAAGTGATTTGCTTAGTGTTAAACAGAGAAAAACAGAGGTTAAGGGAATCAATCCCTGACCTACAGGAAGTAGATCATTAACAGCTCGTGGTGTCCATTAGAACCAAGACCCAACCAATTACATGGCTGCCTCAGCTAAGCTGCCCAGTTGCCTTTTTGATCACCATATAGAATTGCACCTCAAGTTAAAAATGCCATCACTAATACTATTTCTATTTCATCTTAGTTATTTAATAAACATAAGCAAGCTTACAGCAGAGTTTTGTAAGTTTGGCACAGAACACCACAACAGAACAAACCTCTAAATAGCTATACAGATTCAGCACTTGTTGAAATTCACTCACCACATTTATTTTGTTTTTCTTTAATATCCTTATTGAATTATCCAAGCTGTAGCTGTAATTGGTCCACTGAGATGAAGGTAATGTATCCAATCTCAGTGCACCATTTACAGGTATAGCTTGGATGAGTACATCACAATGTAAAATAATAGATAATGCTATACATGGTGTAATATAGCTGTACACATCTATACTAACTTTAGTGATCTATACAAACTTTACATATAACAAACTGAAAGCTAAGTTACAAGCAAGGTGGAAATGAGGACAAATAATGCACACATTGTCATTTTGTATTCTGTTTGAGTTAATTGTTTTAAACTAGTTGAATTAAACTGATAAGGGAATAGGGAAAGGACAGAAAAGACATAAAATGGTGAGAGAGTAAGGGAAATTAAGGTGCTTGTGCTGATTATATCAAGTATGGTGCAACTGCTTGATTTCATAATTTGTCATATTGGTTATAATTAGTGTAAAGTTAAGCATGGCTAATGCCCTTTGCAATATTGCCTTACTAGAACAAAGCCATTTAAGGCTGAAGTTACCAACAGGTATAACAATTAGTTTTGAGAAATTGTTATAAAATTTTGCTACCATGCTTTCAAATATTTTCACTTAAGATGGCCAGGGTATATAAACTAAAGCCACTTTAATTTTTGTATAACCTCAAGTAGGATGTTGTAATGTTATCTAAGAGCTTTTTCAAGTTGGCAATATTTCTTTAAGAATATCCATGGACTTTTTTTCTAATGAGCAGAAACACTGCACAAACAGCATTGAACCCCTTTTCTTGTTGGCAAAAGTCATTTATTTTTGTGTGAACTGAAAGAGAAGCATTTTTCTTTCAGGTAAGTCTGTTTAAGGTCTATATTATATGTCTTATCATTAAGTGTAGGTGCTTGAGGTAGATTTGTTTTATTTACATTTAGATATGAATTTTCAAGAGTGTATTTATTATAAATTTTTTGACTGTTTTTAATACAATGCAATATAAATCATGCAGACATGCTTTTTGCATTTTTATATTACTGGAGAGATATGCAAGTCCAAAATAAGTGTAATAGTTATTTTACATTGTTGAGCTGAAACTCCTGGTTAATTTAATAATGCAATCTTTAGACAGAAACAGGGCACTGCAATGGCCTTTTTCTCCCATGTACACAAATTTGCGAATGGCTCGCTATGAAATAGAATATTTGTATAAACATGACTATGAAAAAATATGTCAAACATTATTATCGCTACATAAATGACTCGATTCTCATCTGTGAAAGTGGTCAGAAACAAGTTTTACAGTTTGTTTCACATTTACAAGACAATGTATATCATTCATTTGATGGATTACAGTATGGTAAAAGAGTGACATATTTGGATCTAATCATGTATGGGTTGGATAGTGGGGAAATATATACTGGAGTGTATAGTAGGTTTTTGGATGGGTGTCAATACCTACATGCTACTAGTTGTCATATCCCCATCTTTTGGCAGCATTGCCTGATGGTGAATTCTTAAGGTTATCTCAAATTTGTAACAATAAGGAAAATTTGTTAAGTGAGATCGATAAATCTGCTGTTATGTTTCAAAATAGGGGGTATAAAGTCGAAACAATAAATAAAGCTATTCAAAAAGCTCTAAGGTTTGGAACAAATCAAGAAATAACTAAAACAAATAAAAGGGAAAATACTAACCTTTATAATAATAGCTGGGATGATAAGAAAGAACAAATGTATTTTGTTACCACCTATAATATTAAAAGTGAAAACATTTATGGGGTATTGAAACATTATTGCAATTTTCTTTTGGGGACAGAGATCTATGTAGGGTATTACACAAACTACCTTACATGTCATATAGACATGGAAGAAACCTTAAAGACATGTTAATACATGGGAATTTTGTTCTGCCGAGTATTAGTATTAATAATTTACCTGTTTCTTTTGGAACGTTTTGTGGTAATAATTGTTCTGTTTGTAAATATGTAGTGTGTGTTTTTTAAGTATATTAATAAGCTTATATTTACACCCAGGGGACTGTTTTCTTGCAACAGCAGTGGTGTTATTTATGATTTAAAATGTCTGTGTAACCTTGTTTATATAGGTGAGACGAAAAGAAAATTTAAAGTAAGACTGATGGAACACATTAGGGACATCAAAATCAGAAAGAAGATAAAATTGTAGCTTCTCATTTTAAGGACAAATGTAATAGTGACTTTTTTATTGTTACAGGGTAGTGTTTTGGAACAGATAAATTCTAAAGGTGAAGATAATATTTTTCTTAAAGAATAACTTTTGTATAAAGAGTCTGTTTTTATCTTAAAGTATAATACATTAATGTCTACAGGTTTGAACTGTGACTGTTAATTGGAGGTGTTTTATTTAATTGTATAATAGAATAATTATTTTATTAGGTTTGTATATAAGGAATTGGGTTTGTGATGAATTTTATTACTCCTTGAAGGCCTTTGGCTGAAGCTCTAGAGAATAAATCTCCTTTTTGGATCTGTGCCAGTGGTTTTGTTCTATTCGTTTGGAAGGGTGTTGTTTGTGGTGAAACTCCCGGTTAGTTTGTACCAATAAGTATGCTACCATTAATTCATGTTAATGACAAAAGTTGTTGCCATTCTGTTATTGCTATGTGTAACACTGATTTATGCCTCTGACACATTTTCTGATGTGATTACTTTTGAAGGTAAGGCTTGTGAGCTTAAGCTCTCCTGTGATGATTGATATTTTCTTTGTTACATAGTTAAGGTTATTATGTTTGAGCAAGGGAGTTAAACAAGAACTTAAAACTTTCAGTAACACAAAATATGCTGTATGACTACCCTCTTTGAGCCATGGGCCATTAGTAGCCTAGTGCTCCATTTCCAGATTATAACTAAATGAATACATCTATCCAAACATATTATTTATTCTTATTCCTGACCAGCTCCTGTATAGCTTCCCCCATGTTGTGTTTCATCAAAAAAAAAAAAAAAATGAATGTTTTTTCTCAGCTCAGCTTTGAAAAACGTACCCTGTCACTTTGCATAACCTGGAAGGCTTGATATGCCACAATTTCAAAAACACATCAGACAAATGTTCAACAAAGATAATGAAATTCACAGACATAAATTTCTCTGGTACACAAAAAGTAATGAGACCGTGTATCTTAATGCATGTTTTTAAGTTATATAGATTATTTTAAAATACCTGCATTCTTATGCAGCACTTTTACTCTTGCTAAATTCTAAAATAACTTCAGATCATGGTTTGCCAGTTTGGCCTAAAAAAGTCAGATCACTTTGCCCGGCAGTACCAGTAATCACGACTGCAATCTGGTCAGCTGATTTCTATGTACAGAAAGTGTGAAGCCCTATCCAGAACCAGCTTTGGAGCAGGCCAATGTTATCATCACTGCAGAACTGCTATCAGGCCAGATATGACACCTTGTAGTACTACAAGGTCCATATGAATTACTTATTATAACCTGAGCCAGCATTATTCGCAGGATATACCTGTGTTCCCAGGCATTTAGGAGCTAGTCCCAATGTTTTTAATTGTTACTGTTTGAAAGGCTTTTTGAATACTTGTTCTTTTTCCTTCATTCCTTCCTTGTAATGCTGGTAATGTAATTAACATTCTCATCTATTCTTTAATGGTATACATCAGTTTAATAACTTTTGCTTAATACTGCTAGTTTGTTATGAAATAACTGTTGCTCTATCTATTCATGTTCTACAATGTATGTTATTGTTTAGCAATAAAAACAGTCTGAAGCCCTACAATGAAACAGGGTGGTATACATAATCTGAGAGTTTGCAGCTACATAGCTGTTATTTGTGAGAAGCACTGCTACAAGTATATGCAATAAGCTAAGCTCAGCATATTAGTGCTAAATAAAGAAAAGTGACATCAGTTTGGAAAACATGCGAACTTAGGAAAAAGACTAAGGTACTCAAAGTAAAATGCTAATACATATGAAGTACTATAGAAAAGAAGTAGGCTCCGTATTACAGGTTCATAGGTTAAAAGGAGATTACTAGGCTACTGTCCCTAGAGCCTTTACAAGCCTAGCCATGTTAATCCCAAGTATCTCCATTTGTTCTTTTTTGGGCAGTTCACAGAACAAATTTATGAACCAACCAGGTCTGTAAAAAACACAGCCTACCCTTGTCCTTGAGGGACAAGGGTGTCACCCCAGGGGCAAATTTGTGGTCTCCCATCCAATTGCATTATCTAGGCCCTAGAGCCTTTACAAGCCTAGCCATGTTAATCCTAAGTATCCCCCATTTGTTCTTTTTTGAGCAGTTCACAGAACAACTTGATGAACCCACAAGTTATGTGATCAAAACAGGCTACCCCTATCCATAAGGGACAAGGGTGCCACCCCAGGGGCAAATTTGTGGTCTCCCATCCAATTGCATTACTTTGCATGTTTTCAGATATTGTGGAAGGATGTGGCTATGCACAGTCACACTTGAGAATTTTAAGGCAAATGGCAAACTATGCTGTTTTTATTATTAATATGTAAACAAATGAAGAGGTTTAAAATGTCTTATATCGGGGTATCCTTATAAGGACACCATGACAGCTTCATTAAAAAATGGAAAGGGGGAGACAGGAAAGATTAAAAAAGCAGAGACACAACAAAAATGGAGATGAAGATAGGAACACATCAAGAGGGTTGTACTGGAGAAGGTGGGAGAGGTACGCCATGATATTTTTGGCTAGACGCTCTTATTTTTTCAAATATTTTGTTATACAATAGGATAGTTTGAGTAGGAAACAGGTAGGAGGATGTAGGAGAAAGGATAAAGGAAAAAGAGCTGAAGATTTACCAGCAGAAGTCCCAGCCCACATACCCTTAAAAAGTTCCACTACCAGATAGTGGTGCAGTGGAGAACCCCAATATTGAGGGGGTAGGGGTATGTTGTGTTGCAGTGGTCAGCACCAGCTGGGATAGTGTGCTTTGAACATGGCAAAGCAAGGCTGCAAAGGGCTGAGTCCATCTGTCCACTACCTGTTCAATCACATACTCAACCAAGTCCCTAAGCCCCCATTCAGTGATGCTTGCCAGGCTGCTGTGGGCAGTAGTGCCTGCAGGACTGGTGCTACCACTACAACTATGCTAGGATGTCCCTGGATAGATAAAAGGTGAGCACTCTGTAATCTGGGTGGTACATACCTGGGCCACTACAAAGGATTTTTAATCTGTAAAAAAAGATGAACATAAATTGGAAAGAAAATAAGTAAAGAAATGCATAATTAAAATAACAGAAAAAATAGAGAAAAAAGGGGGAGCAAAGGGGAAATACACAAAATAAATTCATGGTTCATGTTACTTTAAAGCATTTTCATTTTACAAATAGTAAATCAGATTGAATGGGAAGTGCATAAGCATAAAACTGAATGACATTTTATGGAAAATGTTTATTCTTACTTGGCAGGACAGTGTTTGATATCATATAATAGTGGGCTTTACAAACTGCAAACTACTGCATAAACATTATGATCATATTTATGTTTTATATGTATTTATTTGCAGCACTGTACTGAAAACACCCTTTTTAAATAGTTACATCTTATAAAATCAGTTATAGACAGAATACTGCACTTACATACTAACATATCTCACTCTTGCTTGCAGTAATACACTGAATGCACTCTAGTACTTCACTTGTTATTCTGTATTATTTCCATATATATATATATATATATATATATATATATATATATATATATGTGTGTATAAAATCTGTACACAATATTATTTACTACTTTATTCAGGTTTACCCATAGATTCAACCAATCAAACTGTTTGCCTCTGCTGCTGTCTCCTGTTATAGGAGATTTGTTCTTCAGCTATAATGAAAAATCGGTACTTATCCATTATCGGGGCAACACTGTTAATGCAAGCATTCAGCTGTGATCCAGTCCCTTAACTTGCCTGTCAAGCACATGTGTGTAAAACAATCTTTGATGTAATAATTATTTTGCAAACAATAACAGTTACTTCCAACTGTTACACACGTTTGCTTAACAGACACTTCAACGTACTGCATTATCATTGAATCATCACATGAAACTGATGTCCCGATATGTTACACAGACAGAGAGTCAAAAAATAAGGTGATCCATCATGTTTACATAACAGTTCTGTCTTTCTGTCTGAAAAGTAATATTATGGTGATATATACACCACTTTATTTCCATGAAATTAACTATCTCCCAGTGGTGAAACTGTGCAAAGCTGTACTTGTGCTCCATATATTTCATCCAGTAGATTGCGGTCGTTAAAAAAAAAAAAAAAAAAACGGGAAATTGCTCTGTATGTTTTTCCCGTGAAGTGGTTCCAACACACACCTTATTAAGATTAGGCTTGGACTGAAATTAATATAGCAATAACCCATGCCTGGGTGTGGGTAATGCTAAATTTACCCACGGTTGGCGTGGTTTGCATTACCCACACCCAGAAGTGGGTTATTGCTATTATACCATGACATTATTTAAGAAAAGAAACTGTTACTTTTCTTAAATAATGGCATAGTATAATGCCTGTTTACTGCCCTTCCGCAGATGTCTGGCATCCGCGGTAGTTCTGATGTACTGCGCGCCTGCGCAGTACATCAGAGTTGGGCAAAGCAACGGAGAAAGCAAGATCTCCGTTGCTTATGTCTCGCTATGTTAAATGAGTTTAACATAGCGAGACAGTTTTAAAATAAGCAACGGACATCTCCGCTGCTTATTTTAAACTGTCTCGCTATGTTAAACTCATTTAACATAGCGAGACTAAAAAGCAACGGAGATCTTGCTTTCTCCGTTGCTTTAAACATTGTCTGCTATGTTAAATGGGTTTAACATATGAGACAGTTTTAAAATAAGCAACGGAGATCTCCATTGCTTATTTTAAAGCTGTCTCGCTATGTTAAACCCATTTTACATAGCGAGACAGTGTTTAAACGAAGTTATACTAATGGAAAAAAGTCCGGGCAACCGGACCTTTTTCCATTAGTATAACTCGATTTACAACGGGCACGCTGGCCAATCAGCGTGCACGTTTTGCGGGGGTCATGGTATAATAATGTATAACCCTTGTAAAATCAGAAATGCACATCCTAGCAATGGTCATTTATGTTCTCAGTGAAGGGTTGCTAAATCAGTAGCTGACGCTTTGAAAAAGAGAAACGATTTGTGGTTCCCAACTGTAATAGGATCTTCATGGCTGCAAGATGGCAACTAGGGATAATTACAGATGTGGATGTGTATTTTTTTCAATAATACATTTGACAGTCTGCCTGATTTCACTACAGTGGACAACAACCTTTTAGAGTACCCACTTCATGCCTTTTTTTACAAAACTTATCGGTCAAACACTTTCCAAGCAATTCCTGACCTGGGAATCCACTGTAAAACCGTGTTTTTTTTTCTTTTTTTCTTTTTGGATGTAAATCTTAACCAGTGTGTGTGTACATTAATTAAATGTGTAATTTTGACAGCAAAGACTGTAAGCTGTGCATTTCACAGCATACCTGCCAAGATTAACATATAAGAGAAATGGTTTGACACTGGATTCGGAATTCAGCTGCTGCTTTTAACAGTGTTGCCCCGATAACGGAAAAGTACCGAGAAATCAAAAGACAATTCCTGTTTACCTGTATTTCACTGACTTTTCCCTTAACATTAATTATGCAATTATTATTTCTAAGCTTTTCCATTCACTGGAGTATTTTGTTGGTATGCAGTGTTCAAATATGTGTTAGTACTCGAATTCTTCTACTTCAGCAATCTTCCCTTAATTGTAAGTTGTTAACACAGATACACTTTTGCTGGAATATATATTTTTAATATTATGTTTTACATGTAACAGACTGTGAATTGTGTCCAGCCAGAAGGTGCAGAAACACAGAATAATGTAACAAGTCACAGAAGTTTTAATTTCTCTAGCTGTAGAAAAGTGTGTGCTTTGTTAGTATTCTTCCTTAGCAGTTTCAAGGATATAAGGTGATGATTTAAAAATGTATGCAGGAGTAATAGAAAGGTAATACTGTTGGTAATTTCTCACTGAAGTATATGTTGGACATTCACTTGACACAGCTTCTTATTTTACTCATACATAAGTTACATGTCTAGTTATACAGACAATTATGTTATCACTTAAACACTCCATATGTTTGAATAAAGATGTTCTGTGTACAGATATGTTTATGTTTTCCTTTACATTATTATAATAATACTACAGGTATATTTTTGCAGGTACACATATTTATTCTTGCAAATATTATCAATTATGCTACCTTCTTATATTTTTTAAACCTATGTTTAACCTATGTTTAACATGACCAACAGAAAAGTAAAAAAAAAAAAAAATAGGCAAACAAATAATTGAATATTTACTATAGAACTCTGACCTCCTTATTTATACCTGGTCAACCCACTCTGCCGGCTAGTCAGGCATACTCTTCTGTAGGTCAATGAATCTTCATGACACTTTTGGCGGGACCAGGTGATCCCTGTCTGGGTTTCCAGGTGCTCATGCTACTCCTGCCAGATGTCTATTTTTACCAGATGGAACCTTTTGAGCACACCTCAATCTTCTTCAGATACAACTCCCGGAGAGGGTAGATCATAACTGTGGTCTCCTTACCAGACAAGCTTGGGCTGCAGCTTCTTGTCTTTACAGGTACTGCCATGTTTAGAAGTGCTGGAACTGAATAAAGGAAGCATCAGCAGGGTTGTGGTTCCCAAGTGTTGGACCACTTCCTCTGGGGTGTTAGAACACAGTTAACCCATATATCTCAATCTCTTAGCGCAAGAAATCTGGGCAAAGCCTAAAATAATGGGGGGACAAAGACCCAGGAATAGTGAACAATTGTAAATGTTGCTCTTGTAAACTTAGAAAGTTGCTAGAATAATGGGGTTTATGCTAGTATGTATTTTCTGAAGGATATAAAGCCTGAAACTCAAATGTATGTTATTATTTAGTGACTTCAGTTTTCAGGGATTTGCCTGAAAATCACAAAGTTTCTGAGGAATGGACCAAAAATCTGAAGCAAAAATCTGGACACTTTGCAAAAATCTGGACAGTTGAGAGGTATGATAACCAGCAGAGGCATTAGAGCACATACTGTTATTATTGGCAAGTTTAGTTTAACCAAAAATGCTCTCTCACATATATGTTTTTTTAAAGGAATATATTCACATTTCATTTACATGGTGCATAAAAACATTATGCGATCATCATTTTCTTTTTTTATTTCTTATAATTGCTACTATTGTTGTATATTGGCTTAGCTATTCTTTTGGAAGTATTACAACTGCATGTTATTATTTAAAGCATTGTAGCAGTAGTAATATTTTTTTGAGGGGGTACATAAATACATATTGTTATGTGTGTGATTACCAACTTTTATTAAGTGTTTTGAGGTGAGAAGGAGTGCCGGATTATGTTAGTTAAGCAGAGATCATACTCCGTGGTTGTGCAAACTATGATACACATTACCCCATTTTATTTTATCTGAATATATTCAAAGTTGAGCATATCTAAGGATATCTGCACATTCACATGGCATGCTGGGTAATGCTGAGGACTGCTATATTGGCTTAGCTATTCTTTTGGAAGTATTACAACTGCATGTTATTATTTAAGGCATTGTAGCAGCAGTAATATTTTTTTGAGGGGGTACATAAATACATATTGTTATGTGTGTGATTACCAACTTTTATTGAGTGTTTTGAGGTGAGAAGGAGTGCCGGATTATGTTAGTTAAGCAGAGATCATACTCCGTGATTGTGCAAACTATGATACACATTACCCCATTTTATTTTATCTGAATATATTCAAAGTTGAGCATATCTAAGGATATCTGCACATTCACATGGCATGCTGGGTAATGCTGAGGACTGCTGTGGACTCCGTCTCTGTCTGCAATGCATTAATATGAACTTTGCAGTCGTGTTCATGAGTAGTTCAGAGTGACTTAGCTGTGTAAGTGGCCATACACCTTTATGCATTACTGAGACTCATAAAGATATACATAAAAGGGACTAATTGAATACAAAATGTGGAAGTGTACCTTATTTTGTGTGAAATAGTTAAACACTGCCATATTAACTTTTAGTTACATGAGCTAAGTGTCAAATAACTTAGGAAACCTTAGAGTTTTTAAAGTGAGGACACAATAATAAAAATATTAAAATTTAATATGAAACACTTCAAAATTATGTAAAACTAGTGAGTTACCAATGCCAATAATGAAAAAACACAGAACAACAAAAAAAGGAAATAACTTAAACCAATGTTCCACAATATATTAAATTAAGTGCTTTCATCATATGTATAATGGACTTCTTCAGAATCAGTCTCACAAAACAGCCATAGTATATATGGACACGTAAATTAAAACAATCAACAACTCCTCCCCTCAATTAAAGCATCACCATGGGAACAATACATAATCAACAATTAAATTCAAACATTTTAGAATAATCATACACTATAAAACCCATATGCTTAACATATATTTATTACATATATGAAAAACATATATTAAAACATGCATTTTATTTTAAAAATGGTATGTTCTAAAAAAACAGTTAATAAAACATCCAAAACTCAAGGCATAAAGTAAGCAGCTTTTCATTTTAATACACTGAGCAAGGATATAGCCTCATTTTACCCAGTGACAGAGGTAGCATTTGTTTTTATTTGCCATTTATATTCCAGAAATTCCAAAACATCATCAGTTGGCCATCCTCTCTCTCCCAAGTTAACATATCTATATCTGCAAACCTGAAGTCTTGGGTAGAATTATGTTCCAAGTGCTTATACAACACATTTCTATCATCCTTTTTCTTTATGTCATATATATGCTGATACATTCTCTTCCTAAGGCTAAGCTTACCCCAGGATTCACAAAACACAGTGCAAGGATAAGACTATTCTTGCACAGAGTGGTCCGTGTCTGTTTAGAATAGCAGTGGGCCTTGCATATGCATGAAGGCATGCTGCTATTTAATGTAAATGGATGTGAACCAGGAACGAGCACAGGGGGTGTGTGTCAGCAGTGTCTGCACATTTAACACACCCCCTTTGCTCAGAACGTGTGACACAGATGAGTGTCAATGTATATAATATTGGAGCCTGGCTCTAATATTCTATACTAAACCAGTGTCTGCAGACACTGAAATGTAAGTAGCTAACATTTCAATGTTCGCAGACACTGAAAAAAAAAAAAAAAACACAAACACTGAGAAGGCAACAGCCTTCAACTGCACACCCCCCAATGTATGCACTCTTGCCCAACATGCATGGAAGCAGTAGGGCAAGTGGAGAAAGCAATAAAAATACAAAAAAATGTATTTTTTTTCCATCAAATAAATCCAAAGTTTTAGCAGTGCTCAGCTTGTTTGCATGGTACTCATGGCCGGCCTTAGGCATAGGCCAACTAGGCGGCCGCCTAGGGCGCCGCTCTAGTAGGGGCACTTTTCCAGTATTTATTTGGTGTAGGTAGACTAGGATGGGGGCACCAGATGGTGTGGTGGGGGGTGCCGTGGAGCCCTTTTGCCTAGGGCACCAGTTGACCTAAGGCCGCTCCTGATACTCTGCTATGCTTAGTCTGACTGAAATTCTGAAAATGATAGACAAGTGCTACTGTGATCCAAAACATCAGCTAGTAGATACAGCAGAGTGGTACTGTCATGGTGTCACATGTAGAACATCCTTTGTGTGAATCCCCTGTCTGCCAATTTATTTAAAAACTTTTAAGGAAATTGAATGATAGATGTCAATCATATGGCTCATGTATAGCACAGTAGGGGTGGGAATATATAAAATATAATTGTAAAAAGTACTTTATAAATTTAATGAAAAAAAAATAGATTTAAGCAATGCTTTACTAGTGTAAGCATTGTTTACCAGCTTTCAGCTGTGCTTACCTGGTGTAAGCATTGCTATGCAGATTTGAGCGGAGCTAATCATAGTTCAGCATATTAAAATTGGGCAATCAAGAAAAAGTGTGGGAAAACTGCCTTATTTAAAATGCACAGGTGGGAATACAGCCATAACCATTTGGGATTGCTCACAGCAGGACCAAAATGTCTGGTGGGGGTGAAGGTGTTTGCTTCTGAGCGCAAGATTGGGGCATCCATGAGCCCAGGGTCGTAGTTGGGCTCCTAGTAAAAAAAACATGATGGCAGGCTGCTGCAGGGCCAGTACCAGGGCTCGCAGTACAAAGCGGAGGGCTGGGGGCGGGACCAGCTTGCACACGATCTCACCAGTACCACTGGCATACCCCGGACTGTTGAGCAGGTACGTCACCACCATAAAAACTGAGGTGAACTGATTTAGCACTGCTTGTCTGCATACCTTAGAATGGGCATGTCAAATAACTGAAAAAAAGCAATAGTACATATTTCCATCAGAATGTGTTTTACTTGTTTGTCTGCCAGCTTTGTCCTGTGTTAACCTTTCAATTTCAGCTGTATGTAGCTGTGAATGTACTGAAAATGTATAAGGCTAACAGGTGCAGACTTAAAACCTACACTCTGTACTCAGGAATCTAAATTGCAGTATGTAGTTGTAAAACAGTCAAATGTGCAATCCAGCTAATATACACGTTTCACAAACAGTGACACCAATGTCTGTTGTGTATGCATAATTTGTACTGAAAATGGGAAACAATGCAACATGTTTTAATAAAAGTACTGTGCACAAAAATATGTACTAGACAGAAATGTCACAAACAGCATGCAACACATCTGCAATAGCTCAGTTTGATAAGGACTAGGCCTGTAGTTGAATTTTGCAAACACACCACGGTTCGAATCCAGGGACCGCCACTAACATCTCAGTCTGGTTCTACTGTTGTAAACTGCAGTCTGAATAGAAAAAGTAATGTACTGCAACAAATACATTTACCATACAGGGCACACAGGTAAAAAAATCTGAATAGCAATACTAGTTTGATGTTTATAACTATGAAAGGTGTACAATTGCTGTGTTGATTAGCCCCAGTTATATAAAGAGATGCAAGCTAGAAATCCACACTCTGCAGTCTGGCCCAAACAAGTCCCTCAAGTGTCACATTCTCATGGATAATTTCCCCTGTTGCCAAGAAACCTGCACACAGTAGATGTATATGAAAGACACAACACACACTCCAGGGCCTGCAACTAATATGTGAAGATGAAATATGTGTAGAAACAGCAATGTATTGTGCACACAGTTCATCTGCACAGGGCCAACAGGTAAAGAAATCGGTATAGAAACAGATCTGATGTGTATAACTAAAATAAGGGTACAATTGCTCTGTTGATATCTATAGCTGTTGGTGTGCTGTAACAGCCCCATGGACCAGATAGAGTGTAAGTGTGGTCATAATGTAGAGAAGTGAATAGTAGGGTACTGACAAATATACTTGATAGCAGTTGTCAATTGAATATGTTCCCTTCACCTACCACTCAACTGATCCAACCAACACACTGAAACCAGCATGGGTATGTTCCTAAACAAACCTTTACTGTTGGGATTGTTGTTTCACTTGGTTTATCATTCTTTAAACTGTGTGCATACTAATATTCCCTGTTGAATAATAATTTTTTTGCCTGACTGACATACCACTAACTGGCATGCTGTTGCAACATGAATGCCATTCCATATATGCATGGGTTCTGTTTGGTATGACACTGTTATAATTGTACTGTTTCAGGTAAATGGGAATATCCATGCATGCTATTTTGACTAATGCTGTAAGGTGTTGTGCATGACTAACCAATATTCATTGTTAATTTGCATACCATAGCACATATGTGAAGGCAGATCCCAGTGGACCAACCCCTTCTGGCTGAGGCACTGGGTCCCAGCACATCTGGGACCCAACCCAGACCTCCCTCATCTGCTGGTCCTGCACCACCCTCAGGTGGAAACACTGCAGGGGATGGGGCTCACCTCCCCCTGTAAGTGGGCACAGTGAGGATGTTGTCACCAAGGACAAGGTCTGTGGTATGGTGCACAGTGTCCTTCAGATATATATATATATCAAAATATATCTAAAAAAGTATACATTGCATATCTATATATATATATATATATATATATATATATAACACATATCCACTAGCCCTAACCCAAACCCTAACCCTAAGGTCCGACACTACCCGCACACACCCTACCTGCACCCTAAAACTAACTCTCACCCCACACACCCCAAACCCCCTCCCACCGACACTTCTACCATCACTCCCCTGCTGCACCCCTACCCCACCCCTTACACACCCCACACCCCAAAGTCCTAAACTAACACCCCACACATACCTCCCCTGCCCCCAAACCCTAACTACTACACACCCCAGCCACCCCCTCTAACACACCCTACACACACACACCACCCCACACCCTAACCCTACATCCCTGAGTATTCCCTCACTCCCTATCCCACCGGTACCTACTATCCCTCACTCCACATACTTACCAGGTCGCTTTACGTTTCCCTTTCACAGCTTCCTTATCAACTTCGATCCGTCGGTCGGTCGGTCATCTCGGGGTCGGTTTGGTGGGGGTGAATGTTCGGTCAGGGATTGAATCGGACCCATATATATATATATATATATTGAAAAAACCAGTTCCCCAACCAAAAAGGATGTAATTTCAAAAATCAAGGTACCCAGAAATAGGAGGAGATGTGAGCGAAATGAAACGCTACAGCCAAGCGTGTATTCCAGAGAACAAGTCACATACAATCACGAACTAGTTATTTAACAGTGTCCAAGATACACGTGTAAAATGCCCCAACTTCAGCGTACTGCATGAACTTCAGCGTACTGCATAGACCTCGAAGTGCTGACAAGCACAACTATGAAGGTAAATATCCAGCATCAATGTCCTGGTGAATTTGAAAGATAGACGTAGAAGGCAAAAGTAATAGTAAAATACAAAACTTTATTCCGTGAGCGCTTTCGCGGACTTCTCCGCTTCCTCAGACGTTATAAAAACAGGACATGACATCATCAATACTTATATATAATATCCTGCTTGAAATTTTAAAGCGATATGCTTGTTAAAATTATTTAAAAATTGTAAAAATGTATTCAATGGACTTCAAAGTAAATCACAGCATATATGCTAAACTGAATCCATAGGTAATTCCACAAATAACAGTGATATAAATAATAAAGAAATAATAAAACCAAACTATAAACAAAAACATCTCATGCATAGTGTCAACTATTACAGTTGATAGAAGCAGACTGAAAACTGATAATGGTGCTTGAAAATGTGTAAACTATATATATACATCTACGAGAACTTAAGCATATAAAAAATAATGAAAGTGTATATATAGACATAGCAATTCAGTCCTGACTGAATGTCATAAGCACCATCGTGTATGAATTGTATATAGGTGTGTACATCTAATTATGATGGTGTTTGCTATATATCAGTAAGAATGTTAAAACCAAAAGGTATATAACTAATCAGGATTCCACAATTTTAAATGATCAAAAGAATAAATAAACTATTAAAACTTCAGATACTCATAAATTCAGAAACTGAGTTAATCATGTTCAATATACATATAGCTTAAATTTAGAGACATAAATATAGTCTATTCAAAAGAAGTGTTGTGTAGTTATATTGGCCTTGCTTTCAGAATTGGTCTCAAGGGGACCGATTTATTCTGGCCTCTGCCTCTATGCACACCTAAGCGGAGTATCCAGCGGATCTCCGCCTCTTCAGTGGAATTAATAATGTCACCACCTCTGATGTTAGTAGGTTGAACATAAAGGACTTGAAAAGTGAAGCGATGTTCACTCCCTTCAGCTAAAATATGTTTTGAAATAGCACTACAGTTCTCCCCTCTAGCTAAGCAATACAAATGATCACGTATTCTCTCTCTAAGTGATCTGTTGGTTTTTCCAACATAGAATTTGAAACACACTTGGCAACAAGCAACATAAACTACATTTCGTGTCTCACATGAGGCATGACATCTGATCTCCCAAAGTCTCCCATTGTTCGAATTCCTGAAATATCTGGATTCGTCTATATGGGGACATTGGACACATTTGCCACATTTAATGGTACCAAAATTCAGTCTAGATGAGTGAAGATGTGTGTTCATCATTAGACTGGGAAAACATAGCTGTTGCTTAAGGGTTTTCATGTTTTTATATGTATATGAGGGAGAATTGCCAACAATCTGCTTCACTCTATCATCCGTCATCAATATGCTCCAATTCTGACATAGTATGTTATGTATCGTCTGCTGGTTTTGGCTATAAGGGAGAACTAAAGATAAATTCTTAGTGGATTTCTTAACAGTTTGGTGATTGGAGTCCACTGAATAATAGGGTTTACCTTTAGTACGTCTAAGCTTTCTGGTAGTATCACACAGTCTGTTTACTTCATGTTGGTCATAACCTCTGTCTATGAAACTGTTTCTCAATAATTCTAGTTCAGATTCGTACACTGATTCATTTGAGCACAGCCTAGAAATTCTAAGACCCTGTCCAACAACTATATTACTGAATGTTCTTTGAGGGTGCATGCTATCTCTATGTAAGAAACTAGGTTTGTAGCATTCTTTCCTGTAAAGCCTGGTGCAAAGACCCTCGCTATTAAAATATACACTTACATCTAAAAAGTTGATAGATGTATTGGAAGCTTCCATTGTAAATTTTAAATAGCCTTCCTTGTTGTTAATATCCGACAAGAACCCTTGCAATTCAGTCATGGTGCCCGTCCACAAGAGAAAGAGGTCATCCACAAATCTCCGGTAAAAGGAGATCAGTGGATGGTGTAATAGGACCTCCTTCTCCCAGGCAACCATGACAAGGTTTGCATATGAGTTAGCGCAGCTTGTACCTATAGCTACGCCGCACGTTTGTTTGTAGCATTTCTCTTGAAAAATGAAAATATTATTCTCCAGTACAGTTTCAAGTAAGAGACTGAGAAAATCTCCTTCAATCTGTGTGTAATGCTCATTTAACAAGATTTTAACAGATTGTACCCCTTCAGTGTTTGGTATACATGTAAACAACGATACTACATCCATGGTTACAAGAGTAATACCATGAATGTTACCCATGGTACTGACTGCATGGTGTAAATCAGTTAGAAATTTTCCGGTGTCACTCAATATGTGATCATATTCACCTAGAGCAAGTTTCAACTTAAAGTCAAGGTATACAGACATTGGCTCAGTGAGCAAACCTGAACCAGCTACAATGGGTCTAAGAGGTGGTGTCAAGGCATTTTTATGTATTTTAGGAAGTCCATTTATCCTAGGTATCAGAGGAAAGTCTACTTTAAAATAATTAAATAACTCAACCGTTATCAAATTCAAAGATTTACATTCTTCAAGCATGGTGTATACCCTATGTACAATCTCATTGACATGATCTAATGGTATAACTGAATAAGCATCTGTATCTAACATGGCTAACATTGACTCTATATAAAACATGCGGTCCATCACAACAATTTGACCACCTTTGTCGGCACGTCTGACAATGATATGGTCATTGTTTTTAAGATCGGCTAGGGCTCTACGTTCGTGTATCGACAAATTGTCATCACTTCTCGGAGTGTGAGATCCAAAACCATTGTAGAGATCATTTTCTACGGCCTTTAGAAACACTTCTAAGGTAGGTGATACATGTGGACAAAAAGTACTTTTTCTCTTGAAAGTATTATTCATTATATTGTCATCATTGAATAAAAGTTTAAGGCCGATATTACAAATGAAGAGACTCACAGCTATGAGGACATCACAAATGTCAATGCTAGTTGAGGGTACAAAACATGTGCCCTTGTTTAGAACAGAAATCTCATCTTCAGTTAAATTGTAGTCAGAAATGTTCCATACTAATGAAGATGAGACCAATTCCTCTTGTACTGCTGGTTCTGGTTCTCTCTCAGCGGTTCTTTTCTTTTGGCTCCTCTTTGAAAATCCTGCTCCAATGAGCGTTTCCGTCCCGTACGAATCGGAAAAGGGACACAAGGGAGAAAGTCATCATCGGCCTTATTGGGATTCAGTTTATCTAACTGGATCTTGCGCCGAACTGCTGAACCAGTGCGGCTAAAAACCCCATCGTCTGTAGAGCTATTAGTATGGGCAGTGTTGGATTCTGCCGGTGTGAAGTACATAGAAGTGACAGGAGTAGATGTACCTGCTCCTTCAGTCAGATTGGTACATGGTGCTAAGTCACTGGAAGCACCCTTAACTGTGTGCTCAATGTCAATTGCATTCATGTCATTGCCATTCAGTGCCATGGGTTTAGAGTTCTGGACCGTTTTGTTTACAGAGTCAGATGGAATACTTTCTTTATTGGTTATAGAACCAGGCTGACCTGTAGTCTTGTCAACTGTCGAGATAAATTTATTTAAGTCATTGTGTTCTTTTGAAGCTGTATTCCTAGGCCAGACGAATACATTATTCCTGGCAAAATCATCCTTATCTCTTATTAGCTTCTTCTTCTTGACAGTCAACAAATTATTCTCATATCTGACAATTCTATCTAATAATTCATGCATGAACACTTCCGTCATGTCTGGATCACAAAGGTCAGTCAAACTGTTCTGTTCGTCAACTATGGTATTTCTCAATTCATTCTCAATAGGTTTGAAGTAGTCGGCAAGTAATTGCAAGTACGCCATGCTTGTCTTGAGATTAATTTGCTGCCATTTGGCTAGCAAATCTGGGTAGGCGCTGCCATAAGTCGGCATATTAAGAACACGCAGACCTCTAGGTATAACTCTGCATTCAATACTCGCCTCGAGATGGTAACGCTGACATTGGAATCTTTTAAACTTAAACATATTGTTTTCAATATTGCGCTTTAGCTGTTTAGATAGTATTTCTTTCTCTATAGATAAAGTCTGTATGTTGGTTTTTGTAAACATGTTAATATCTGCCGTAAGTAAAGGATTACTTACCTCATTCAACATTGTATTCAGCCTTCCAAAGGAATTCACGGCTCCTGACGATTGTCGTGTGCTCCGTTGTTCCACAGCCAATCCATTAGTCTCCGATACCTCCTCCATGTTAGAATGTTGAAAAAACCAGTTCCCCAACCAAAAAGGATGTAATTTCAAAAATCAAGGTACCCAGAAATAGGAGGAGATGTGAGCGAAATGAAACGCTACAGCCAAGCGTGTATTCCAGAGAACAAGTCACATACAATCACGAACTAGTTATTTAACAGTGTCCAAGATACACGTGTAAAATGCCCCAACTTCAGCGTACTGCATGAACTTCAGCGTACTGCATAGACCTCGAAGTGCTGACAAGCACAACTATGAAGGTAAATATCCAGCATCAATGTCCTGGTGAATTTGAAAGATAGACGTAGAAGGCAAAAGTAATAGTAAAATACAAAACTTTATTCCGTGGCCATGACTTCTCCGCTTCCTCAGACGTTATAAAAACAGGACATGACATCATCAATACTTATATATAATATCCTGCTTGAAATTTTAAAGCGATATGCTTGTTAAAATTATTTAAAAATTGTAAAAATGTATTCAATGGACTTCAAAGTAAATCACAGCATATATGCTAAACTGAATCCATAGGTAATTCCACAAATAACAGTGATATAAATAATAAAGAAATAATAAAACCAAACTATAAACAAAAACATCTCATGCATAGTGTCAACTATTACAGTTGATAGAAGCAGACTGAAAACTGATAATGGTGCTTGAAAATGTGTAAACTATATATATACATCTACGAGAACTTAAGCATATAAAAAATAATGAAAGTGTATATATAGACATAGCAATTCAGTCCTGACTGAATGTCATAAGCACCATCGTGTATGAATTGTATATAGGTGTGTACATCTAATTATGATGGTGTTTGCTATATATCAGTAAGAATGTTAAAACCAAAAGGTATATAACTAATCAGGATTCCACAATTTTAAATGATCAAAAGAATAAATAAACTATTAAAACTTCAGATACTCATAAATTCAGAAACTGAGTTAATCATGTTCAATATACATATAGCTTAAATTTAGAGACATAAATATAGTCTATTCAAAAGAAGTGTTGTGTAGTTATATTGGCCTTGCTTTCAGAATTGGTCTCAAGGGGACCGATTCATTCAGGCCTCTGCCTCTATGCGCACCTAAGCGGAGTATCCAGCGGATCTCCGCCTCTTCAGTGGAATTAATAATGTCACCACCTCTGATGTTAGTAGGTTGAACATAAAGGACTTGAAAAGTGAAGCGATGTTCACTCCCTTCAGCTAAAATATGATTTGAAATAGCACTACAGTTCTCCCCTCTAGCTAAGCAATACAAATGATCACGTATTCTCTCTCTAAGTGATCTGTTGGTTTTTCCAACATAGAATTTGAAACACACTTGGCAACAAGCAACATAAACTACATTTCGTGTCTCACATGAGGCATGACATCTGATCTCCCAAAGTCTCCCATTGTTCGAATTCCTGAAATATCTGGATTCGTCTATATGGGGACATTGGACACATTTGCCACATTTAATGGTACCAAAATTCAGTCTAGATGAGTGAAGATGTGTGTTCATCATTAGACTGGGAAAACATAGCTGTTGCTTAAGGGTTTTCATGTTTTTATATGTATATGAGGGACAATTGCCAACAATCTGCTTCACTCTATCATCCATCATCAATATGCTCCAATTCTGACATAGTATGTTATGTATCGTCTGCTGGTTTTGGCTATAAGGGAGAACTAAAGATAAATTCTTAGTGGATTTCTTAACAGTTTGGTGATTGGAGTCCACTGAATAATAGAGTTTACCTTTAGTACGTCCAAGCTTTCTGGTAGTATCACACAGTCTGTTTACTTCATGTTGGTCATAACCTCTGTCTATGAAACTGTTTCTCAATAATTCTAGTTCAGATTCGTACACTGATTCATTTGAGCACAGCCTGGTTTTAACATTCTTACTGATATATAGCAAACACCATCATAATTAGATGTACACACCTATATACAATTCATACACGATGGTGCTTATGACATTCAGTCAGGACTGAATTGCTATGTCTATATATACACTTTCATTATTTTTTATATGCTTAAGTTCTCGTAGATGTATATATATAGTTTACACATTTTCAAGCACCATTATCAGTTTTCAGTCTGCTTCTATCAACTGTAATAGTTGACACTATGCATGAGATGTTTTTGTTTATAGTTTGGTTTTATTATTTCTTTATTATTTATATCACTGTTATTTGTGGAATTACCTATGGATTCAGTTTAGCATATATGCTGTGATTTACTTTGAAGTCCATTGAATACATTTTTACAATTTTTAAATAATTTTAACAAGCATATCGCTTTAAAATTTCAAGCAGGGTATTATATATAAGTATTGATGATGTCATGTCCTGTTTTTATAACGTCTGAGGAAGCGGAGAAGTCCGCGAAAGCGCTCACGGAATAAAGTTTTGTATTTTACTATTACTTTTGCCTTCTACGTCTATCTTTCAAATTCACCAGGACATTGATGCTGGATATTTACCTTCATAGTTGTGCTTGTCAGCACTTCGAGGTCTATGCAGTACGCTGAAGTTCATGCAGTACGCTGAAGTTGGGGCATTTTACACGTGTATCTTGGACACTGTTAAATAACTAGTTCGTGATTGTATGTGACTTGTTCTCTGGAATACACGCTTGGCTGTAGCGTTTCATTTCGCTCACATCTCCTCCTATTTCTGGGTACCTTGATTTTTGAAATTACATCCCTTTTGGTTGGGGAACTGGTTTTTTCAACATTCTAACATGGAGGAGGTATCGGAGACTAATGGATTGGCTGTGGAACAACGGAGCACACGACAATCGTCAGGAGCCGTGAATTCCTTTGGAAGGCTGAATACAATGTTGAATGAGGCAAGTAATCCTTTACTTATGGCAGATATTAACATGTTTACAAAAACCAACATACAGACTTTATCTATAGAGAAAGAAATACTATCTAAACAGCTAAAGCGCAATATTGAAAACAATATGTTTAAGTTTAAAAGATTCCAATGTCAGCGTTACCATCTCGAGGTGAGTATTGAATGCAGAGTTATACCTAGAGGTCTGCGTGTTCTTAATATGCCGACTTATGGCAGCGCCTACCCAGATTTGCTAGCCAAATGGCAGCAAATTAATCTCAAGACAAGCATGGCGTACTTGCAATTACTTGTCGACTACTTCAAACCTATTGAGAATGAATTGAGAAATACCATAGTTGACGAACAGAACAGTTTGACTGACCTTTGTGGTCCAGACATGACGGAAGTGTTCATGCATGAATTATTAGATAGAATTGTCAGATATGAGAATAATTTGTTGACTGTCAAGAAGAAGAAGCTAATAAGAGATAAGGATGATTTTGCCAGGAATAATGTATTCGTCTGGCCTAGGAATACAGCTTCAAAAGAACACAATGGCTTAAATAAATTTATCTCGACAGTTGACAAGACTACAGGTCAGCCTGGTTCTATAACCAATAAAGAAAGTATTCCATCTGACTCTGTAAACAAAACGGTCCAGAACTCTAAACCCATGGCACTGAATGGCAATGACATGAATGCAATTGACATTGAGCACACAGTTAAGGGTGCTTCCAGTGACTTAGCACCATGTACCAATCTGACTGAAGGAGCAGGTACATCTACTCCTGTCACTTCTATGTACTTCACACCGGCAGAATCCAACACTGCCCATACTAATAGCTCTACAGACGATGGGGTTTTTAGCCGCACTGGTTCAGCAGTTCGGCGCAAGATCCAGTTAGATAAACTGAATCCCAATAAGGCCGATGATGACTTTCTCCCTTGCGTCCCTTTTCCGATTCGTACAGGACGGAAACGCTCATTGGAGCAGGATTTTCAAAGAGGAGCCAAAAGAAAAGAACCGCTGAGAGAGAACCAGAACCAGCAGTAACAGAGGAATTGGTCTCATCTTCATTAGTATGGAACATTTCTGACTACAATTTAACTGAAGATGAGATTTCTGTTCTAAACAAGGGCACAGGTTTTGTACCCTCAACTAGCATTGACATTTGTGATGTCCTCATAGCTGTGAGGCTCTTCATTCGTAATATCGGCCTTAAACTTTTATTCAATGATGACAATATAATGAATAATACTTTCAAGAGAAAAAGTACTTTTTGTCCACATGTACCACCTACCTTAGAAGTATTTCTAAAGGCCGTAGAAAATGATCTCTATAATGGTTTTGGATCTCACACTCCGAGAAGTGATGACAATTTGTCGATACATGAACGTAGAGCCCTAGCCGATCTTAAAATCAATGACCATATCATTGTCAGACCTGCCGACAAAGGTGGTCAAATTGTTGTGATGGACCGCATGTTTTATATAGAGTCAATGTTAGCCATGTTAGATACAGATGCTTATTCAGTTATACCATTAGATCATGTCAATGAGATTGTACATAGGGTATACACCATGCTTGAAGAATGTAAATCTTTGAATTTGATAACGGTTGAGTTATTTAATTATTTTAAAGTAGACATTCCTCTGATACCTAGGATAAATGGACTTCCTAAAATACATAAAAATGCCTTGACACCACCTCTTAGACCCATTGTAGCTGGTTCAGGTTGGCTCACTGAGCCAATGTCTGTATACCTTGACTCTAAGTTGAAACTTGCTCTAGGTGAATATGATCACATATTGAGTGACACCGGAAAATTTCTAACTGATTTACACCATGCAGTCAGTACCATGGGTAACATTCATGGTATTACTCTTGTAACCATGGATGTAGTATCGTTGTTTACATGTATACCAAACACTGAAGGGGTACAATCTGTTAAAATCTTGTTAAATGAGCATTACACACAGATTGAAGGAGATTTTCTCAGTCTCTTACTTGAAACTGTACTGGAGAATAATATTTTCATTTTTCAAGAGAAATGCTACAAACAAACGTGCGGCGTAGCTATGGGTACAAGCTGCGCTAACTCATATGCAAACCTTGTCATGGTTGCCTGGGCGAAGGAGGTCCTATTACACCATCCACTGATCTCCTTTTACCGGAGATTTGTGGATGACCTCTTTCTCTTGTGGACGGGCACCATGACTGAATTGCAAGGGTTCTTGTCGGATATTAATAACAAGGAAGGCTATTTAAAATTTACAGTGGAAGCTTCCAATACATCTATCAACTTTTTAGATGTAAGTGTATATTTTAATAGCGAGGGTCTTTGCACCAGGCTTTACAGGAAAGAATGCTACAAACCTAGTTTCTTACATAGAGATAGCATGCACCCTCAAAGAACATTCAGTAATATAGTTGTTGGACAGGGTCTTAGAATTTCTAGGCTGTGCTCAAATGAATCAGTGTACGAATCTGAACTGGAATTATTGAGAAACAGTTTCATAGACAGAGGTTATGACCAACATGAAGTAAACAGACTGTGTGATACTACCAGAAAGCTTAGACGTACTAAAGGTAAACCCTATTATTCAGTGGACTCCAATCACCAAACTGTTAAGAAATCCACTAAGAATTTATCTTTAGTTCTCCCTTATAGCCAAAACCAGCAGACGATACATAACATACTATGTCAGAATTGGAGCATATTGATGACGGATGATAGAGTGAAGCAGATTGTTGGCAATTCTCCCTCATATACATATAAAACATGAAAACCCTTAAGCAACAGCTATGTTTTCCCAGTCTAATGATGAACACACATCTTCACTCATCTAGACTGAATTTTGGTACCATTAAATGTGGCAAATGTGTCCAATGTCCCCATATAGACGAATCCAGATATTTCAGGAATTCGAACAATGGGAGACTTTGGGAGATCAGATGTCATGCCTCATGTGAGACACGAAATGTAGTTTATGTTGCTTGTTGCCAAGTGTGTTTCAAATTCTATGTTGGAAAAACCAACAGATCACTTAGAGAGAGAATACGTGATCATTTGTATTGCTTAGCTAGAGGGGAGAACTGTAGTGCTATTTCAAAACATATTTTAGCTGAAGGGAGTGAACATCGCTTCACTTTTCAAGTCCTTTATGTTCAACCTACTAACATCAGAGGTGGTGACATTATTAATTCCACTGAAGAGGCGGAGATCCGCTGGATACTCCGCTTAGGTGCGCATAGAGGCAGAGGCCTGAATGAATCGGTCCCCTTGAGACCAATTCTGAAAGCAAGGCCAATATAACTACACAACACTTCTTTTGAATAGACTATATTTATGTCTCTAAATTTAAGCTATATGTATATTGAACATGATTAACTCAGTTTCTGAATTTATGAGTATCTGAAGTTTTAATAGTTTATTTATTCTTTTGATCATTTAAAATTGTGGAATCCTGATTAGTTATATACCTTTTGGTTTTAACATTCTTACTGATATATAGCAAACACCATCATAATTAGATGTACACACCTATATACAATTCATACACGATGGTGCTTATGACATTCAGTCAGGACTGAATTGCTATGTCTATATATACACTTTCATTATTTTTTATATGCTTAAGTTCTCGTAGATGTATATATATATAGTTTACACATTTTCAAGCACCATTATCAGTTTTCAGTCTGCTTCTATCAACTGTAATAGTTGACACTATGCATGAGATGTTTTAATTTATAGTTTGGTTTTATTATTTCTTTATTATTTATATCACTGTTATTTGTGGAATTACCTATGGATTCAGTTTAGCATATATGCTGTGATTTACTTTGAAGTCCATTGAATACATTTTTACAATTTTTAAATAATTTTAACAAGCATATCGCTTTAAAATTTCAAGCAGGATATTATATATAAGTATTGATGATGTCACGTCCTGTTTTTATAACGTCTGAGGAAGCGGAGAAGTCCGCGAAAGCGCTCACGGAATAAAGTTTTGTATTTTACTATTACTTTTGCCTTCTACGTCTATCTTTCAAATTCACCAGGACATTGATGCTGGATATTTACCTTCATAGTTGTGCTTGTCAGCACGTCGAGGTCTATGCAGTACGCTGAAGTTCATGCAGTAC